>NC_048895.1:74733269-74997730 GCF_011077185.1 Oxyura jamaicensis | reverse complement strand
GGCCAGGAGGGAGTGCCATTGCTTGGGGACTTGCTGGGCATTAGTTGGCTGGTGGTGAGCAATTGTGCGGCACTTGCTTTCTTGCTTTGTGTATTCTCCTCCACCCTCACACCCCCTTTCTTTCCTATTAGACTATCTCAACCCATGATTTTTACATTTTTTCCTGATTCTCTGCCCCCATCTCACTGGGAGGGGTGGGGTGAGTGAGCAAACAGCTTTGTGGTGCTTAGGTGCCTGCTGGGTTACCCTACAACAAAGTCTTATCCTTTGCTTATTAGGTGGTGGTTTTGATGTGGATAGTCACTTGAGAGAAACAAACTTAGAATGATATGATATAATCTCAAGTTTAAATACAATTCAAGCTATCAATATTTGATCTTTTATTAATTAGCCAATAAAACAAAAGTGTTGGCTAGGAAGGGGATTGGCTAGGATATTGGCTAAAATAGGGCCTATCCACACGAAGATAAATAGTACATTTTAATATTCTCACATCAGGTTAATTAAAACTAATAAACTAGATTCACACTTTCATTTTCATCCTAACTCTATTATAATCTAACCTACATTCCAATTGTTTCTGTAATTTTATTACTGAAGACTATTCATTCTTAAATTTTGCTTTGGTTTTCTTTCAGTAGGCCCTAACAGGGGCAACTGACCAGTTGCAAGGTAGTCAGGGACTCCTTAATTATTGGATTGTGAAATTATGAGACAAAATATATAGTTTGTCTCTCATCTACTCATCAAAAGCAATTCCAGGCCATATTTTCTTGCTGTCAAAAGAAGTATATTGCTACAGAACCCAACAATAAACATATTTGTTTTGCAGTTTATAGAACTCTGGATTTATGCCTGTGTGTCTGTATACTAGTCTGTCTGTCCATTTCATTCAGAAGATACTTGCAAAGCTAAGCCAAGTAGGTGATACATGCTTAGAGTGGTGTTAGGGTGTGGTGCACATGACTAAACCCCAGGCCTTGTTCAATTCCAGTGTTACTCTGAGGATACACCTTTTAAGCGCCAACTGCCTCTGGGTAGATTGTCCAGTGTGGGGAAGGGAGAAGGTGTGACATAGACCTATTGAGAGTAGTGTTGAAGCATGTGTATTCACAGACAGGGACATGTGTACATACATGTTACAGTGTAGCATAACACTTTATTTCTCCATCACCTTAGTATTCTCTGATTTTCTTGAAGATTTTTGAAATGTTGATTCAGTACATTCAGCACTCTCAGTGCATAGAAGTGCATAGACATACATGCCTACCCAATTCATACGCATATGTGCAAACCTCACGTACTAATCACCACCTCATGTTAGCTTCCATCACCCAGCTGTGGGCTGTTTTGATTTCATTCTCTCCTGACCTTCACTTTTAGTGAAATTAATGTATTGCTCTCTTTTGAGAACTCCTTAAAACTCTCCTGTGCTGTGACACAACAGTTTCCAATATTTAGGTTCCTGTGTTCAGAACTCGCTATCATTTATCTCAGGTTCTCTCCTCTATTTGTTTACTTTTTGTGTTCATCATCTGTCCATGCCCATATACTCGATTTCTTTTATACATTTTACTGAAGTGTAAATGTTTTTGTTCTGCTTGTACATTATCTATGTACTGCATTGTATTATTTATGGTCTGTGTATTTTAGCCTGACGATTATATGCTTTGAAAGCAGCTAGAAGGTGAAGCTTTGAGTTCTCTTACTTTAAGGGAAGTATTGAACCCCTGTCTCTGCCTAACCAGATAAATTACATCTCAGAAATATTACTATATAAAACATAGCCATGACCACAAGGGAAAAATATGCACATAAATCCTGGAGATGGATCAGGTTTATGAATTCCAGTTTTTCCTAGGCTTTGCAACTGAAGACTGGAGGAGGTATCTGTGCTTCAGGAAGGAGTAGAATTTCAGGACTATTCCTGTCTGCTGCTCATTTTAGATATATCCTTCCTTATCCCATCAGATACCTATTGGGAATTTTAAGATTACTAATCCTGATCATCTAGTGGCCTCCTTAAATTACTCAGGGATTTTAGGTATGCACTTTACCCTGAGGCTAGGCTCTGATATCCCGATGTGGATCTAACCCTTAGTCCTATTTTACTTTCAAAATGAATGTGCTATTTCAATGGGTCATATTTCTCTCCTCATTATACAAGTGTAATATCATTGCAGGCATGATGGCAGCACTGCTGTAAATCAGAATAAAACTTGCCCAGTATCTTTAATAGATGTTTCATTTCATTCACATTATGTTCACCTTTTAAACTACTTTTCAGATATAATCTTTAATTTCCTGTCTTGGTAACTGCACAAAAATTCTAAACAGCATGCAAGGCTGATGTAGCATACACTGCTGGTATCTAAAATCTAGATAGGTGATTACTTCTAATGGATGATATGTGTCAATAAACATGCATATACGTATTATATGTATATGTATATAAGTATATATGTATTTAATGCATAAACCTAATCTTTCTCTCTTGTTCAGCTACTTTCTAGAAAAATCATACTACTGATAGTGTGGGAAGGATCCATTTGTTCACTCTGGCTTTCTGAAATAGATACACTGTGCAGTCATGTGGAGCCACTACTTTTATTCATGGAGAAGATGCATTCTTGGAGGATAGAGTGTATAAAATGCGTGTAAAGCCTTTTGCTGCTATTTTGTTGTCAATATTCTTCTTTTCATATATCTGTTCAGAGCATCATCCCAATATATATATAAATAGAACACAGGGAGACAGAAAGTCTTACTTCATGGTGAATATTTCTGCATCCTATTTCCTCCTTTTGGAATAAAGCCATTCAATTTCCAACATTCTACTGTAGTTCTTATTTTTCTGCCAGAAAAAGAAAGAACTCTTTCAAGGAGAAAATGAGTTTTACAGCAAATATCAGATAATGAAAGGAAATTAATCTCCCTATAAAATTTCTGCTGAATGTAATGATTTGAAATAAGACAGGGTAGAACTGCCTGATGGTCACTGCTCAGCTGTCACTGATGCTGCTTTCACATGAGGAAACAGGACTTCTACTGGCTTCAATGAAAGTTCAGCGTCTGAAAGGCTGCTTGCACACCATTTAGAGGCCATTGCTTACTGAACAAATGCAAAACTGAAATGTGAGCTTACTGAATCAAATAGGGATAACAAAGAGGCACGTGAAAGTCTTTTAGTACAATCTGATTCACAGTTCTATAACATTTGCTTACAAGTTCTCTCTTACTGAGAGAACTGCCAGAGGAGCTGGCCAAGCCGCTTTCCATCATTTATCGGCAGTCCTGGCTATCGGGGGAGGTCCCACTTGACTGGTGGCTAGCAAACGTGACGCCCATCTACAAGAAGGTCTGGAGGGTAGACCCGGGGAACTATAGGCCTGTTAGTTTAACATCAGTGCCAGGGAAGCTCATGGAGCAGAATATCTTGGGTGTCATCATGTGGCAGTTGCAGGGCAACAGGCGATCAGGCCTAATCAGCATGGGTTTATGAAGGGCAGGTCCTCCTTGACGAACCTGATCTACTTCTATGACAAGGTGACACGCTTAGTGGATGAGGGAAGAGCTGTGGATGTGGTCTACCTTGACTTCAGTAAGGCATTTGACACCATTCCCCACAGCATTCTCCTCAGGAAACTGTCTGCTCATGGCTTGGACTGGCGTACACTTTGTTGGGTTAAGAGCTGGCTGGTTGGGTTAAGAGCTCGGTACTGGGTCCAGTCCTCTTTAACATCTTCATCGATGATCTGGATGAGGGGATCGAGTGCACCCTCAGCAAGTTTGCAGATGACACCAAGTTAGGTGCGTGTGTCGATCTGCTCGAGGGTAGGAAGGCTCTGCAGGAGGATCTGGATAGGCTGGACCGATGGGCCGAGGCCAACGGTACGAAGTTCAACAAGGCCAAGTGCCGGGTCCTGCACCTGGGGCACAACAACCCCAGACAGAGCTACAGGCTGGGAGATGTGTGGTTAGAAAGCTGCCTGGCAGAGAAGGACCTGGGAGTATTGGTTGACAGTCAGCTGAATATGAGCCAGCAGTGTGCTCAGGCGGCCGAGAAGGCCAGCAGCATCCTGGCTTGCATAAGAAACAGTGTGGCCAGCAGGTCCAGAGAAGTGATTGTCCCCCTCTACTCGGCTCTGGTGAGGCTGCACCTCAAGTACTGTGTTCAGTTTTGGGCCCCTCACTACAAGAAGGACATAGAGGTGCTTGAGCGAGTCCAGAGAAGGGCTACGAAGCTGGTGAAGGGTCTGGAGAACAAATCTTACGAGGAGGGGCTGAGGGAGCTGGGACTGTTTAGCCTGGAGAAGAGGAGGCTCGGGGGCGATCTTATCGCACTCTACTGGTACCTGAAAGGAGGCTGTAGTGAGGTGGGGGTCTATTCTCCCACATGCCTGGTGACAGGATGAGGGGAATTGGGCTAAAGTTGTGCCAGGGGAGGTTTAGTTTGGATATTAGGAAGAACTTCTTTACTGAACGGGTTGTTAGTCACTGGAATAGGCTGCCCAGGGAAGTGCTTGAGTCACCATCCCTGGAGGTCTTTAAAAGATGTTTAGATGTAGAGCTTAGGGATATGGTTTAGTGGAGGACTTGTTAGTGTTAGGTCAGAGGTTGGACTTGGTGATCTTGGAGGTCTCTTCCAACCTAGACTATTCTGTGATTCTGTGATTCTGTGATATCAGTGAAGAAGTGGCTTCATATCTCAAGGTCTTTTTTTACAGTAGTCTACCAAACTTTCTTTAAAGAGAAACAAAACCAATACACATTTTAATCACTTTTTTTTTTTTTTTTTTTTTTGAAAGACAAGTAGAGAAGCAGCCCACTTTTTAATATATTTACTTAGTGGATAATACAGTCATACAGGATATTGTAGTTCTGAGGTCAATTTTTGCTTCTGTATGAGGGACATTTAAAACCACATCTGCTGCAAACCTAATGCTGATACTGTCTTAGCTTTTGTACTATAATTAATGATTTATTGACTGTACGAGGTAAAATGACTTTCTAGCTTAGTGACAGACTTGCTTGGAAGAGTTCTGGACATAAAATAACTTTTTATCCCTTGACTGTAAAAAGGATAATAATCCTTAAGGCAAAAGAATGAGCTCCATGACTCCTCCTAATCTGTTAAGTTTTATACTGCTCTTTCTTTCTCCGCTGGTCTTTTGAATATTGAATGCTCTTATGTAAAACAGAAATGCTTCAATAGAAGGGATTAAAAACATTCCCCAATTCTATTATCTTTGAATTTTCAATAATTTGATGGTTAAGACAATCAGCTTCAGGGCTAAAGCATAGATTTAAATTCTTGCAGGATTCAGACGAGTAAGTGTATTAAGCACTGGAAAAAAATTAGGGAAGCCATCTTTTCCTCTGGCTGTTGTGGTATTTTGTGTTAATCCAAATCCAATAGGCATGCTCTAACATCACCTATCAGATTAAGCACTGAAGGCAAAATAGATGAAGGAATTCCTCATCTATTTGTGCACCACATTAGGTCTGAGTACTGAATTTACTTAGCATTTATGCTGCTGTTGAGCCTGAAGTGCTTCTAGACATGCACAAAAGCAGAACTTTGGGCAGGTTGAAAATTTGAAATAAGAAGCATTACTGGCTGCACTACTGGCTTTAGGTGTTAAGGAATTAGATATAATTTGATGTCAGCTGAGTGGGGTGAAGACTAGAATTTAGGCTTTTTGACTTGGGATCTGTTAATTACTAGATTTGTATAGCAAGGAAAAATAAAAGTCACGGCCTTATTTTTATTGAACTGAAGAAAATAACAAAAGTCACACTGTTAAATTAATGTCAGGTGCTGTTCAGTAAGGTAATTTGCCATTTCTTTGCTTTAATGACATTAGTTTGGCAGGTTTTTCAAGCTAAGAAATTAATATACACACTGAAGCTGCTGTAAATAGCAGAGTCAACGAGAACCAAGGAGCTCTGCATATGCTATGTTCCTGCAAGGTGTATAACTTTAATATTGCTGACAAACATACCTACCAATACATAATGAAATGGAAATATTGTCTACTACACCAATGTGGCTGGTACAAATTTAATACACAGCATAAAAAGACCTTGACAAATCCTAAACATGAAGTTTTATTTTCACAATCATTCTTACTTTGCTGTCAATATTAAGCATCTTCATTTTTTGTGCAAATACCTACAAACAAGTTGTGGAGGCAAAGTAAATCATGTTGAGATCATCCTGAAGTGCTGGAGGTTACACACTCTTCCCATACCAGAATAGCTAACTGCACTACCTCTTTTCCCTGCAGAAACTAATCAATAGTGAAACATGGGTGAAAGGTACTTTCAGGACAGACCTGTTGTAAGAGCTGTAAGCTGTTTGCCACTGAACAGGAATAATGTTATAGATGTAGAAGTTGCATGTGTATGTCAAAATAATAGTGTGTAAAGGAACATTGTTCTTGATTAAGAAATTTACTACTTTAAAATAGACTGTTGATTTGAAAGTGCAAGTGAAATAGTCTTCAAGGAAGTTCCAGATATCAAACAGGTTTCCTCTCTAAAAAGGAAAGACAAGCTCAGAGATTGTTGGTTATTTTAGGATTGATATGGTGTTCTTCTTTTTCCATGGAAAGCACTGAAAAGACTTATTGTATATGCCGTTATTTCTTTCATTTTGTTTCTCCTTCAGTCTCTCAACTCCACGGTCTCAGTCAATGTCCTGCCTATTTTTTGAGTGACTGGGAGTTCTGGTTACTCACTAACAGGTTTTCAGCTGCTGGGCTGAACAAAATTTACGAAGAATTATAGCAATAAACCATGTAAAAAGCAGCAGCAAAAAACATATGAGACAAAGCCTCAAAACCAAAGTTAGAGGTGACAAATATATATCTTTCATATGAAATCACTCATAAAAAAACATAAAGCAATCAAGGCATGTTTATTTTTTTTCTTATTTTAGGGTCTAAAAAATCAGTGTAACTTAAAAAATTCTATATTGTTATTTAAGGGGTATGTTGCACAGAAGATTGTCAAAATAATAGATCGGTTTCACACAGTCTGAGTACAAGTTTGTATTTAGATTAGAGGGATGAGTGCTTTACACAGCAGCTTCTCTGAAATTCTATACTGTATGTCTAGACAGAACCCAGGTTATCATATTCCTTATGTATTTGAAATTCTGAAGACTGTTTTGATAAACTGCATACTTCATTCCAGGTATGTAGTAAAATACGAAAGTGAAGTGATACTGACATTGTTAAAAAACTTCTGTTTCTGGAAAACATATAAACAAAACCCTGGGGTTATTTCTCCTGGGAAAGGATCTCAGAACTAGTTAAATAATAGATGTATGTGAAACTAGGTGATTTTGTTGAGGTCACTAGCACAGTAACAACAACAAAAAAAATGTAGTTTATAGTATGATGTATCTATTCAACACTCACAAATAATAGATTTTAATTTCTTCACTTACATTCATAAATCAGGAATAAAATTGTTGTCAGCCATATTAACTTCCTGTGGGAGGAAAATAAATCATAGAATCATAGAAACATTAATGTTGGAAAAGACCTCCAAGATCATCTGGTCCAATCATTCCCCTAATACCAATATCACCCACTAAACCATGCATCTACCCCATGCCATCCAACCTTTTCTTAAACACCCCCAGGAACAGTGACTCCATGACCTCTCTGGGCTTCCTGACTACTTCCAATGCCTGACTACTCTTTCTGAGAAGAAATTTCTCGTAACCTGAGACCTGAACCTCCCCGGTAAGAATTGAGGCCATTCCCTTTAGTCCTATCACTTGTTTTCCATGAGAAGAGGCCAACCCCCATCTCCCCACACCTTCCTTTCAGGTAGTTGTAAAGAGCTATAAGGTCTCCCCTGAGCCTCCTGTTCTGCAGACTAAAAAATGCCAGTTCCCTCAGCTGCTCCTGAAAAGATTTCTGTTCCAGACCCTTCACCAGCTTTGTAGCCCTTCTCTGGACATGCTCCATGATTTTGATGTCTTTCTTGTAGTGAGAGACCCAAAAATGGACACAGTACTTAAGGTGTGGCCTTACCAGAGCAAAGTACAGGGGATGATCACCTCCTTGGTCCTACTGGCTATATATCCTGTTACAAGCCAGGATGCCATTGGCCTTCTTGGCCAACACTGATGACTTATGTTCAAGCAATCATTGACCAACATCCCCAGATCCTTTTCCTCTGCACAGCTTTTGAGCCACTCTTCCCCAGGCCTGTAACATTGCATGGGTCTGTTGTGGCCAAAGTGCAGGACTCGTCACTTAGCCATGTTGAACCTTATCCCATTGGCCTCTGCCCATTGATCCAACCTGTCCAGGTCCCTTTACAGGTCCTTCCTACACTCTGGCAGATCAACACTTCCCCCCAGCCTGGTGCCATCTGCATACTTACTGAGGGTGCACTCAGTTCTTTCATCCAAATCACTAATAAAAATAATCAAGAGGATAAAAAGCTCTATTGAGATTTTTCCTTAAAAATCATAAATACAGTAAAAACACCAAAATGGCATTTGATGTTTATGATGGACAAACAGTACTTACTTTTACAGAATATATACTGTTACACTGAAAAGATTTAAACATAATCTTTGCTGTAAAAAGAAGGCATGATGTAATGATCAGGACATTTTTGTAGTTGGTGGTGGTGGCTAGTCATGAGGTTTTCTTATGTGGAAATGAAATGCAGGTCTTCTTATCTTTAATTTAATTGCACTTTCTCAGATCAAGAGAAATATTTAATATTGAAGTATTTTATACATCATAAGCAGCTGCTGTTGAAACAAAAAATCAGGTAGTGTCATTGAATATGATCATTAACTTTGAGAGAACTAGCTTCAGGAAAGGGAACCTTTACTGGGTTTTGGTAACAAATTCCATTGCCAAGTTGTCAAAAATATCTTCTAGCACCCTTGAAAAAAATTTTCTTCTACTTTACTGTCTATCAAGCAAAACCCAAATTATTTTTATTGAAATAGCAACTCTTGTAGGTGGCTATCACTGTATTATTTTACCGATGTGTATTTTCCTGCGTCTATGTTGTGGTCTAAATACCATAAGGAAGAACCAGTTACTCCCCTGCTTTGTAGACCATAAGCATCTGAGAACTGCTGCTGGACACAGATGTTGCCAAAGATAACAGACCTTCAAAAACATTGCAAATTGAACATTCATTTCAACTGAATTATCCTCTTGGGGTAGGCTAGATTGAAAATACTTTGTCTTGGAACATGAACTTCCTTGGGCCCAGACAGTGTGTGTGGACCTGCTGGGGAGATGATCTGGGTACCAGAGGTGCTGCAGAAGTGGAGTCAACACAAAGGTGATGTTGAGGTCTAGTGCTATTACCAAATTGTCCAATAGGAACTTAAAGTTTTAAATACAAATATAAATGCAATTAACCATAAACAAATTAAAAGTTGGTGAGGGGTCTGGAGAACAAGTCTTACGAGGAGCAGCTGAGGGAGCTGGGATTATTCAGCCTGGAGAAAAGGAGGCTCAGGGGCGACCTTATTGCACTCTACAGGTACCTGAAAGGAGGCTGTAGCGAGATGGTGGTTGGTCTATTCTCCCACATGCCTGGTGACAGGATGAAGGGGAATGGGCTAAAGTTGCTCCAGGGGAGGTTTAGGTTGGATATTAGGAATAATTTCTTTACTGAAAGGGTTGTTAGGCAATAGGGTGCCCAGGGAAGTAGTTAAGTCACCATCCCTGGAGGTCTTTAAAAGACATTTAGATGTAGAGCTTAGGGATATGGCTTAGTGGAGGACTTGTTAGTGTTAGGTCAGAGGTTGGACTCGGTGATCTTGGAGGTCTCTTCCAAACTAGATGATTCTGTGATTCTGTGATTCTGTGAGGTAGCAGATACACATTTTAATATTTATTGAAGTGATAAAAACACCTTATTTATTTCTAAATATTTGCACTTGCTTTTGTATTTGAAAATAAATGTTTTCCTTTTCAAGTAACTTTTAAGATTTTATAAATATATTTAATTAATGTTTCTTTCCTGTTTCACAATACTCATGACAAGCTGATGGGAAATTGTAAAGGTGAGAAAAAAATATTAGGCTGTTCTTAAAACATTAATATTAATTAAAATTCACAAAATTAAAATAAGTTTTACCAACTTGTGGGTAAATATGTTGCTCCTCCCACTGTGTGTAGGGGTTTTGTTTCAGTGAGATGGTTGTTAGACCGTCTGCTATTAACTAGCCAAGTGGCTTCTGGTAGATTTATGTCCCAGTGTTTCCATGTCCCAGTACCCAGTGCTTCTAACACTCTTTAACAGTACACTGTACCTCTCAACCTTCCCAGAGACTTGTGGGTGATAGCAGATGTGATACACCCACGCAGTGCCATGCCTCATGGCCCAAATCAATTGTTTTTTCCTTCAGAAAGCTGGAGAATTTTTTGGCATACTTTGAATTTAAGTCCTCGAAAAGAAGGAACAGAGAAATGTTCTTCCTTACTTTTTACTGACTTATTTCTGCAGCATAGATTGTGACCAGATTTTCCTACTAGGATTTCATACATGTGAACACTCAAATGTGTAAATTGAATATGAAAATGAAGAGACAGTCTCTATAGTGTAATATATTTTCCTGGTTTATATTCATTAAGGATGTAGCAAATAGGTAAAAGAAATTTTGAATTAAGTTCTTCTAATTCATATCCCACCTTCAAATTGCTTATACGAACAAAGTCTTTTCATCACACTATTTTACTTGAATACACTAACACTCCACCTACTGCCTACAATTAATTGTAAGATAAGGTGTGTTAAACTTTCAGTCCATATCTGTTGAAAGATTGACCTGTTTCAGGAAATGAAACATCACAAAAGAAAGAAATAACTGCAGGGTTTTCCTGCTCTTCAGAGGCTGTTGGCTGAAAGAATAGGGGTCTAGAGGGACTGTATGCTAAAGAAAAATGCAAAAGAACAGTATGCTTTATGATAAGAAGGTGCTAGGAAGATAGGTAGGTGCATCAGCTCATCAGTCAGCTGCTTAGGCCACACAGAGAGGGAACAAAGATTTATCCCATTTTATTTTATGTATTTAAGTGGAATATCTAGGATACTTTCAGAGATACCTTCAGTTTTCTCTTTATCCTCCAATATCTGCATAACCATAGAAATAAATTCTGAGACAATAAGTTAGTGTGTGTTTGCAAGAAAAGGAGGACAGGAGTATGTTTCCTATCACCTCATCAAAAAGAAAAGAATGAGGACCAATGTGATTTTTGACTATTCCTCAAATACTGCTGAGAGGCATATCCTGATGGAGTAAGATAAACTTATATCACTTGTATGTCTATTTGACAAACCCATATTTACCACCCTTAACTAAAAGCAACCTAGTACTGAAACAGATGATGATTGCAATTATATTTATATTTATATTTATTTTTTATGGTTAAAGTAGCTCTTACTTTGACACTTCTGCAGTGGTGGGCTGAATAAAGATCTACATATAGCTTCAGAAATGTGACGGACATCTTCCGGTATATCTGCAGCCACTATAGGTCTGCTTAATCTTGTTATGCTATTTATCTCTCACTCATATAATGCTGGCTAGTAAGAATCTGCACCAGCTGACAAGTTTCATGCAGAAAAAAATATGCATAATTGCCTGTACAAATAATCTAGATTGTATCTCTAAATTGTTCTTTTTGTGATATTTGTTATACAAATACAGAAGAATCTTTCAGTTGCCTGGTGAACACGGGAGTGTTCCAGTGACCTGTGCTGATACATATCAATGATAAGATAGAAAACCAGATGAAATAACAGATTTCTAGATCACAGGATATGTGCCTTACACACAACTACACAGGTTAGTAAGAAAGTGCTTCTCCTGAGCAGAAGCAGAACTTATGTTTTAAAAAGAAGCAAAATCAGATGTCCCAAAAATCACCTAGACATAAGAGTTTTAAAAATAATTGGTTCAGATGGAAAATATTGTCAAAACAAATATTTTAATGAAAAATTCAAATAGATACAATACATAATCTATAGAAAACTGGGCTGACTGGAGCTACCAAAACTTGCCTGAGGCTTTCCAAACCAGAGGGAAAACCTGCCATATATAAGCTGTTCCTTCAACAGTGAAGAGAAGGAGGTGGCAAAGTAAAACAAAAACAACAAAAAAGGGAAAATAAAAGAAGAAATATGGCAGAAGAAATAGGATTGCTGGGATTTTTTTATTGATTTACCAAAGTTTAATAAATGTTCATTTTTAGAAATGTGATACCTAAACCACATTCATCTATTGCACAGAAATTAAAGAAGAAAGCTTAAAATTAAAGATGTGCCTCTAGCTTTCTATGACACTCATATAAAAATGAGTGAGTGGATACTATTTAAGATATTACAGTGGTAGCACACAGAAGCTCCATTAAAGACCAAGCTTTCATGTTATTAGGTGCAGATAATATTATTGGGCTGGAGAGAAGCAGAATCTGTACCCCAGGGTGTTTAAAATGTATGTTTAGTGGGGCTAGCTCAAAACAGCATTTATATCTTGCAAAGCAAAGTCCTCACTCAATGAATGTAGGTATGTAAGCTACTAGAGTAGAAGCTGTTGGCAAAGGTTTCAGACATTTTGGTGTATTGAATTTCTTGTTTAATGGACAAGGATATGATAGAAATTTTATACAGAGCTTTAAGTTTTTTGGGGCAGTTATTGCTTGGCTCTCCACTCTTGAGAAGCCCCAGGTATGCTTTATATACTCTAAACAAGGGATGGAGAGGGTGTTTTCAGATATTAAATGATCACTACAAATATTTTTAATAATCATTGTATATTTGGGCTGAATATAATTGCCATTATGCCTGGAAATAATTGCCATTATATTTCCTGTAGTATCTAAGCCTTTCTTCCAGCCCAGTTTTCTGTTCTCTCCTACTCCAACCTCAACGCATTCTTTTCCAGATACACAGCAAGGTATTCACCACTTCTTTACTTTTTTATTTAAAAGTGCTCTCTGTCTTTTGATAGAAAAAGGCAAAATGATTTTTTCCTATCTGGAAAATTCAATAAATGTGATTTTTTTTGTTGTTTAAATATTTATTTATTTATTTATTTTCTCCATGGGCTGCCTTCACTTGGTTTTGAATTGGACTATGGTCTGTGAATGATCTCTAGAGCATTTTATGTCACTAGTCATTTTCTGATACTTTTAAACATTCTTCACATTCAGTGCTAGATTTTATTGAGTTAATAATTATCATAGAGATATTTTCAAGATTATTCTCCACACTGGTGAAGATAAGGAGCATAAAATTCATTTGTGAGACCTCCATCATGAGACCTCCATTACAGTTTCAAGCAAAACTTCTGGAAGATGAGTAAGATATTCACAAGAATGATAAAGAGAATAAAGGATGTATATCTAATACATGTAAAATATTCCATATATGTTAATACAAAGGTGATGACAAACAGGTATGAAAGGCCAACACAGTCCCTACAAGAAAATGAAAAAAGGAAAATCAGAGAGACAATTTATCTAGCAATATCTCAGTATCTTCCCTGCTTGTAGGTGCTGCACACATAGAAGCTACTGCTTGAACAACAGCAAGCCCTCTTTTCCCTTTGGATGAGAGAAAACAGGTTTTTTGATTCTTACTATATTAACCACATTTCACTGTATTTAGGAACTTCAGACTCAGCCATTTCATTAGAAGTATTATCTTTATTACAGAACAGAGTTACTCAAATAATAATTTTAAAGAGCAGTTCCCAAGAACCTTGAGAAGGTTGTGGGGATATTTTATATTCTTTCATTCCTGTGTGGACTTCCCAGGGACAGACACATCTAGTCTAGGAGACTTGATGTGTCTCCTAGTCATTTAGTCTAGGCATCTCCTAGACATTTAGTCTAGGAGACTTGGAAAGCATAGGTAGGTTGAATGTAGAGGTATAAAGAACGCAGCATACAAAGCCTCGTATGAAATGCATCTCATGTCCTCCATAATTGCTATTGAAAACTTAGGATGAGTTTTGTTGTTTACACAAGCAGTGTTAAAATATGGCAATTACTTCCTGACTGGTATTTTCCTCCTGTGTGGGGATATCTTAATCACTCTGGTACAGGAAAAATGTTGAGGATTCTCCTTCAGGCAACTCTGGCCCTACCAAACCTGTTTCTGCTGCATTTGAGGGGAAGCGTCTCTCATTATCATGGTGTTCACAGGGTGATCCATGCTGCTTAAAGTCTCACTGGCAGACAGCTTTTCTGTCTTGATTTGGAAACAGTTCTGGAAGGAGATTGTGGATTTGTGTCTTCTTGATTGTGTAAGGCAAGATGTGTTTGGTCAGAGGTTTCAGTAAATTTGTGACTTTTCTAAAAAGACAAAAACATTTGTTTTCATAAAACCTTCATCCAAGACCCCAGGCAGCTTTGAGCTGTTTCTTGACTAGGTTTTCCAGCGTATCCCTAGGTTGAGCCAGGAAAGCAACAGAATACTGAGCAAAAAATGCTGAAATATCTGGGGAGAAACAAAGGAGACTGATACTCTTGGCTCAGTTTAAATCCTGGGCTCTCTTTCAGGTGTTTGGTGTAGTATTTTTTGCTACATATAACTGTGAATGATAGGAAGAGTTAGGTAGGTCTTCTGCAGAAGAGAATAAAGTGAGTTTATTAGGTGTTCAGGATGCAAGATGCGTTGTGGGTAGGTCAAATTCCAGAAGAGTCTTTGCCAGGTGTATTATACAATTGGTAAAATAAATGTGACCAAGGGTACTTCAAGGTGGTCACAAATCAGATATATGTAACTTAAGTGTTCTTGAAGCCTTGCTGTATTGATTCAATGGAGCGAGTGCTCCAGCCTTGGATCCCCTCACTGAACAGGTTGTGAGAGTAATTTAATACACATTTTCAGCTTCTGTACTTTCTAATAATTCTTCAGCCTGCAACCTGTGCTGTGTACAGCAACCCTTCAAAACTAAAACAATCAAACAACAACAAGGCACTAAACGCAGTATGCAGTGCTGTTTGTAACACTGCATATTCATTTTAAAAGCAAATAGAGTGAGATATCAAAAAAAAATGTGTTTAACTTATTTGTAGTGAGATGTTGAAATGGAAATTTCTCTTGCTTTGAATTAGACATTTCACAAGGGATTTTTTCTTGATTAATTAAGACAACTATAGTACTTTCACATAAATTATTCAGCAATTAAGAGGAAACTGTTACAAGGTGCAATCATCCTGGCCTATTATTCAAGTGAATCTTTAAACAATGATACAATGGTAGGTATACACACTGAGTTTTGGACAGTATTGTTTCCTACTTAACTAGCTGACTGCATTCTGCAAATGCTATATATTTTAAATTTGCATTTATTTGTGTATATATGGATATTTCTGCTTCATTAGAAAATCCATTTATTTAAATTAAGTAGGCAGAAGTTTAGTAAATTGACATCTCAGTCAATTACTTTTCTTGTTACATTTTAGTCTTATATTCAATACTTTCTGTACATAACGTAATATACACCTACTTTTTAATTTCTGTCTAGTCCTCTTGATTCTTGATTTTTCCTTTTTTTTTTTTATTTTATTTTTTTTCCAGGCATTACCATCATTGTTTCCTGATTCTTCAATGTTTGATGCCTGTACCATTCTATTCAGTTCACAAATGTTTTTTTAGTCTGAAGAACACAAACCATAACTTTATTACTTTAATGGAATTCTGCATTTTGTAACCTTCTGGCCACAATGATACAAGTTGTAATAATTATTGTTATTTATTTACATATAGTATCTGCAGCTATCAATCAGGTAATATCCATCTCTTTGATAATGCTCTATTTCATTTCTCATCACTTGAAATGCAAGATCTTACTGAATTCTGGATCTATGAAATCCACTGTGTAGCTTCCTAGCAACACCCATCTCTGTGATAATGATCTATTTAATTTCTCATTACTTGAAATGCAAGATCTTATTTTATCTTTTAGAGCTAATCCTGATCCTTCTAAAATACCAGGAGGAATAGCTGATTCCCAGATATGCCAGTGAAAATGTTTTTATTTATATTGTGTTAAGTCACTCTCTAGAACAGGAAATTAGACATATAAAACATGTTTCAGTGGACTTCATTGAGGATTCACTGTAGTTTTCACTGAATCATTGAATGGTTTGGGTTGGAAGGGTACTTAATGATCATCTAGTTCCAACCCCCCTGCCATGGGCAGGGACACCTCTCACTATACCAGGTTGCTCAAAGCCCAATCCATCTTGGCCTTGAACACCTCTTGGGATGGGGCATGCATGCTTTCTCTGGGCAACATATGCCAGTGCCTCACCACCCTCTGAGTGAAGAATTTCTTGCTTATATCTAATCTCAGTTTACCCTCTCTTAGTTTAAAACCATTTCTCCTTGTCTTATCCCTATAGTCCATGAAAAAGAGTTAGCTTTTCTGTAGGCTTTTTCCCAGTTTTCCTGTAGGCTCTCTTTAGGTACTGGAAGGCCACTATAAGGTCTACCCAGAGCACTCTCTTCTCCAGGGTGAACAACCCGAACTCTCTTAGCCTCTCTTCATTGGAGAGGTGCTCCATCCCTCTGATCATCCTCTTGGCATCCTCATTTTCCTCAGTTTTGTTAAATATCTATTCTCTATACAATTTGACATAAATAAAAATCACCATGCCATATTTGACCATTGGTTAGGTTGCATCTAATTCCACTCCTTTTAATACTGTTTTGTCAGTGTAAGGGAGACTAGCATTAGATTGTCTGTGGCAGATGTATTCATATTCTCTCCTTGCACTAGAGTTCTTATCTCACTCACTGCTTTGGGTATGAAATGATGATTCTTTTGGCCTCAGGTCACAAGTGTGTTGTGTGTTATACCTTCACAAGGATTCCCCTTGAGGCCAGAATCCTCACAACTTTTAAATTGCTTGTATTAATCTTTTAGAGCACTGTTAAAGTCAATCTGTCAGATCCATGTTGTAGATGGTAAAATGTGGTTGCTAGAGGTTTGAACTTTGTCTCATAAACTAGCTGAAAGAGTTTATCAATTATCTCACATAGTTACAATAAAATGAAATATAATGGATTTCAAACAATCACTACATCATTCTTGGAGACAGATGGCATGTATATACAATGTGGTGATCAGACTGAGTTTTTATTTCATTGAAATCAAAAGAGTTTATGCATTAGCTGAGAGAAACTAGACTGATTCCCCAAAAGTCGCTTTCATTTTTAGAGATAAAATATACTTTCATTTCACTAGCTACACTGTCTTTTTGGAAATCTTGTCTAGGCAGAATTTGAGAGTTTTGAACACCTCCTGGAGATTTCCATATATCCAGAGAAATGTCTTTAATTGGACTGTGAGATAACTTGCATTGTAAGGCACATACCTATCAGCTGGGTGCAGTAAATTCCATGCCCTCAGGACATATGGGATCTAACTGACCATGTAGATCATGGGTCATATATGTCCTTGGTGGGCTCGACACACTTTGGAAGCTTCCAAACTGCTGCACACAGGTTGTAACTGTAGTTTACACATGCACAGTAAATCCAACTGATTCAAAACATACAGAAGTCTTAGCACATATTAGTGAACTGGGAGCCCTAATTTTTCTTTAGTGAGATCAAAGAAAATTTATCGTTCATACCACCTGGCTTGAGAAGCAGCCCAAACTGAATCAGCTAAATAGGCAGAGCCATTCTCAAATACACAGTCTAAATATTGTTGACAGGAATATAGATTTTAGACATCACTAGATTCTTTTGTGCTACAGATTTACTTAAGGATAACTGAAGATGCGTTAGTGCTTAGGTTTGGAATGGCATACTAGATGTCTGGTCCTACAAAGCAGCGAACACTTGAACCCTTTTGGTACAAATTCAACAGTACTAAACTTTTATTGCCCAGTTTGCTGTCAGGATGCTGCAGAGGCGAAGGGGCTTCACATGGGGTCCTACAGGGCAGGGCCTGAGAATCCAATCCACTCCCTATGCCTCATCCATGACTAGGGCAGCCAGGGACACGGGAGCACCCCATGCCGCAGGTACTGGACAACTGCATGGGGACAGGCAGGGCCTAAGCAAGCTGGGCATCTGGGCCTGCAGGTGGGCCTGCCTTGGCTGAACCCATGGTCAGGCAGGGCAGGGCTGTGTCGAGCCAGCCACGCTTTGGCCTCACTTTTGCTGGAGCTGGTGGCCAGAGGGTTACTGTGGGGCCCTGGGTATGGGGGTGGAGGAGTGAGAGGGCAGAGAGTGACCACGGATAAGCAAGGGTGTGGGTGCCCTAAGGGCCCTGATATTTTCAGTGAAAGTTTTTTTCAAATCTCTTTTATAGTAAATTGTAGTGTGCTGAGCAGCTTTATTCTTTGTCCTAATTTCATGTAATCACATCTAGAAATAAACAAGATAAGCAGAACTGCTCATATGTTCATTTGAATGCTTGGAAGCTATTCATATTGTTTTTACTAAACAAAATATTTGAAATTTGGGTATTCATTGGTCACTTGGACATCACAACCATGGGAAATGTAGTATTAAGACTTTTAATATACGGTGCTGATGAGAAAAATTTAAAACTAAATTACAAAACTAGATTTTGATGGAAAATATAGCTTTACATTTTTGTCTTAATGTTGTATATTTAAATTTACCAAGTACTTTAATATAGCAGGCTAAATATCAATTTGAACAGTCAGTTGTTTTTCAGTGGCTAAAGATTACTTAGGCAGCTATGGATTCCTTTTTCTTTTTTCTGATTTGGTATTAAAACAAATATATCCATATATCCCTTTTATTTTATTTACTTCTTAGTCCTAAAAATGTATTAAATGTATTTTTATTTTTATTTTTTCCCCACTCTGCTTTCTATCTCCTTTTCTTGATAAAATATGTATCTGTCTGGCAAATTGAACTGCAAATCCAAATACATTTTAATTTCTGATATATACAAAGGAAAAGTAAATCATAGAGAGTTCTGCTATTAGCCATCAACTAAGCAATTATGAAAATGACTCTTTATGTTATGGTGATTTTTTTATAAGTGTAAAATAAAGTAGATATCATAAAAGCAGGTATTCAATTTAACAAGAAGGTAATGATATTAGTTCCCATGAAGAAAGTTAACCAACTGTTTTTATAATTTTAATTTAATTGGATGCACATCCTTTGAAAACTGAGGAATGATCCTCCACAGCTTTGTACCTTGTGTTGCTATTTTAATGGTTTGAAGTTATATAGAAAAATCAGACCAACTGCATCCGTAATACCTGTACTATGAATGCTCATGCATTTATTCTTAGTCCCTGTGGACTGGCAGTACAAGTTACACAAAACAGTGAAACTCCCTAAATAAACTTGACATTTTTCATTGCAATGCTAGGAAAAAAAATCCCACTTCACTAATTGCAGCTAGCATCCTGTTTGTAGTATGGATTTACTACTTCCCAGAAGATGTTCTATAAGCATATTTGTAAATATAAATAATGAATACCAGATTGCATTGGCAATATTTTATTCACATCAATTTAAAGCCAAAATATCATTAGCTGAGTGAAAAACTATTTTTACGGTGCTAAAATAGATGGATGAAAGACCTATGGAGACATAACCTGTAATGGCTACTGATTGGTGGTTAGGGATAAAGTAATAATAGACAACTAAGGGAAGAAATAATTGGGATACTTGATTTTCTTTCTGGATGTCATTTTTCCTTTTGCTGAAAAGAAAGTGTAACACAGAAAGGGATATAAAGAGTGGGAGGATAAAATGACTCAGGAACCTGCAAAACTGGGTAACATTCTTAGTTGGACTGCATGGACCAGCAGTAATTGAGAACTGGGGAGGTAAGTTCTACAGGAAAAAAAGATTGACCTGTAGAGTCTGGAAGGTATCTACTGAAATAGTAGATTGTTGAAATATATAACAAACACGGGTCTGTGATAACCTTTCCCTTACTCATTATCACACACTGTAGACACTTACGGACTTGTTCTTGATAGCACAGATATCCTCTCAGAAAATACCATTCTCATATCCCTGACATTTCTGTTCATTAGTGTATCTTCTACTTATTCGTATCACTTTTTTCCCCCTCCAAACATCCTGGCAAAAACAGTGAATGTGAAGTCATCCTGATACGAAGCCTTGAATTTGAATGTCAGGACCTTTGTATATCCTTTGTCTCATATTACTGTTTGTGTTGATATTGCCTTAACCAAGGTGACTTTCACTGTCAAGTGCTGAGTGGATGTGCTGTCAGAAAGTTAGAGACTTGGCGATGAACCTTGATTCCACTCACTACTATTCATTGAAGTTCACTCTCTTCCTCCATGTGCAAAGGTGTCAAATAGCACATGGAGATGCTTTTTGATTTTCCAAGTGATACAGATTTTAAAAAGTAAGAGTAATCAATTATTTTAACTTATTACAAAATATTTTTGAGCAAGTATGGATTATACCTCAGATAAAAACCTTATATTCTTTGCACAGAATCCAAATACATTGCTCAGCAGAACTAACTTGACTAGGCACAAAATAAATTTGTGGAAAGTTTCCCTCCTTTCCTATGTTGATTGGCAAATGAGTCACACTGTAGTTGTTAATGCATCCTAGTGATTTAGGATAATAACAGTGACACATGGTATTTCTCCCTTCCACAGAAGGGATAAACACTAGAAGAAATAACAATACATTCTCCAGTCTATAGGTCAATACTGTCATAGGTGATTATTTATATCAACCAAGTCATTTATTTATATCATTGGGGCCTCTCAGATTAGATGAAGTTTTTGGAGATAGCCAAAGCAGAGAAAATCTTACAGATTCTGAACAGTGGCTATGAGGGAAGACCTCTCTTCTGGATGGGTGTGATTGTCTCCTGAATTTGTACATGAACAGCCGGTTCTCACATAACAACATGATAATCTGTTTTACTATTTATCTGTGTTCATCTGGGAGTAATCTATTACACCAGTTTAAGAGAAAACAACTGATTCTCTAATCATTTGCTTGAGTAATAAGTCAAGTAGCCTGAAAATAGTACTTTTTAATGAAAGGGAGAAGACCTGGACTATGCAGTAACCTAGGGAAATTTATGAAGAACAACTTCTTCTATAAAGTCGTCATCTACACTATAAAGTGTTTGTATAATGCTATTCTCGAGTCTGGAGAACCTGTTAATAACAAGTAAAATAGTTAGAAGTAGAATAGTAGAAGTAAAAACGGATTGGATAAAGACATGTATTTTGACCAGAGCAAGACACAACTTGATGGGGATATTAATATCTCCAGTGATGCAATGGAATTAACTAGCAGAAGGTCTAAACCTGGTAAATGTCTCAGTAGACCATGGTTTAAAAATTAATACAGTAAGGACTGACTCTTTATTGTATTAAATCAGAGGTATTTATTTCTATTTCAGTATTCATTGCCTTATTTTGACAGACAAATTTTTAATTTGTTTGTCACCTTGATTACTGTGTGCAGGTCTGGGCACCACAGTACAACAAGGATGTAAAACTGTTGGAGAGTGTCCAGGGGAGCGTGACAAAGATGGTGAAGGGCCTAGAGGGGAAGATGTATGAGGAGCGGCTGAGGTCACTTGGCCTGTTCAGCCTGGAGAAGAGGAGGCTGAGGGGAGACCTCTTCCCAGTCTACTGATTCCTCATGAGGGGGGTTGGAGGGGAAGGCGCCGATCTATTTTCCTTAGTCACCAGTGATAGGACCTGCAGGAATGGTGTCAAGCTGAGGCAGGGGAGGTTTAGGCTAGACATTAGGAAGAGGTTCTTCACCGAGAGAGTGATAGCACACTGGAACAGGCTCCCCAGGGAAGTAGTCACTGCACCAAGCCTGTTGGAGTTTAAGAAGCATTTGGACTGTGCACTTAGTCACATGGTCTGAATTTTTGGGTAGACCTGTGTGGTGCCAGGAGTTGGACTTGATCATCTTTATGGGTCCCTTCCAACTTGGGATATTCTATGATTCTGTGATTCTCTGATTGAATTTTCCTAAACTGAATGCATGAAAGAGCATTCAAGGGTTATTTGTAGGAAGAGCTACAGAAGGCTATCCACATGCACACAATGCATATTGTTAATAGAATGAATATTTTATGTCATGCCTTTATATTTTGCTTTATATAACTTAGGTCTTAAACATTCAAGATACAAGAAAAGTCAGTACGTCAGTTCAAAATTCATGAAATTACAAATTAAAAAGGAAAAGGATATACTTTAGAGTATGAATGAGGACAGATTTCTATTTTGAGTTTCTTCAAAGAAGCACAATATGTAATTATAATTAGCTGATTGGCAGTCATTCAGCATGGTGATTTTAAAATGTTATACAATTTGTTCTACAATCCATTTTCAGAGTTACATGACTGCTAATTTTAAAGAATGATACAGTTTGATGCTTTATACTTTAGGGACTTGAATAGTTGAAAACCATACTCATTTCCATTTTAACTTGAATGTTAGTCCTTAAGTATGATAGTGAACCAAAAATGTCTGACACATTTATGTTAAGAATATGTCTATAAAGGGTCTGGTCTGGACATATTTATTCAGCTAATTTTAGGCAATTTTTACTTGATTTACTGAGAAATAGATTTTCATACTGAGATCCAGCATCTGTGGTCTGTTGAAACTTTTTCTGTGTATAGAACATGTGGACATCTACTGCGTACGGGACTGACATGTAAAATTAAAGTAAATTTTATATAGCTAAAACAAAAGTTTGGAAACTCTTCTTTAAAGTAAAAGATGGCTATATGTAATGAATGTTCCAAATTGTGTTATTTGTGCAACTTCATGTTTCATAAAACTGATCACCTACCTATTTTTTCGATTCTGTTAAAGATCAGAATGTGGTGGTTAATAGATATTTCTCCTGTTATTTCCTGCTGCTGAGAATTTGCGTCCTGCTATTGATCAGGACTGTTTTAATTTTAGATTAACATGGTTTCTTCCTTTGCTTTCACTAGTTTCAGGGTTTTTGTTTTCAATTCTTTAAGAAGAGACCAAGTAAAAAATCTCATGCCAAATTTTGTAATATTTCAACACTTAGTTTGTCATCTACAGATGAAGTAACTTGGATTGTTTCTGTGGGCTATTTTCACTGCCCTTACAGCACTTCCAAAATAGCTCAACCTCTCTTTGCTGTTATGGTTCCAAGTGTACACTTTGTTCTAGTGACATTTTAAAAGAAGCTCATGTGCCCTAAGGTATGTTAGACATAATATTTATCAGCTTAGTTCTAGGAAAAAGCACTTAGGTCCTTTGGCTTCAGGAACAGAAATTTGAGGATCAATCACAAGACTGCAAAGAAATCCCTGTGTAATAGCTACCATATTCTACTGTTTCACTTTGCTTTATAAGGGCTAAATTAAAATTGTAGATTCCAGTCCTTGGGCCATTAAATGCTGGTGCATTTAAAAGGTGCAATTGCTGCACCTTTAGCTCCCCTCCCTAACCTGTCCCCCCTTCTCTCACCCAGCTGTTATCTGAAGATCTTTTTCTGTAATTGTTGCAGTATTTATACTGCACTGAGCTTTCAGTAGCATTTCAGTAACATTCCAGCAGAAGAAAGGTTGAGGGAACTGGGCTTGTTTAGCTTGGAGAAGAGAAGGCTCCGGGGAGATCTCATTGTGGCCTTCCAGTACTTGAAGGGAGCATATAAACAGGAGGGGGGACACCTGTTTACATGTGTTGATAGTGATAGGACAAGGGGGAATTGTTTTAAACTAAGGCAGGAAAGATTTAGGTTAGAAATTAGGAGAAAGTTTTTCACTCAGAGGGTGGTGAGGCACTGGAACAAGTTGCCCAGAGAGGTTGTGGATGCCCCATCCATGGAGGTATTCAAGCCTGGCTGGATGCGTCTCTGGGCAGCCCACTCTAGTGGCTGGCAACCCTGCTCAGAGCAGGGGGGCTGAAACTATATGATCTTTAAGGTCCTTTTCAACCCAGGCCATTCTATGATTCTATGATTCTGTGATTATTTGATTCTATGATTCTTTGATTCTACGATTCTTTGATTCTATGATTTATGTCTCTGATGTAGGTAAGGGTTGCTCTAAGTTAATATATTACATAGGCTCCCTAATGTGACATTTCTGCACTTTACCAATCTTTTTAATTGCACTGAGATTTTCATGTTTTATTTTCAGAGAAATAAAAACTTCCCCACCATCATTCTGTTTCCTTGAGCCGTTATACTTCTAGAATTTCTTCATCATATTTGAACACAATTATAGTTGTTGCATCTCACTAACAGCTGAATGGGAGCCAGTACTAATGCACAAAGAAGATTCTAGGAATGCAGTGGTCATGCCTGTTTTCTTTTAAAGTGTGTGGATAATTAGGTAAATGAGAAATTAATGATATCTCATATCCAGTGTTTAGAAGATTCCTGTCTAAAGGGAATGCTTTCTTGAATCCTTGGCTGAATGACAGGTAAAGATTGTTATTATTTTTAAAAGTTATACAATTACTGAATTTCAACCAATCTCTTTTGTGCTATGCAAATAAGTCCTCTGAAATATTGAATTTGGGTCATTGACAATAACATAAATCAAAAAAATATTTCTGCTAGAATAGATGGAGTATCACCAGTATAAAAATTTAAGGGAAGGAAAATAGGTCAAGACATTGGTGAATATGCAGGCAGCTGAAACCTATTGCTTTCAGTTTAATTTTTCTTTCTTTTTGGTATTCAGAAATGAGTGCACAATCTCTCAAAAGGAAATGGGTTGTATTCCGTTTTTACTCATTGTTTCTCAACATATTACACCACTAAAGTACAAGAATAAAAGAGCTTCTTGTTGCATGGAATGTTATGGTTTTTATTCCTGTTTCTTCATGAAGGATGGACACTTGTCAAAATATATTTTAATATGTGTATTAGAGAATTGAGAAGAACGTTCTACTAAAGTAAGATATTTGAGTAGTTGGGTAATGCAATAAAATTTCACAGCATAAACAACAGCAAAGTCATTTCTCCACTGACCAGGGTTTGTCTTCCTTTCATTGCAATTCTTTTGCCCTTCAGTCTTGCACTGAAACCTTTGTATTTTTTGTTTGATGATTAGTAGGTAACTCATCTTTGTTTTGTAAATAAACAAAACAAGCCCAGTGTTTTGAAATTCATGTTCAAACTTGTATTGGGTGTAGGTTGCAAGGTTTTGGTGGTGGGGGAGCTGCAGAGGTGGCCTGTGGGAGGAGATGGCAGCCAATTCTAGCTGTCTGCAACAGAACCACTGCAGGACACAGTGGAGCCCATTGGCACAGAAGATAGTGCATCTGGAAAAGCATACTTAAACCTGCAGACGCCAAGGTGAGAGAAGAAGCAGTGGGAGGAGGTGCTCCAGAAACTGTAGCAGATATTCCCCTACAGCTTTGGAGAGGATGTCTGTGGAGCAGGTATTTCCCTACATGCCAAGTAGGTGAATATACCCTGAAGGAACTGTGGCCCATGAAGAGCCCAAGCTGTTTTATCCTAAGGACTGGAGCTTGTGGAGACAATCGACACTGGAACAGGGGAAAAGTGTGAGGAGGAAGGAGCAGCAGAGAGGAACTCTTGTAGACTGACTGCATCCCCCATTTCCCATCCCAGTCCTGAGTTGCTTGGGGGGAATGTGGTGGAGGAGGCAGAGGAGCTGAGAAAGGAGTGAAGGTGAGCTTGGGAAAGAAGTAATGTGGGGGAAATGTTTTAATTTGTCTTTGTTTCTCACCATCCACCTCTAATTTAACTGGCAATAAAGTAAATTTGTTTTCTACAAGTTGAGTCTGTTTTGCCTGTGATGGCAATTGGTAACTGATTTCTCTTTTTTTTTTTTTTTTTTTTTTTTTTTTAAATTTTGACCTATGAGCTTTTTCATATTATTTTCTCCCTTTGTTCTGTTGAGAAGGGGAATTGAGAGAGCAGCTGTGTGGGCATCTGGCAATAAATTCTGTTTAACTCTTCTGTTCTAAATCACTACCAATGTAAGTGCAATCTGTGGTTAATAGTTAAAACTGTACATAGAAGGTTTTCTCTGAGGTGTTGAGAAAAAGAGTTTTAGAAATAAAGACTTATCAGCCTTTACTATTTCTAAAGACTGATAACAAGGCTGTTTTCATCAGTTTTTATAACTGATAAAAACGGATATGTTTAAGGTGGGAGTGTTGTAACCAAGAGGTCCAATGCTATCTTTGAAATACTAAGTTATTACGTTGTACACTGTTAGACAAATGTGGAAAATCCCTCTAAGTGAGCAAGTTCCCTTAAAAGCAAAGAAATTCTAAGAAAAAAGTGCTTAAGGATCTCATTGGGGCTATAAAGGACTCCAGCAGCTAAAATATGAAATATTAATATGTTGGCTGAAAAGTTAGTTTCATTAATATTTTATTGCTCAACCCTATTTTCTTTTGTGTCTCTTAATTTTTTCTTAACATAACATTTAAAACTGTCTTTTAAGGGTCAACCTTTTTCTTCTCTTCCTCATTGTTTCTTATTTATTTATTTACTTGGTTACTGCCAAAAGAAGCACTTAGAAGTCTGTCTTTGAGTGTTTTCTTTTTTTCTTGTGCACTCCTGACCTTCCTTTCTTTCATCAAGCAAACTTCTCCCCTGACAAGCATCAATCTGAGGCTAGTTGTTACATGTGAAAATAAACCAAAAAAAGCTGGAAAGAAAAACTAAAGAAATTGTATTTTGCTTATTTTTAAGGTTATCTGCTGAAAATCAAAAAAAGAGATATTTTCAGTTGCTTGCCATTTGAGTTAATATGTGCTATATTGAATGTCTGTCTCTGGAAGACTACTTTCTGAAAATTTCAGCCAGGAATGGTTTAGTCAATTTAACTAATGAGGCTTGAGAGTACAGGTAATATTATGATCCTTCTTTATATTGACCCCTCTTATTTGCATGTATCTTGCATACTGATTCTTCTGAACAGGAATCTGAAACTATCATGGGGCATTGCTTTTATCACTTCCATGAAAATCTGTATGACCTTGATTAGAGCATGTAATTTTGGGAAAAAAATCACAGCTCAAATCTATTCAGCAGGAAAATCTTTGTTTTAGTTGCTGTTATCTCCCTAAACACTATCATTTTTGGGCATCATTAAGTTTCTCTGAGGTCATTGATGATTAATATGTGCAGTCCTTTTGCAGACTAAATAAATTCAGTCCTTGTGCCAAAGGTGCAAACTCTCAGGGAAAGGGTTGACTTTGACTGTAATACTGTATACTGTCAACAACAAAAGCCTGTCTCTTATGCCCTCAGTAATGTTCTTTCTCCTGCCCTTTTTCTATAAATTTCAAACAAGATGGAGAAGAAAGATATATATTTTAATACAAGGTAGAGATAATGTGACTGTCATGGTATATCAAAACAATAATAACTATCATATGGGGAAAGCAGTCCCTTGGGTGACTTTGGTCAGCTTTGCTCTCTATCTTCTTTCTTATTTCTGCTGCCTTCTTTGTTTTCCCCGAAGGAATGTACATTTCATCTTCACTGACATTTCTAAATCAGGTGGTGACTTTTAGTTTTCAACTCAGTCCACAAGTTTTTTCAGTGCCCTCACGAGTGTTCTTGACTTCTTCATCAAACAGTAGATGTCCCAGTCCCACCTAAAGGTCACAGTCAGTATGGAGTTATTGCAGAACAAAACGTTAGTACATTTGTAATATTTTTTTTTCTTTGACAGACTACTAAACAGCTGAGAGCCAAAATGGCAATCTGTTTGATTTTAAAAGAGATGGGCAAAGGGTTCAAGCTTCTAGTGTAAGTGACTTTTGAACCTGCTGTTCTCTCTATCATATTAAGTAATGTATTATCTTACTCCTTTAACAAACTTACAATCTCAGTTAATGTACAGGAAACACTGACACAGTTTGCTTGCAACATTAGCTTTACAATGACAAGTTTAAGTTTTGGAAATTCAGATCCTTATCTGTCTAAGGAAAAGGACTTGTATTTACAGCTTTAATTCATTACTACATTTTCATCATATTTTCTAAGATATAAATTAAGTCCCAGACAGTATCAATATAGAAACCTTTCAGGAGACCTTCAGACTGAAGACTTTCGCAACATTAATGATTCTTAAGATCAGTTAATTGGTTTTCCAATTAGATTTGGTCAGAAACCCTGGAGTGAAGTCTGTTATTTCAAAGAAAGTCACACTGCTTCTAGTCTTGCTTCCAGGCTAATGATGCCTAAATGCATGCACAGAATAATTTAGATTGGAAGGGATTTCTGGAGTTCTTTAGGTCCAACCTCCATCTCAAGTCAGGCCAACCTTGAGTAGGTAGACTGGGGTCTTATCCAATTGAGCTTTGAATATCTCCAGGTATTCCACAACCTCTGGAACCAGGTACCAGGGTTAGTGAAACTGATTGGGAAGATTCTTTTATGAGAATCAACTTAGAGTTTCACTTTTTGCAACTTATGCCTATTGCTTCTTGTCCTGTCACTTTACACCTCCAAGAATCTTACTTTGTTTCCTCTGTGCTTTCCCATTGGTTTGTTAAAGATTGCAATAAGGTCTTTATTCACAGTATCAAACTCACTAAAAAACTGTGGTGTGGATATTAAACTGGTGACCTGTGATTTTAAGACAATATATGTTTTAAAATTGTCTTTACTGGGAATAAATGTATTCTTAAACTAGCAAATGATTAGATCTCTCTTTTTTTTTTTTTTTTTTTTTTTTTTGGTGTGTGTGTATGTGTGTCTTAATAGAAATCAACAGTTGTTCTCTTCGCATTTTAAATTACTACATCCTTAGACTTCATGCATGTATTTTCTTATTACGTGTTTAGTTTTAAGGATACAAACTAGCTGCAAACAGCCCTCAGTGACTCCTAGAAGCCTTAAAATAGGTATGCTCTTCAAGACTATTGATAAAATGGAAAGTTGGATGCAATTGTAAGGGGCTGCCTTGTTAGTAGCATACTGTGCTGGCATAATACCCGTTTTTCCATATGGTGAGGCAGGACTCTTCCAATCATTATATGCTCTCATTCGAATTCTGCCTGCTGCAGGAAATTAGCACTGTTCACACTTGTTTAGGCTTAATAAAAATCATTTTTGCTAAAGCACAGGGATAAGGTCACCATCTGCCATATGAAAATGCCAATTTCAAATGAGCAGCACTCAAAAGAGAGCGTCTTTCATTTTTTGACAGTTTCAGAATAAACTTAATAGAAGAAATCTAATTCTGACACCTATCAGACCACAGGATAACATTAACATATCAGATTTTCAGATCCTCTACTCTAATTGCATATGTGTACTTTTAAGGAACATTTTATTATAGTGTCATGAGTATTATAGTGTCATGAGTATTTTGTGGACTACATTACTGTTTTCAGCATTTCTCACATTTGGGACTATATACAGTATGCATTTGGAAACCCTTCCTTAAGTATGAAGGCAATAGATCAAATTCATACCTAAGTCCAATGATTCACCACTCAGTTTTGATTTTTATTGGTTATTTTAAAATATCTGACCCTGAGAAGTAAGTTCTGAAATATTTAAATAAGAAAAAAAAGTATTTTACACATTTGTAACCTTTCTCATAACCATTTAATTGTTGCAAAATCAAGTATTTATATGCTTATATTGGATATAAGCATATAAAGCATATAAGCATATAAGTATTTTATATGCTTATGTTATTCTCCTAAAACAGATCCCAAAGAAAATGATGCTTCTTCTGAGTTATAAAGAGCATTTATAGTTATTTATTCAGACTGTATGTATAACACATAATTAATGACTGCAGGATGAATGATTGAAAATGACCTTATCATGACCTGAGTGTTCTTATTTTAATAAAGGAGATTAAAAAATGCAACTCTATCTGAGAAATTGAAGAGCTCTTTTACTTAAATTTGGAAACATCTGCTTTCCAAAATTATGTTCAAAGATTTGTAGTCTTTCAAAAGAGGAAAACAAAACCTACATTTGATTATATTTTTAATTCTCCTTAGTCTGCAAATTGTCTAGTCATCATAAGATTGTTTACTTATATATTCAATGTATATTCAATGATTGGTACTGTAGCAATTTATTATATATTGATTTATATATGTATATATATAGTTATCTTTTCATGTTTATGAAAATCAAGTAATACAAGAATGAACAGTAACAAAAAACCTAATCATTGACTGGTTTCTACTTTTACAACACACAAAAGAATCCCAAAGTTACAGGCTGAGAACAGAGTGAGAATGATGATTTGGCAGCCAAAGGGATAAAAATTACTTATCACAGCTACAGAAACAAATAGTGGACAAAAGAAAGTTGGGACAGGTTATTTCCACCCTACTTGACAAATAAAATATATATTTTTGTTTGACATGTATCCTAGCATGAACTAAATATTGTGTGATTTTCTGCTTCCCTCAGTCACTGGTGTTTTTGGCTCTATTCAGAAATTCAATGCTGACCTCCAACCATTTCCAAAAAATTATCCAGAGAGGTTTATGAGCTGGATGTTTGCTTTGCTCTCACTGCAGTTTTTGGATTGGGCAACTGTAAGCATAAGTTGCCCTTTATCTCAAATGTGAGTAGCTCATTTCTTTATTGATGGTCCTAGTATTGCAGCTGCTGCAAAGTCAACTTCATTTGCTTCAGATTGATATTCAGCAGATGTTCCAGATGACCTCATGGTTTACTTCCTAGGTGCCACTCTTTTGAAAACAAAAAGCATATTGCTTTAGAATCAATTAATAAGAATGCAACTGCTTTGCACTACCTTATACCTGACTATACTTATGTAAAAGTTACAGTGGTGATCAGTTTCCAAGTGAGTGTGCTTCAGCCACTGCTTTTGGTCTGTTCATTACTAAATAGCCACTTTTGTCATCTGTACACTTGACTCTTAGACAGTGTTTCTTAACCTTGTACCTTTTTTTTTTTTCTCCCTCCTCTTTTTCTTCTGAGGAGATGCTATTATATGTGAGATTCTATTTCCATACTGTTCAATTCCTCCATTAAATATATGGGGGATATAAATCCCAGAAGAGACAATAAGGGAGAAGTGTGAATTGATTTTCTTCTATCATATTTTAAAGACGTGCAGATTTTTTAATTTATAGGAGAGGCCTTTTAAGCCTGTGACCAAGCTTGCACTTGAAATCATGTTCAGGCAGCTTGGATTAAAGCCTAGATCTTAAGTGAACTTCATAGTATGACTTGGATAAAGAAAAATGAGCAAAGATGCATTACTGTTCATACACACGTGCATGACTCTGTATGCCCTACCTGTCATGTAGATGGGTCAGGTATGAAATTAATCATGTACATACAATCTTCTCTTGTGGTAATGGCATGTAACTGGTGGCAGGTGTGCCAAAGGACAAATGGGATTTTAGGTTTCCCATATTTTGTCTTCCTGTATGGGTGTGCAACCACCATATGATGTAGTAGATAAACTGGGCTGGGTCAAAAGATACACCACAGGTAGGGACACTCATAGTCCCTGCTCGTAATAAAGAAAAGCACAAAAGTACAATGGAAAGTGTTACTTTTAATGAACAAGGCCTAAATAAAAGCAATTTTATTATGATGTTTCAATGTAATAAAATACTAAAAAAAAACAAGCCTAGAAGACTTGGAAATTAAAAAGTTGAGGTGACTAACATGTATGTTTATATTAACATTTCTCTCATTTCCTGTTTAGAATAGTTCTGTGACACTTTAGAAACTGTTAGACTGGCATTGTAGATTCAGTCTTCTGCAGTCACATCAGCAGCTAATATAAGTTACGTTTTAAAGCATCTATACTCCAGGGAAGAAAAATTCTTCAGTAGAATGGACTAAATTTTCTACCTGGCTTGTGTTTGTGATATAGTCAGCAGCAACTGCTAGTGGGAGGCACACAATGCTGCTGCTCACAGAAGCAACAAAGCACCCTTGTGTTATGTAATGAAATCCTTCCCCAAGTTCGCATGACTCCAGCAACAGATGGCAAACTTGATTTAGTCTCTGCTCCTATTCACAATATTTGCTCCTATTTCTTCCAGCTGTGCAAAAGGTGGCCATAGCCACATATGAATGACATTGTTATGTGATAAGAGATGAAATAGTGTATTGTTTAATTTTGTTCAGCTGTGGCTGAAGTCATTCCAGCTTACTTCTGGTTCAAGTTCAGCAACACTTCTAAATGGCAACTTCTTCTCCCTTAAATAAATAAAAAAATAAATACATAGAAATTACAGCTTGAAACAATTTCCATTTGGGGAAGAAATGGGTTTGCTTCAGCTGCCTGGTTGTGCTTATGCATTGAAGAGGGTTCTAATGTATTTTTTTACTCAAGAATATGGGTAGTGCTGTCAAGATTAAACCCTTTTCACGCTATCTTGCTTAACCTCCACATACACATCCACTGAAGTAAACTAGAGCAGGGTTTCATCCTAAAAATAGAAATATTAACATTTGTACAGCACTACTAGTGCTTCTGCTAAATAAAAAGACTCTTTAAATGGTATTGTTTTGTACTTAGTGGGTTTTACTTCCATAACAAAGACTTTACTTTTATAAATAAATATATTAATTGCTAATCTTGCAATTAAAGATATATAAGAGTGTTTGTTGGGTGTCATTTTGCATCTTTTCCTTTTGAGGGCTGTGTGGGGCTAGTAGAAGTCTTATTTTCTCTTCTTTCTTAAACAAAACAAAACAAAACAAAACAATAATCAAAACCAAACAAAAACAAAACAACAACAAAAAAGGCACAGCTGTGTCTTTCTCAGTTTCTTAAAAGAGATAAAGTTTTACTAAAGAATAAGAGACATAACAGGGCAGTAATCTATTACAGGGATGATCTATCAATCAAGGTAACTGGATAACATGTGGTGACCATTTCTATCATCTTCTGGTCATACAATCCATTAAAATTACTTTAACAACCTCCTTTCTTGACATAAGGATTTCTTTTCATAGCCAAGACCTACTTCCCCATACCTAACACTCATTACAACTATTAAAAGACAGAATTTCCTGAAGCAAGCACCTGTTCTATTGTCCTGGTGCTTTCTTCTTAGGTCTTGGTATGAGTTGAGAATCCTGTATCATTCACACAAAAGCCAGAGGAATACATTTTGCCTTTTGTAATGGGAGTCTTTCATGAGACTCTTTGTAAATCAGTTTAGGTTTTTATTTGGTGGGTATGAGTAATCTATGTTAGTGTACTTAGGTATGGATCTTAGATTTGGACATGCTCACATGAAACAGGTTTATGAATTTATTTCAGAGAGCTAGAAAAGAGTAATTATTTAAAGAGACCATACTGGAGCCAGTCATGGACAATATGTTTACTACCAGAGATCTCTCACTAAGCTTAAATCTACTTAAGACTTATATCTATTTTTTTTTAAATTTATATCTTGAAACTTAAAATCCTCTCTTGACAGGGATTTGTACTACAGTCTATTTGTCTTTAAAATCTATATATTTGTCTGTATCTGTCAAAATCATATGATACTCAAACCTGCATGTATGCAGGTATTTTTCTCTTTACACAATTTTGTATGAAATAGAAGAAAATACTAGTTGAAATTTAATACTATATTCTAAGGAAATATTACAAACTCCTGAAGACCTTGTAAACAGGTCTGAATAACACTAATGATCAGCTGCTTAATGTAAGTGTGCTTAGAGTTAAAACAGAGTTCAAACTTGAATGTTGCAATTTAAAACTCAAATATGAGTTAAACGTACAGTGTTAAACAAATGTGTGGAAAAAAAAAGGAATACATAGTAATGTGGGGGGATCCTCTGAGGGATTTTCTACCTTTTTAAAAGTGATCTGTGAAACTGGTTAAATTTGAAGGTTAAGAATGTACATTCTTCACATATGGCCCTACTCTTTGTAGCCTCAATTTCTGACCTTGATATGTAATTAAAAGAAAAATAAAAATTAATGATACACTGTTAGCTTAAATGGTTTTCTGAAACTGTGGAGTCATTATAAAGAGTTGAAATAAACACAAAGTAGGCTTAGAATACATATAATCACATGTTAAATAATATATATATTATAATATATATATAATCACATGTTAAATAAATTTGTTTCTTGAACAGGAACCTAATTTCAGGTAGGTCAAGACATTCACCTTAAAAATCTGAATATGATTATACTTTCTAATCCTTTTCTGGCAGACAAATAAAGATTTTAAGGAGCCTTATTTATACTAAATTCCCTTGTTCTGCAAAGGGATCTAAAAATGGGTAACTGTACTTTTCTCCACTGTAATATTTTCTCCATATTTCCAGAGTGGTTGAACAAGCACTTTTGTATAGAAAAAATATAAAAGTGTAATAATAAGAAAGATTGTCCAGTAAAGCCCAACCACTGCTATAGTTCATAAAAAAAATGGAGCTTTGATCTAAAAATAAATCACTTTCAATTACTTGTGTTATGTAGTAGAGGTCCATCTCTGCTGTCTTGTTAGTTTCTCACCAGGGAAATCATGAGTGTTGGCTTTTCGCCTCTGTTTTAGCAAGGTAGTTTTATATCTTTGCTTGCTGCTAGCTTCATTTCTAGATGTACTATAATAATAGAAATGAGGAAGAACCACAATCTCAATTTCTGCTAGTTCTAAATTATCATACTCTGACAAATTATTTGCTGCATTATTTAAAAGTGAGAACTCTATATATTGTTTGTATTTTAATTAAATGTAACCTAAATTCAGAATCAGTCTCTAAAGATTGAGAACAGTGTTCTGGGTTTTCATTACATTAGTACGTATGAGTCAATTAATTGTACATTTTGGTAAATGGGTCTGTAGGGGTGCTTTTAGAGAGGAAGACTGTTTCAAAGTGGATTTTTGGATTGCACAGAATATTTACTATGTATGTTGGTATTTATTCATTTGGTTTCACATTTGTTATAGTCTGTGATATGATAACCTTTTTTTTCACTTTTATTAGCTCATGCAGAAAAAAAAAAAGCTGATTTGTCAATATTAAGATAAGAGTCTGACAAATGTAACAGAGAAAGAGTGAAAAGACTGAGTTCTTTATGTTAAAGAACTCTATTAAGAGTTCTTTATGTTGTTATTCTAGGTGATGTTGCAATATGGTGTGATTTTGACTCTAGTTGTCAAAACAGACCTTCCAGAGATTTGACCAAGGACCAGGGATAAATGTTCTGAATTTTAAAACAATGTCTATTGTTTACATTTACTTAAAATGAAAACAAAGACTACCTGGGGTGGAAGGGTGGGGGGAATGTAATAAAGTAGAATTCTTTTATTTCTCAAAGGATAAGAGATGGATTCAGCTTATTCCCTTTTAGGATAAATCTAGAAACTGATGTCAGACGTTAAATATTTTTTTTAATTAATGCTTGATATTGTAAGCTTTTATCTCTGTGGAACAGAAGAGAAAGCTTATGTGTATATCTGTGGAGTGAACTTGGAACAACATACTTTTGCATCCTTTCAGCACATGGTATATATATCTGAGAAAGTCTTTGACAGTTTTTTTTTTTTTTTTTTTTTTAAGAAAAAGTATGCTTTTCTATAGTCTTCCAAGAGTTCTAAATCAATGGTGTCAAGAAATTTCAAATTCAAAGTAGCTTCTCCTTTCTCATAATATTCTGATTGCTGATATACTGTATGACCTTCACATGATATCAATCAGACGAGAACCATTAAAATCAGTTAACTCCAGTCTGTCTGCTAAGATTTACCTCAACTGTGCTTATATAACCTAACCTGTGAACCTCTTTTATTTCTTTTAATATGTAAGGCAAAAGTATGTGTCTTTTCTGTTGCTTTATCATATTCAGTTTTACTGTAATTTCTTTATCAGCACAGCTCTGTCTCAGTGGAATTTAACAAAGGTTTTGCAAGAATAGAAGGTGAGCAGTTTTCTCTGGAGATCACAGTTAGATTTTGCTAAAGCTTCATACCGTAATCTTTTGATGAAATTGTAAGTCTATGATAATTGGTATAAAGCAGTTTGCTGAGTAGGAAACTGAAAAGTCAGTCAAATGAAAAAATGGAGCATGTTATAAATATAAATCTAGCTTTCTCTCACTTTAGAAAGAGTGAAATAGTCTACTTTGAATGAAAAATTAATCAGACTTTGGAATCAGTGAAGATTTTTGAAACAAAGGTAATTTTAACCTAACAATGTCATTTCAAAGGTCATGCACATAGTGTGTGTAATGGATACACTTCAGGTGCTAAGGTTTGGTCCATTTAACTTTCTAGGTTTTGTTGAATAAAATTTTATTGAATACTATTGTATTGCTTGACTGTAATATACAGCACTAAGATAGCATTGTGCCAATTCAACTTATTAAGAGTTCTTTATGAATGTCTTACAGGCTTGTTAGTTTGGGATATGACAATGTTATGTTTGGATAGTGATTTTTCTCTTCAAGAGAAACAGCTAAGTGTGATATTCTCCTTCCACCACAGGAGTTTTAAAAGCTAAACATGAAGAAGTGAGATTCTTCAGAACTGTAATTTTTGTGTTAATACTTATAAATGAATATATATATATATATATAACCCCTCTCCCCTTGTATATATGCATAAGTATATAAAATGTTGACATTAAAATCACTTAACCATATTCAGTCACACTAGTACTGACAAAACTCTTATTTGTTCTGGTTAGTTTTGGTAAATCTAGGAGGAAGGTAAACCGATATTTAAGTAAAACTACAAAAGAACTGAGAAAAATACTTACTGACCATGAAAGATAGGCTATAGCTTTTTTTTCACCAATACAAAAAAATTCTTCTAACGATGAATACTAAGTTGACTTGTGTTGTGGTTTAACCTGGCTGGCAGCTAAACACCACACAGCCGTTCGCTCACCCTCCCCCCTCCCTCTCTGGGATGGGAGAGAGAAACAGGAAAGTGAAGCCTGTGGGTTGAGATAAAGACAGTTTATTAAGATAGGAAATAATAATAATAATAGCAATATGTACAAACAAGTGATGCACAATGCAATTGCTCACCACCCGCTGACCGATGCCCAGCCCAACCCCGAGCAGCCGGCCCCCCACCCCAGCTAGCCACCCCTATATATTGTTCAGCATGACGTCAGATGGTATGGAATACCTCTTTGGCCAGTTTGGGTCAGCTGTTTTGGGTCTGTCCCCTCCCAGCTCTTGCTGCACCCCCAGCCTGCCCGCTGGCAGGACAGAGCGAGAAGCTGAAAAGTCCTTGGCTTAGTGTAAGCACTGCTCTGCAGCAATTAAAACATCAGCATGTTATCAGCACTCTTCTCATCCTAATCCAAAACATAGCACCCCACCAGCTACTAGGAGGAAAACTAACTCTGTCCTAACTGAAACCAGGACAACTTGTCATGGAGCAAATATATGAAGTTAAGATTAGTATAAAAACTTTAATGAAATACGAAACATGCAGAATGTTAGATATTATTGCCTCTTAGAGTCTCTGTATCTAATATTCAGGTTTCTAACAGAAAGGTCTTAAATTTCTTAATAGTCTTAAAATCCTTAGTAGTATTGGATGTTTTTATTAAAATTAATGAGGTATAATTTCATGTATCTTGGAGTAAATGTATGCAGCTGGATAATCTAAATGTCCTCTAGGAAGTTGTATTAACATTGTTATCTGGAGTAAATATTAAAAATCTATTTAAAGTTAGGTAGTTAAATCCTGGTGAGCAAAGAGACCTTTATTTTCCAGGTGCTGAACAAATACAACTTCCATTAACTTCATGTCACTGTTGGTGCTGTTTGTGTTCATGTGAGTGCTGAGTGTTTCTGTGCTGTTCTGTATGGCCAGCTGTTTATGTGTGCTACTGTCTACCTGCGTTTGTGAGTCTATTACACATACATGTTCAACCTTGCAACTGGTAAGACCTGGGGAAATGGAGCTACAGAAGCCTTACTTCTACTTGCCATTAGATTCAATAGTTCCTAACATATAACAACTAGTATAACAGCCCAGCTTTGAATTTTGCAGTAAAATTTTCCAGTGTGACTGGAAGGGTCACTGTGTTACAACAGTTATGTCATAGCTTCTTGTTCATAAGTTTTGTTTTACAATTTTAAATTTAAAAAATAAAATCCAAACATATAATTTATATGCTGTTTATTATGGAATCTGTTATAATACTGACTTATAAAAACATTAAACTTGTAGAAATCAGTTACTGTGATTTACTGTGTTACTGTAATCAAAAAGAACACCATATCTACTCTCAGAAAGCATCAAACAATGATTTGCTTATGTCAATTAAATAAAGAGCTTTGTTGACAAATGCTGCATTGAGAGGCTAAATTCAGGGGGGAAATATACCTAAAGCTTCCTAGCTCTTGCATATTCTGAAGTACTTGAATTGGAACATGTCAATTTGCTCAGTTTCTGTGACACTTTGGATGTGCTTGGAAACGTTATGACTTGGAAATTTAAACTTTAGCCCTGTGTGCTGTAGTGAATTATTTAGTAGACAGTGTGGGTTCCACAGACTTTTCTTACTCTTCCCTGTTGCCCTTCAGGCACCATTGGTCTTCTATATTTTCACTTCTGTTTGTAAGTTTTGAGTAGATTTAGCTAATATGAATGAGGAAGGAACAAGATATGTGGACAATTCTGAACTGCAATGTATCTTTGGTCAAACAGGTGTTTTCAACACTCTCAAAAAGAAAAAAAACAGGTTTGGGTCTTCTTTTTTCTGTCTTATGGTGTTAAGGGAGTAACCTCTAGCCACATTAATAAGATTTTCTTTATCATCAAGTGAATTGGGAACTTTTTTTTTTTTTTTTTTTTTTTTTTTATATAATTAACAGTTACATTTTCCTTAGCCACATCTCCCCAGGAGCTTATATGGAAGAAAAATACATATATTGTAAGCCTATTATAAAATTATGAAAGCATCATTTACTTGGACCTGGTTGGTATTTCAGATGAAAGATTTAGAAAGCTATTTCAGTCATTTGACCTACTGTCATCAGTACTTAATTTGTGCTCTAGCATAGGATACAAAGAAGCACCTTTTAGATGAAGAATAAACAGAGGTCCAGACGTTCAGACTGTTATATCATTAAAGGGACTATGACGTAAAGGATTGAGTACAAAAGTGTGATTAAAATACAGTTTAACAGCATTCTGGATGTTGTATTCATATGGATAGTGTTCATTAGCACTTTTAATATTATGCACTCATTTAGAACTTCAAAAGATCTATAAAACTTCTGAGTAATTTAAGAATACAGGAAACTAATACACATTTAAATCTGTATACGTAAAACACAGTTCTGAAAATGTGAACTGACTGAGAAACAAAAGCAACAAGACTTGTGCATTGTTAAAGCTATGCAGCCAAGAAATGAACCTCAGCCTCTTCTTGCTGCCACCTTTGCACCCTCAGCAAGTTTGCAGATGACACCAAGCTGAAGTGGTGCAACCAATACAATAGAAGGAAGGGATGGCATCCAAAGGGACCTAGAAAAGCTTGAAAAGTGGGCCCATGTGAACCTAATGAGGTCCAACAAGTCCAAGTCCAGGTGCTGCACCTGGGCTGGGGCAATCTCAGACATGAGTACAGCCTGGGAGAAGAACTCATTGAGAGCAGCCCTGCAGAGTAGGACTTGAGGGTTCTGATGGACGAAAAGCTTGACACAAGCCAGCAGTGCACTCTTCCAGCCCAGAAGGCCAACTACATCCTTGGCTGCATTGACAGAGGTGTGGCCAGCAGGTTGAGGGAAGGGATTGTGCCCCTCTACTCTGGCCTTTTGAGGCCCTGCTTAGGGTACTGTGCCCAGGTCTGGGGCCACCAGTGGAAGAAGGATGTGGATGTGTTAGAGAGGGTCCAGAGGAGGGCCACTAGGTTGATCAGAGCATTGGAGCACCTCTCCTATGAAGAAAGGCAGAGAGAGCTGAGGAAGCCTAAAGAAGAGGAGGCTGTTCTGCCTACAGAAGAGAAGGCTCCAGGGTGACCTCATTGCATCTTTTCAGTACTTAAAGGGGGCTTATAAAATAGATGGAGAGAGACTTTTGGCTCAGTCAGATAATGACAGGACAAGAGGACAACCCTTTCTCGAGTCACTTCTGCCGTATGTTTAACTTGGTCAGTATCTAGTTTCAGGCATTTTTACGTACAACTTAGATTTTTTGGAACTTTCTGTAGAAAATCAAGTAACATGTTTATATTCCAGGCCAAGCTTTCATGTGTAATGCTCTGCCTCCCGAAGATGGCAATAGGTGGCATGAGTCCCCAAGATTAGCACTGCTTTGGAAGGTTGTATAGTAAAAAAAAAAAAAAAAAAAAAAAAAAAAAAAAAAAAAAAGGAACAGCACTTCTGTCATTACCATTCTTGAGTATTGTTGTGTTAAAAAAATACTACATGGCTGTACATAACCTGTGTGTGGAAATCATTTATCTTTTTTTTTTTTTTTTTTAGTATTTACCGTGATAATCAAATTTGTATTTGGAAAATACAAATGTTTTTAAACTCAAAGAGGGGAGATTTAGATTAGAAGTTAGGAAGAGATTTTTCACAGTGTGGTGAGGCACTGGAACAGGTTGCCCAGAGATATTGTGCATGCCCCATCCCTGGAGGTGTTTCAGGTGGCTTCTCCCCAAAATATTTGAGATGCCTAAATGCTTGCTTGGATATGGTTTGGGCTGACAGCACTCGTGACCATGCGGTCAATGTAATTTTGTTAGCTGCAGCCACCCTGCAGTTTTATGGTATTATCGGACTGTCCCTTGACTTATGCCAGACCATTGACTTGTAAAACACTTGAGCATCTTTCATGCAAAAAGACTTTATGTAAACATAATCTGATTATATTACTAAATTTTAGCAAAATAGATTGTTGTCATTCTCTCAGTATATCTGTTGACTGGTGTCCATATCTCAGTCCCGTGCAACAACTGTTCTTTGAAATTACTGTCAGGAACTGTTGTAGACAATTGCTATGACGTATCATATGCTTTGGATTTAAAATTATTTTCCTGATAGACTTTCAGTAGTCAGGGACATGATCTAAGATCAGGACACAAGCCAGCTCATTGTTAATCCATCTGGCAAGGATGTTTCCAGTGACACTAGATATATTGGTGATCTTCCTGGCCATTTTTCTATCCTTGCTAAGGTTGATATAAAAGAACTTTCCTTGGAGGATGTGTAGGAGAGCTAATGAACCAATTACAATTTCAAATATTCAGCAGATAAACTTGTTTATATAGCATGTTTGAGGATAAGTAGCATTTTATTCACAAGAACAATCATTGCATAAGCAATATACTAGAGAAGCTAGATGAGCTACATAAATATATCACGTTTGTAACTGCTGAGTGAAACTGAGACATTCAGATGACAGGAAAAAAGATGTAATAGGAGGGTTTTTACCCATAAGATTATTATTTCACAAGGTGGGAGAATGGGGGGAGATGCTGGAACTACTATTACAAAGCAACCTCTCTATTATCAGTGTGTCACTGCCTAAATACAAAGTATGCAAATACTATATGAAACTAAAACTAAAGAGTAGTTGTTAGACTACAATTCCCAAATGCATTTTAAAGAACCTCTAAGGTTTTTAGTACAAGCTTCATTTGACTTGCAGTTCAAGATCATGTCTATTAGTTAAGTGACATTTGCCAGTCCCTCAGGATATGATTTAAAATGTGCTTCATTTTGTTTCATTTTGATCATTTAGCTCACAAAATGGGCACAACTGTGTGTAACATTTAGTTTCAGTAAACAAGTGAAACTTACTCTGTACTATTGAAACACAGTACGTAATTCATCAATGTGATACGTTATCAAATTGGAAGCATAGTATTTCCTTTCAAATTGTTGTCTTTGTTCTTGTATAAGAATTTTATTTTATTTTATTTTATTTTATTTTTTTCAGGGAAGGCTTCCCTGTTGACTACCTTTTCCTTCTTGCTGAAAGAGTTGCATTATAAAAGTTTTAATTTTTTTCTATTAAATGCATCAAATTACATCAAATTCAGTGTGTCAGCAGCATGGAACCGCATCATAGAAATTTCAATGATCCCCACTCCAAGGATAGTTTGTTTGCTTGTTTTCACCCTTGTCTCTACTTGTCAGATCAAAGTAGTTTGGCTTTCAATTCACATGCTAAATAGGAAGCAACCACTAATTTGATTTATTTTTGTCTATACCATTTCTAGACATGAAAGCATTTTCAGACTCAGAAGCCTTACTGTATACTTGTTATTTTTAAGGTTTGATAGGAAAGCATCAGATAAAAAAGCAGTAATTTTAATGCAACTTCTATAGTGAGGCAGTGATCTTGGCTTTTAAAATGCTATCTTCTAATTTTGCCCAAACTGGTTGTACAGGTGGAAAAAAAACTATAGGAGAGCTTGTGTAAGTTTTTATTAATTTCAGCCAATGATGACATCCCCGAACTACTCTTACTCAGTGTTTGCTTGTTAGAAGGAATATGTTAAGTGGATAGGTAGAGTAAGCATGTTTCTAGAGAGGGGAAAAAAAAACCAAACACGCACACAAAAAAAAAAAACACCACAACTACCACCATAAAAAAAAAAAAGCACACCCACAAACCCCAAAACAACCAAAACCAATTAAAAGAAACACAGTTGCTATTCAGGAGCATGTGATTCATCTTATGTAGTTTTCAGTATTGTAAAGCTTGCCATCAGCTGTAAGCAAATTTCTAAACTGGGAGGTGGGGGAAGTAGTAGTTTCCTGACTTTCCAAAAAAAGAGAGATGAGGCCCTATAATTTTCAAGCAATAAATTCAATTTTATTAAATATACCATGAAATACTTGAAAAATATCTAAAAAGATCAAAGTATCCTAAAAGGATGTAAAAGGGAATATTATATTAGGAGACTTTTTATCATGAAAATAAAACTTCAGCTTTTTCTTGGTTTTGGAATATTTTTATTTGCAGGAGACCAATTTGTAATCTGATAAGTGGGAAAATACAAGTACCAAAGGGAACACATAGGAGAAATTTCCAAGCTATGGTTATGTGAAAATTGCAATTGTTTACAACTTCTTACTGATGTAGCAGATAAACTGATTAGGGTATGATTTTCTTTTTTTCCAAGTGGTAAATTTTTAAAAATGTGGACTTTTATGACTTGTTTTTCTTCCAGAAAGTGGAAGTTACTTTTCTCTTGAGTATCTTTTCAATTAGCAAAGAATTTCAAAGGGGACAAATAAAATCTTACTTTTTCAGTCTAGTTGACACTAAGATTGGAATGCATTTTGTACCTTACAGTGGTAGTAAAAAAGCATTGTTACTTTTTACAGCAATCGAGGATTGGTTCTTTAAATATATATATATATATATTTTCTGTTAAAGCTAATATTAAAGATTGTCTTATAGGTACACTGAATATTGCAGCTGAATTATTCATTATAGCATGATGAATTTTGCTTTTGAATGAACTGTTTTTAGTTAGTGTATAACAAGTGTTGCTAAAACAAGATGCAATACAAAACTGATATAGCAAACAGCGAAAAAGGGCTTGGGCACATAATGATTAGGTATTTTAACAATCTTGTTACAAGAGTCTTTCTGATACCAAAAGTAGGTTAAAACTAGGAAATTCTAACAATCTTTGCCCACAACAGTGGGCATGCTGTTATACGCTTGAGTCAGCTTTGAATGTAGACCTTACCACGCAGGGAAAAGCTTCAATTAGCGGGCATGAATAGAACTGAACAATATGAGAGGAGGGCAGTCATCCAATCTAGCTTCCTGCAAGGTTAGAATTATTCTCCCTGCACATTTCATAAAATGTGTGAAATCTGATTTTGTGTATCCCATGTATCAATCAAACTCTACCCTTTTTCCTATAAGGCTGTGCAGGAAAGTTTCTGTTAGTATGGATAAAGTCTAGATTTGCTGTTCTTTGTGTAAATGTAATTCTATTTTTTTCACTACTTTTTCTTCCTATGTCTTCCTGTTATCTTAAACATAACAGAGATTTAAAACATGCTCTTTTTTGTCAGAACTTCAGATGCAGATTGTCACATAGTACAATCTATCCATATTGCCTTATTTCGTATATTCTCCTAAAACTGTTATAATTGATAAAATTGGTTTGAAATTCTCTTCAGTATATGTACATAACAATGAAAAAAATAGTTCTACTTATACTGTCTTTGCTATACTCATTAATAATGCTTCTCTTACAATCTACAGCTATGAATCTGTTCAGACTTTCATCAAATATAAAAAGTTTTTGTAAGGAATTTCCAGGAAATCTGACTATTTGTAGTTTTCATTTCTGTTTTGCTTTCCAAGGGCTTTAAAAAGATAAATCACGAGACCCTAAACTGTGATTATACAGTCAGCTTGTAAGGGAGTAATGAAAGTTGATTACATTTGCACACATTTTGTGGTTTTAAAAACAGGCAAAAAAAAATATTATTTAGAAATGAACATGGACTCATGGACTATTCTTCTCCCTCCCCCTTCCCCATCCCTCCAAACCCTATTCAAAAATTGCATATGATATTAAATGAGTAGTGTATAAGCAAACTTTCAAGCCAGTGTGTATTTTCAGTTCCATGTCATTTGGAAAGCCTTTCATTAGTTAGACAGGAAGTATTTAACATTAAACAATGTTTGTTCATCAAATATAATGTGGAAAAAATATATACTACTCTTCATGAAATAGAGAAAGTAGATTAGCATCTTCCTAAAAGTAACCTTGTGATGCTTGTGTCATTTCATAAAGTAATATGGAACAAGCACAGCAGACATTGGTTCTTGTTACACTTTCTGATCCAGGAAGCCAGGAATATTAAATGACACTGTGGATCAAAGTGTTCCTTGTTATAAAGGCAAACATGTTGACAAAGTTTAAAACATAATATTGCAAGTGCTTGCTTAATTGTATTTGGAGAGAATTGTTAGTGTTACTGTATTGCAATGTTTAATTGACACTTCTGTGTGTTATAAAGGCAGAAAGTACCTTAGAGATGGAAACTGGCTTGGATCTTTTTCTGTTGTGATCATTACATCTCTCTACCTCCTCTATATAGTTTAAAGTTTTTATTAAGTGTAATTTTCTACATTCACATTCCTCTCTGAAAACTTGACAAAATCAATAAGGAGGAACAGGGGGAAAAAAAAGCCCATGTCTGATTAACTTAACCGTTATGATGACATCAGGGAAAACAAGTGATACAATTTGCAAAGGCAATATTTTTTATTTTTTGCTAGTATAGAGAAGACCAGAAGAATAAAGATTAGGAAGCAGAAGTTCTGGGGCACACTGTTGCTTTCTGTGGCACTGCAAGAAGGGAATCCAGCTCTAATTGTTATATTGAGTTTAAAATCAAAGGAATTTAGACCTATTTGTAGCAAAGTGGCATAAACAATATAATTCTGCAAAAAAAATTAACTGCTGGTTTCCCCTTAAAAGTCTACATTCTTCAAAGGCTGAAATAAAATTTCTTGATATTTATACATCCTCTAGCCAGTGAAGTTGTGACCTTGATGAATTTTTGAGAGATTACTGTAGTAGTCATTATTTTCAAATATTGGAAAATATTTTTTTGGTAATCAAATCCTTTCTTTTCTCCTTTATCCACTCATCTATCTATTCATTCATAAACTATGAAGGAGTTGACATTCTGCACATCTACCTGAGGGCAAAAATATGTTGACATGTAGGTGATTAAACATGTGCTCACAACTAATTGGCTCTGACCCTAACTTGTGTCAAGCAGTTGGCATGGATCCTGATTACTAACTAATTACATCAATGCCATCAGACACAAATGGTATTGTCCCATAGAATAACGTGCCAGATACATTAACAATAAACTACTTGATACTGATTCCTGTATTAGGCTTTGTCAGTTCAGCTGGATGTCCATTCAGTGTTGATAAATGTGTGGAAACTTAATTTAGAAAAAATATTGTCTAAAACACAATAAAATTAAACTCAGCACTTTTTCCTAAGTTGTGCTCCTCCTGGCTTTTGCAAAAAACAAAACAAACAAACAAAAACACCCACTGTTGTTTTAGCATCTTGTGATTTAAGCTGTTGCAAGTTTTTCAGTACAACCAATGATTTTGTAATTGTTCTAAATTTCCTCATGGCCTTTAATTTTATTGCTAAGACTGTTTTCCAATTGAATCCCTTTTTCCCTATAGGCAACACCAGTTGCTGACAGCTGATGCACACCTGCTACTTCTAGTCATTTTTACGGAAGGCAGTTTTCAGGATTTGTCATGTTTATTGACCCTATTTATATAAAAAGGTCTGTTTAAAAGCTCACTGAGTGAAAGAAATGACTAGAGGCCCTCAGTCATACTTGTGTAAATCCAGAGTAACTTCACTGTTTCAGGAGTTTAAAGGCTGGACACTTAGGGGAAAAATTTACCTCAAAAATAAAGCATTGGTTGATGCTGATTACTTTATCAAAAAATAACTGTGACAGTGAAGGAATGGCAATAGTTGCCTGCCTGTCTAATTTTTTTGTTAGTTCTATTCTAACTGCTCATTTCAGCACAGTTTCATGAAAGAGAAGGTCTTCTGAAAATAAATTTATATTCTCTGTGTGTATATATATGGGCAAAGAATTTGTCACCTTGATTGGTATGAGGCTTTGGCAAGTTATTGCAGTTGATACCATATGTTGAAGCAGAATGCTAAGGATTATGCTAAACTTTTTCTGAATAATGTAAAACTTCAACATCTATAAAGACCAAATGAACACTGTCCATTGTGCAGATGGGATAATCATGCACGTTAGTGTATTTATCTGGAACATCTGAAGCTGTTAACTTACATTGCATAAAACACCACTGACTTTCATTGTATCTTAATTCTGACTTTTCTGCATGGGATTTGTATTCAGACACTGATGTGAGGGTCAGAAAGACATGGCACATGATCACATACTAATAGGTGTTATAGACTATATAATTCAAAGATGATCTGTAAAGTTAGATTCACACTATTCTAAGCATGTAGCTCTGAAACACAGCTTTTCCTTACATAGGTTAAAATTAATTGATTACAGCTATGCTTTTACAGCTTTTGTTGGAAATAGTGGGATTTTAAAACATAAGTGTTTATAAATAAATATCCTAACATTAAATAGAATTCTTACTGCAATTTGCAGGGTAACAGACTGACTGTTAAAATAAGTAATTATGGATTTATTGAGCTTCTGTGGTTGTTTTATTTTTAGAATCTTCCTTGGAGAACTGTTTTTCATTTTACAACTCTTATCCAGTAGTTTTGAAAACAAAATAAGTCTGCTTAGTGTCAAAGGTTCCACTTGGAGAATAATTCTTAAAATGCCTTCCTGAATGCCAATTCCAGCAGTTCTGCCTTATTGAAAAGTGCTCTGAAATCCTTAGGGATGGAAGATGGCAGGTGCTATATGAATGCAGTTTCATCTGTGGCAGATCTAGGTCAAAACCTTAGTAAGGGCAGTAAAATTCACCTTCTCTCAACATGTAATTGTTGCAAAAGGCAGTTCTGAAGTCTTCCTCAACAGTTTTTAGCAGGTGTCAATCTGTTAACTGACTGCTGTGCTGCTGTTGATATTGCTCCTCTGGAAATGTTTTCAAATATTCAGCCTGAGAAACACTTGCATAGATGTAGCTAGAGATATCTGTTCTTTATGAAAAGCATGGAGGGATGTAGGAATAGTAAAGAAAGAGAAAGACTGTTGATTAGATCTTAAATGATTGTTGAAGACGTTGGATTAGATATGAATTTTCATGATTTTGGGGTTCCTATATGAGTAAAAGAGAATGTTTGCAATGAAATTAAAATCTTGCCAAGACCAGCTTAAATCTTCTGATGCATCTACCAAAAGAGATTGTGTGTGATCTGAATAGACTTGAGCTAAACAGTAATTTTGGGTTTATATATATATATATAATATAGAGTTTCTTATAGTTTAGTTTCTTATAGTTCATATAGTTTCTTGATGATTCTCACACATACTTTCTCCCTCTATTTATGAAATGAAGAGAGAAACAAAACTGGGCAGTGTACTGAGGGTTAGTTTGTTTTTCTGAGACACAACACTTACAGAATTTAAAGTGATTAGTATGGATATGAAAGTGGTAAATTGATAAGCTTTCAGTTTTTGATGGATCTGTTTTGTGAAAATGTTCAGAAAACCCTATTTCTTTAACATTGATTTAAACTGTATGTTTTACCCTCTCAGATGGCACAGGTGCTCAAGACGGCAAAGAGAATTATAAAACCTTGTGTGTGATTACACTCTAAGATATTTCTTTTCAAAATTTAACATTGAGAAAATATGAGTTATGCAATCTGTTTTATTCATAGCTGAGCAAATTCAGGTACATATGAAAATGTTTTTCTTTTCTTTTTTTCTTTTTTTTTTTGATTTCATCCTGTTTTTTACTCTCTTAAATTATTTTAATCTTCTGTTTGAAATCATATTATTGTTTTCAAAGTTGTACACTCTTTTTTAAAATTCCTATATATAAATTTTAAAAGTTACATCTAGTTATCCTAAAAATAAATTAAAATAACATTCAAAACAGACATAGCTTGAAATTTTTATTAGAATATTTGAGTACAGTTGGCATTATTTTCAAATAAAATTTTGAATTACTTTGTTGCTGTCTTTGAATTATTTTATTCAGTTTAGCACAAAACTTAAACAACATTCAATTATTTTTATTTTTTAAAGAAAAGTGCTGTTAACTTTTATAGAGTTGTAAAATACAATGGGTTTAACTTGAGGTTGGGAGGAGCTCTTTCTTAATGTTTAGTGTGACAGTGCCCTTCACTTGCAAACTGAGACCATTTTATGTAGTTCAATTTTGAGTCAGTTTAATTACATGAGAGGTGGAGATTGTTTTCTAAGAGCTCTTTGATCATGATGGAAAAACAGAGTAAAACAAATAATCAATCAAACAACAACAACAAAAAAACAACAAACCACAAAAGAATGCTCTCCTGAAAATATTTTACCATTCTTGGGTTGTTGATTTGCTAGGCAGAGGCCGAGAAGGACAATTATTTTTCTTAGCGGAAATCAATGGTATCTTTATTTATAATTAAGTTCTGTTTTGGTAAAAATTAGTTCCATATTTAATAGATGTTATCACATCTTACCTTGTTTTCTCTTCACTGCACTGCTGGCGTGGCGTGTATATACCACAGTCAAAGCTATGACAATGATTGTAAATTTAAATGCAATTAATCAGTGTATATTGATTAGTCACCTAAGTTAGTCAAGTTTCCAGGGAGTTCTTTGAGCTCCATGACTACCATGCTAATGGCATCCAAATTAATTTAAAATTAACTTAAGTGTGTCTGTAAGAGGTACAGTTTTAACTGTCTCTTCAATTTCACCATATATATGGTGGATATACACATTTTTTTGAAGACACCTGCTGTTTTGGTTCCACATTGTGTGACTGCTAGAAACATTTCTAATCAGTAAAGGCTACAGGTGATTTTCAAACACTTCCAGGTATCTGTAGTTCCCAAATACTTGTTACTTTATGGCAATTATTGTATATGACATAGTATTTGTTACAGTTTTAATAAAAATTGATCGTAGGTATCACTTTACAGTGAAATTTTATATTTAATTTTTTGTTTGTTTATTTTTTAAATCTCCAATCATGCTTGGAGATTAGTTCATCTTCAAAAGATCACTGTGTGCTGGATTTCCATAACCGCAGTTCAGCGATGGCTCAAAGGTAATACGTTTCCTAATTCAAATATAGCAAACACTGACCAGATTTCCTACCACTTCATTTACACAGAATTGATGAATACCATGTGAAATACCTTTAAATGTTTTATTTCTGCATTGTAGCATCTCAGATCATGCTTTTTTGAATGAAAGTATTCAAAATTACTTAAAACTTGGTTATGAATGGAACTGGGAATTTTGGGTGTACCTGGAAAATACAGCAGAGACCACTTTAAAGTAGATAAATAAAAAGCACGAAAAAAAACCACCTCACAACACATCCCCAGCCCCAAGTGTGTTAATTTTAAGTCAACTTACTTCAGTTAATTCAAAATGTACTTACCACTGTCTCCTCTGTGCCTGCTAAAAGGCCTAAAATTTGTTGCATGTTCCTTTTGTGCCTACATCTGACAGCAATAATACATAATTTATGTACCTCATAAAATTACTCTGACAAGCTGATTTGCTGCAGATAGTAGAAATGTTGATAAAGGAGTAGTCTGTGCTTAGAAACGTATTTTTGGTCTTTCAGTTTTCTGGTGTCTGAGAAGTTTAATCATTCCATTTCTACTTGCAACAAAAAATGCACTGGTAAACAGCTATGACTCTATAATGTGCCATTTGATATAAAGATACCTAATTTCATATTCAAGTCTTGAAGCACAGAAGGAACCATATACATTTTATCTATATGGGGGCTTGAAGCCTAACTGCAAATCGATATAGGACACAAATTTGGTAATTATTCTTCATCACCAAAATGTCATGAGTAACTGATAGTAAAATGTATCCATTTTATTAAGAAGATTGGGAAAACTGTTTTCCAGTTTGTATAGTATTTTCTCTTTAGGGACAGAGTGTTTCTCTGCTCTAATGACAGAGATAATTTTAAAAAAAATAAAAATCTTTCCCTTTTGTCATGAAAAGGGCTAACATGGACTCTTATGCTTTCATTTTGGTGAGGAAGAGGTCTTCGGCTATTGCCCCATGGGTAACACAAATAAAAATTGAAATAACATATACCCGCACTGACTGTATAAAAATCTGTGCCTAATTAGTGATACACCATAAAATAAATAACAGAATTAGTATTTGGACCATGATGGAGACGAAACACCACAAGAACGCTAAATTCCATCAGGCTATTTTTTATACACAATGTAACAGTTTTGAAGTAGTAACAAGTACTAAGGGCATACAGCATACAATTAGCATTTGAGTACTATTTAAAACTTACACATATTAAAATGATTCTTTGATTTTGTGTACATTGTGTGGAAGAATACTAAATGTTGCTAGAGTATTTTTACTCATCTACGTTATTTTTAACAAAAACTAATTATATCACCATAGAAATTGATATTCACTTGTGGGTCATCAGTTCTACTGTATCCCTTGCTAAATTATACAGCTGAGTCTCTTGTTCTGAGCACTTCAGCACACTTCTAGGATTGTCTGTTTATGTTCCCTCATAATAAAAAAAAGAATTGTTCCCAAGCAAATAATTACTCCACAAAATCAATTAAAACAATTACTGATACGTTTTCTTCTTGGATTTGAACAGGCATAACATATAGTTTTAACTTTTTTTATGCGTAGTGGCCATGCAGATATATTTTAATGATTTCTTTAATATAATCCCTTAGTATTCCTCAGTGGGGAATACAATTTCCTTAGTACAATCATATTTTGTGCATTAGTCTAAATAAAATTGTTCTGAGCAATATCTTACAGCTGTTCAGGAAGCTGATTTGAATTAAAGCCTATGTGTACTTGTATCATTATTTGTTTAAATGGACAGTTTTTCAAAAACATGGGATTGCTTTTACTATGTTAATTTTTAAAGTAGGGGTTTGACAAAATGACTACATATCAGATGCAATTTGGGGAAAAATATTATACAAAAAGCTGAGCCTACTTCATTGCACTGACATCTATAATTAAGCAGAGAGGTATATAGAAAAAATCAAAGGTAGACCTCTAATTGTAATCATATCTTCTGGTATGTTTTACCTGTGAGAACTGATGCTGAGGCCAAACTTTTTTTTTTTTTTTTTTTTTTTTTTAATTCATCAGGGGAGGAAAGGGATAGGTTCCTCTTTCGGGCCATTCAAAGAATACTGTTCTGAATGATCTTTTAGAGAACCCTTTTCCTTATTGTTCACGGGGGACTACTCAGTTTAAACTCCTGATATAACATCAGTCTCTCGGAATATCACCCAGTTATGTGGCCCTACACACGTTTACTACAAGATCAAAAATATTTTTTGTCAATTGGACATTTTCTCCCCGTTAGCTTCAATGGGATGTTAAACCAGCCCCTTTTAGACTTTACAACCTTAAAGAAAAATTGCTGTATAGCTTTACCAAAGTTTTCAGAAACAGCTCTTAAGATGTATGTATTTTCACTATACAGAGAATTTAAGAATAAGTCCTTATAATTCATAGCTCAATGAAGGCTGCTTTCACTAGTCGAGTAAAAAGTCTGTTTTCTTCTGAATGATCATTCAAATAAAATATAAATTACATGACTCTTGACTGAAAGTCACTTTTCAGCCACAATAAAAGTGAAGATCACCATAACACATATGGAAGTGCTAACAATTTGGCCTAGGAATTAGTGGTTGATGCTTTTAGAGTTTAATTCATTTGGGTTTTGTTTAACTTTACCCCAAAAAATCCACAGAAGTTTCCTGAAGGAAAAAAGATAGATTTTTCTGCACATCCATGCTAAATATGGATGTGCATATTTATATAAATATATAAAGTGAATCATATAAAGCAACAAACAAACTAGTGTTTCTCTTCTTGCATCTGATTCTTCAGCACATTTGTCACTTTTAGAATAAAACCTTATAACTGATTGTCTAACTAATTAGAACTCTCATAAGCCATATTACCCATTAGCCTGAGGTTTTTATATGGATTTGCTTTCTACTCACTGGATTCTCCCTGTTGAAATGATGTCAGTTTGAACTTGTTGGGCTTCATTTTTTTCTTATCTAAATAGATAAGTTTTTAACTGAAGGATAAGTTGCCTGAGTCTTTACTACATATATAAACATTGTAATAACAGAAAACACTTCAGCAAAATGTTTTCTTTTCCTGAATATTTTCTGTATTAGGGAGGAAAAAGAGTGGAGATCATTGAAAAAATACACTCCTAAAGATTTCTTCTTGATGAAAATTTTCATGAAGATTGCTTGTGTTCTGAGTGTTGATATCTCCTGGCTCTGCCTATTTTTTTTTTTGTATTTTCTTTTTTTTTTTTTTTCAAAAAGTAGTGAAAAAAATATAGTGATATGAAACAGAAAAACGGTATTGATAAAATGTTTAATATTTCTCAAATTACTAGTAATGAACATAGTATTTAAATATCCTACTTTTTATTTCTCCTAGATAATTGTTTCATGGGATGTATCATGATTTGAACACTTTTTTATAAATATTATCTAGTTTAAAATCTCTTTTAAAAATTACATTGTAAATTACCTATATGATATTGTAATATAGTTTGAACATAAACAAATTAATAAATTTAATCAAATAACATTAACAAAAAGAATTCTGCTTTGAATATCTTTAGCTAAAGGTTTATAAGGAAGTCATGCTTATTATAAAAGGGTACAATCATACTTCTGTCAAAATGAGTGCATTTTATACTTAAAAAAAATTGTTCAGATGAGGTACAGTACCAAAATAATTTTGCCTCATATTTGTACGACATTTTGAAAAATGTTAAAGAGTCCCTTTCCTACAGAAAATGAAGACAATTATTTTGGTCTTACCTAATGTTCATTAATTGATTCTCTAATTGCCATATGGGGATTTGTGAACTTGATATATTTATCTTGCATTGTTTGGAATATCTCTCACAGTTGCCAAATATTTTAACAGAATAATTTAGCAAAGTAAATGTTGTTCAAATAGTGGTGCAACTGGTGAAACTGATCAATCACTTTCAAGGAACTCCTATCTACACTGTGACAAACATATAGCAGAGATGTAATGGATTTTAATATTCAAAAACAATACAAATGGTTATGGATATGAACTATACGGTGTTTTTTTTTTTTTTTTTTTTTTTTTTTTTTTCCTTTGTGATCTAATCTGTTGAGTTGGTCAGAGATTAACAGTTTAATTTTCCTTTCTCTTAGGACAAATTAGTAGAACTTAACTTGAACTTTCTGATGCACATAACTAAGGTCATCACTATTATACCTGACATATCGAAGTCTTTTATTTCCTTCAATAGAGAACCATGAGGATCTAAGATGTGAAAACTTTGGGATGGATGACTAAAATTCATGTAGGGCATAAAAGTTTTTTTTGATGCAGATATACTTGATTTGGCCAATTATTAGCTAGAAGTTTTGCTATGGTGCTTGAGCTACCTGAGGCTGAAAACAATATAGTCACACACCTGTGGCATTCTGCCAAAACATCTGTATTGTTTTTACATGTGAGCTAGTATCTGCATGTGTAATGAATAAATATCACTTCATAGTTTCACTCAGTTAGGGAATTACTGAATTACATCGGACTTCTCAAAGTGATTCCAAAGAGCAGACAGGGAATCTAATTTCTGGCAGTATAGCTGTACTCTGTATATGCCCGGGGATAAAGGTTTGTTCAGTTTTGGTGCTGATATCAGGTTGGGAGGTACAGACTCCTCTGCTCACAGTACAACAGGAAAATATTAGGATTGATCCTCACACTAAGCCTACTGATATGTGAAAATAGTTTCTGTCATAATGCTATTTCTATTTAGCAGTTTGTGCTAAGTGTTTTATTTATTAGTCTGCTAATGGACCACATGTTTGAGTTCACTTTTTCTGAGGAACCAAATCCATTTAACCCCAGAAAGTGTCCACATTGTGGTCATGTAGCCACTTGATTTGCTTAAGGGGAAGCCAAGGAGGTGTGGATGGGTGGGAGCTTTCAATCCTTTTTATTTTCTTAAGTAGTTTCATTCTTGCATGGCATAACTTTGAACTGTTGAGATAGTTTGCAGTGGATAAAGAATCCATCTGAATTTCAGTTCTGCTTTAAAGACTATTTAAATATTCAATACTAAGCTGCAACTGCATAAACTACAGAGTTGAGAGTGGGAAGTAGGAGATTTCTTTTGGCAGATCACTATCTTAGGAATATCACTTTTTATTCATGATGATTATGTATTTATGCAGTTATGATAAACATTATTCATCCAATATTTTCTTCTAAATGCCTTACATAATCACTGCTATGCATACTCACTTGTCTGGTCATTGACAATCTTTCCTACTGGATTGCGCGGAAATTTAGTATAATTTGGGGCTGTGGCTTCTGCTTGAGTGGCTAGCAGATAGTGTCCAAATTCCCAGAAATTCCTCTAAATCACATACTTTTCCCTTCTCTTCTCTATTCTGTAGATCTTCTAAAATTACCAATTTTTCAAGGAAGGATAATTTGCATCTACACTAAGACTAAAGCTGTGCTAATTTCTTTACGTAGTATGCTGTTATGGGTTTGATGCAGCTTAGCACTGAGAATGGTTGTGATGAAACACTGATCTCTCTTCTGATCTTTTTTTATACTAGTATATTGAATCAGGGTTTAAAAGATTTTGTGTGAATCAAAGACAATATTTATCAACTAAATTCAGTCTGCTGTACTTCAGGTATTTCTAAAACTCTAAATACATTTCAGAAATGCAATGTAATCTTAATGCTTAAATTATTATTTATTTTTATTTATATTTATTATTTATTTATTTATATTAATTTATATTATTTATTATATATTTATTATTTATTATTTATTATTATTTATATTTATTTAAATGCTTATTATTATTTAATCCTAATTCACCTTTTGTGTTGCTTTCACTCTAGGAAGTGTATACTTCAAGAAAACTTGCTTGATTCCTCTGTCTAGTTGCTAGTACAAAAAGAAGCAACATTTGACTCCATTTCTTGTATTTGTTATTCTTTAAGGCGTGCAGTTTTGATTTGACCATCTACCAGTTCTAAATATGCTCCTGAATTTAAGTGCATACTAAGTTCATGGACTTAATATTTCCTTAGGGCTGGTGACTATGGAACACCTATAAACTGGAATCCTAGGGGAATTGGTCTGTACCTATAATTTAATAAAGAACTATATTTTATTTATTTATTTATTAGTTTATTTACTCCTAATTAATTTTTCTTATTTAACTATAAGAAACTAATAAAGTTTCTTATTTAACTATTGAGCAGTATTGACCCAAGCTGAACTTCAGGTTCCTTTGTAAAGACACATTTTATGTTCTGAAAGATATCTCATGTTGTGAAACAAAAAAGGGAAATACAGGTTTAGTGATGACGGATGAAACAGGGTCTTTTTTTTTTTTTTTTTTTTTTTTTTTTTTTTTTTTTTTGACTGGGACTGATAAAAAGCATTTCATGTTATTCTGTATCCAAGAAAAACTAGTCACTCAACTTTCACACTTCATTTGACTGCTGTCAGTTTCACAATCCACAAAAAGCCAAGACATGGCTAACAATTTTTTTTTTTTTAAATCTATATATTTCTTTGCATATACAAATTGTAAAAAACAAACAAACAAACAAAAAAAACAAACTGATTTTTAAGCAAGTGTACTTTGACCATCCTTTAAAAATCTCTGTTCTTCTCTACTTCTTTTTAAATAATATCCAAACAAACACTGTAACAGAAGGTGGTTCTCAAGTCTAGCAGGCAAATTTGTTAGGTATTACTGCATGTAATACCTCACTTGTAGATGAGGTGCAGAGCCTATTGGACACAAACTAGTTGTAGTAGTAGTCACAGAAGCAAACATAGGTTATAGGTTTGAAGAGACCATGCCCCGTGTGCCTCTGAGAAAATCTCCCTCCTACCCTCTCAGTATAGCTGCAGTAAACTAAGGCAAGATTTTATTAAGCATGTCTTTTTTTCTTTTTTAAATAAATATGTATTTAGCTGAATTATGTGGTCTTACAGCTCAACATCTGCTGCTATTTACTTAACGACTGTGAAGGTCAGGATGGTGATCTTGGTAAATACATAAACACTAAGCAAACCCCCTGCTCACTTTAAAACAGATTATTAATCATTACTTTCTTAATAGCCAGTGAATACTGTACTTGTGTTCTAACTTTCAACAGTGCCTCAGTTTCTATGCATCTGTTGTGGTTTTTCTGCCTCCCTCCCACCCCCTAATTTGGGAAATGAAGGATTTTGGTCAGGATTTTCCTTTCCTAAGCTTTAGCTCTGTGAACTAGAGCTCTTTGTGTTATGGATGGATTCATGAATACATTTAAAAAAGGCCCCAAGTATAACAGTATTGAAACATCACAGCACTGAACATTATAGTGACTAATTTTTAGATACCTGCTGATAACAAGAATTCATGGTTCTGAAATAGGTGCAAAGTTTCAATGTTTCAATGTCCATAACACTTCATCTCTCCTGCTCCCTCCTTATCATGCTCTTCCTCTGCTCCAGCATGGGATCCCTTCCCACAGGATGCCATCCTTCCCAAACTGATCTTACAGCTCTTCAAGAACAGCTCCAATATGGTCTGCTGCACCTGGAGCACCTTCTGCCCTGACCTTGAGGTCTGCAGGGTTGTTTGTTTCTGTGTAACAGTGGCTGAGAAAGAAAGAGAAGAGTGAGTTGTGAGTTTTTGCCTTTTTTTTTTTTTTTTTTTTTTTTTCCCTTAAATGTTCTCTCACAGAGGTGCAAATAACATCACTTATTGGCTTGGCTCTGGGCAGTGGTGGGTTCCTTTTGGAGTTGCCTAGACCTGACTCATTTAATGTGGAACAACAACTGGACTCTTCACAGAGGCCACCCCTGTAGCCCTCCTGCTATAAAAACCTTGCAAGTAAACCCAATACAAATATAATCAGTAATGCACTTCCTTTGGCAAACAGTTTAAGATGTTCTTTGAGAACAGTTGCTCATGTCCTTTAGGCAATGTTTTGGATGAATCCTGACAGTGAGAAGTGTGAGGCAAGCTAAACTAGCCTAAGAAGTACTCATCCAGGGGATTAAAAAGTTTTATCCTTGAAAAACAAGCATCTCCAGAATTAACAGACAAATTAAGATTCCTGATAATCTATACCTTAGACCTCAGCAGGTAAGGAACAGTGTGATTCAGTTCTCTCCTTTTGAAGTAATGTCTGGTGAAAGATGGATAAACAATCACGAAAGAAAGTGAACTCACTTTCTCTGCTGGTATAACTGAGTACATCTCTGAGTTAATTTGTAACAGCTCGTATTGCAGCAGAGTGACAGAATGTTAGAAAAGGTTGTGATTTAGCTGCAACTGTACTAGGATAGTTGTGTTCTAGGGTATGGAATATTTTTTTTTTTCTTATTGTATTTCATAGCAATTTTCCACTTTTTTTTTTTTTTTTTTTTTTTTTTTTAAATATATATAAATACTGTATTTTGACCTTAAGTCAATTCTAAAGAAGAGAGATTTCTGACTGAGACTTTATATCAGCTGCTGAAAAGGGACAGTTTTTTGCCTTCAGACAGAAGAATGTGTGAGCTATTCTCTGAAAACACTACAAAGACAAGTCACTTCTGTTTTGCTGTGAGGTAAACTGGCAAGGTCATAACATGTTGAGTTTGTGCTTATTCATTCTCTCAGGATGCAATAACACAAAATAAAACACTCTAAGACAACAAATTTCAAATGGTATTAACTTTTATTTTTCTTTATATAAGAAGTTTAGTTGGATAAGGAAAATGCAGTGGAATACTTTCAGAAATTCTTTCTGTCAGGTCCAAAAAAAAAAAGGCTAGACTTATTCAAATAAAAATATTTTTATACATTCCATTCATTGTGGCATCATTAGGTGACCAGGTTTTCAGAACTCCATCAGCCATAGGATATGTATAGTGAAATGAAGAATAATTCTGCTGCCTACTGAAATTTATAGCCTGAGCTATGTTTGCTGTCTTAGCTAAGCAATAGGCATTACTTCATATAACATTAAAGAATTTTATGAAATGGCACCTATTCAGTTTTGTATAAAGACTGATTGTTTCCACCCTCTTCTCTAAACCATCAAAAGGTCAAGTGTCAGTGCCCTAACCTGAAATCTGGTGTTTTTGAATTAATATGTGTTATGAATTTTGAAAGAAATAGTCTACCTTTTCTAATAATAGATGCAAATAATATGACTGATGCTGTAGTAATTAACAACAGTCAATACCAGATGCTAGTCTGTGTGTTTTTTAGGGCAGTATCTGTTAAAGGGGAGTATGAGAGAGAGGATTCACTTGTGCATGAACAAGTGTAAGCTTGTAAATGTTGCTTTATATACAAACAGCCTAGTCATATTTACTGTTGTGCTAGAGAGAAAAATCTCCAACACTAAGGAGACTGGCCAAGATATAAGCATGTTCAGTTTATAATTTCTGTTGTTATTAAACTTAATAGATGGATTTTATGGAAAACGTTCATGACCTTAAACCTTGACCTTGCAGGGCTTATTTTGCATATAAGTAGGCTGCATTTATACAAAAATTAAACAACTGTTTTTCATAGAATAGTTTTCTCTAAACATTGAAACTGTTGATCTTTCTACCTTTGTAGCCATTAAATTAATAAAGTCTACTACTGAAAATAGCACCTCCAAAACTGTACAATTTAGCATAGAGGAAGTGTAAAAGTAGTGACTCTATTGATTTTTTTTTTTTTTTCCTTCTCCTTTTTTCCCCCACCCCCACATTCCTGATTTCCTATTTTATGTCATCTTATCTGAACTTACAGATTTATAAACCATCTCCTTGAACAGTAAAACCATTTGCCATTTGGTGGAATTGGCTGACATTTCATTTTTGCTGTGCAGATTGCAGATAATGTTGACATTATTTCACTGGGCTCTGTACTTCATCATTAACATATTGGTCATGACTGAATCCCAAATACTTTCACTCTTGCAGTGTAATAACCTGCATTTTTTTCTGTTAAGGAAATGACGTAGATTTTGTTGAAGGAAAATAATTAATGTTGCAGCAGAGCAACATTGAAATTATACTTAAGGAACAAAATGCACCCCTTACATCTATGATTAAAGAGAAGAAAGCAAAAAATCTCATAGATGTATTTATTGTTGGTATCCATAAATCCTAGACATGAAATTCATGAAATACTAGCCTTAAAACTAGATTACATCTGCACTGTAGCAATGTAGGACTTGTCAAATAGAGGGTTATAGTTTCCTGCTTGCATTACATGAAAATAAAAATTCACTTTGTGTTGTAGGCATAATCCCATTCTTGCCCATATGGGATTATTTTCACTGAAAAAGAAACCAGCTAGCATGATCACATAGTAGCTTTTAGAGACCAGGAGCACTGAAATCCTAGGCAGATTTTTATCAAGTTGGCAGGCAATTGTCAAGGAGTCCATTTTTGTTTTAAGATCTACATCTATAGATTTGCTTGTAAATCAAACATTTGCTTTGAAAGTTTTACTTAAAATCCTTCTGAAAGAAATGGAACTAGGAAACTGATATAAAATTGACACCCTGATACAACCTGTTCACTGTTTGACAGATGAGGATTTCATGTTAGCATTACAGTTGACAGTTCCCTTGTTCTTTTGTCTACCTTCTTGGTTATTTTTCTTCATATATTTAATTAGATATATATTTCCAGACAACAGAGTTTTTTTTTTTTTTTTCATTTTTGTTTTGTTTTTATAATATGTGGGTCACATGCTGTCATCCTTCTTCATGTTAAATTATATATTTAGCTGTGTTGGGACTAAGTGTCAACAACTAAGAAATAACTAAGAGGTTACTTATTGTGATCCAAGGTGGCATTATGTGATCTTGGTTGATTAATAACTTTTCAACCATATGTTCTACATACCTGGTTGGTCAGTGGAAGAAATTTATATATGTAGTTGTTTAAAAATAGAGGAAACAAGAAACATGCACATTTGACACTTTCTCCAAATTCTCTTACACAACTTGAAGGTTCTTTGTTCTTTAACAGAGCTTTAAACTTCAGCTAGCAATCCTGGCATTCAGCGAAAAAGGTAGATCTACAGTCTGGGAACTTCCCAAGGTTGCATTCTATCCTAATTACGGAACACATTGAGTGGTCCTAGTATTAACCATTATCAGGTGGGTGTCTTCAACCTAACTAGTCCACAGAAAGTAGGAACAGACAGGAAAAATGGGAGGATGAAGCACCTCCTATCCAATGCATTCTTCCCTTCCAATGCCCAGAACTTTATTCCCCAGTAGTAGCTTGACTTCTCATTGCTTTCACAGCCTTTCTCCTTCCTCTTGTAGTGCTGCTTATAGGATTTTTTTTCAAAGTTGCCTGAAGCACGTATGTATTTTGTAGCCTTTCTCATAGCATCTTTTAGAAGCACCTATCTGTTTGGATTCATGAAATTAACATGTGCATGTTTGGATTATCTTTTAGGAAATCTGACATCTTTGATCAAATCTGACAGGCATATTTCATATACACATAAAATATCCCATTTGCTGTAGCTAATTATTTTTGTATTAAAAACCACAATGATTCCAGTCAGCAAAATGCAAAGCTGTTTTTCAGTATCTAATAAATTAACATGCAGAGAATAAATTGTACATGTATACTGTTGCTACATGGTTGACCTTATCTGCCAGATGCCCACCCATCCCCTATCTCTTTCAGTCAAGAGGGTGGGAGGAAAAAATATGGTGAGAAAGCTTGCAGGTCAAGATAAAGATAGGCCGTTCACTTACCAGTACCTGTTCTGGGAAAGCAGTCTCAACCTGGGGAGAATTTAATTAATTTTTACTCTTTGTTAAGCCTGTTTTCCCTGAGGCTCTGCCATCTTGGCTGCTGGGCCCAGCTGTACTCTGCGGTGGGGCCATTGGAGCCAGATGGAACTGGCTGTGTCTGGCATGGGGCAACCCTGGCCTCTTCTCACAAAAGGAAGCCTGGGGCCCCCTGACAGTGCGTGGGCAGGGACACCCAGTGCAATTCTAGTGTAAATATACTGATAAAATAATTATTTATCTATCACCATTTCATATTATATGAAATGTTATTTCATTAGCAATTACTTCATCCAAACTTTATATGTAGATGAATTACTTCTTGCTTTTCAGAGTATATACTACACAGAATAAGAAACAACCTATGCATTAATTCAGATGTTTTGACATTTAAAGTCATTGCAACCTAAAACAAAATCATTTATTTCAGTACTACACTGCAAATTATGAGGTAATTTCCCTTTATTTTTAACAAATTTTAACAAATTTAGCAAATTTGTTTTAACAAATTTATTTTAACAAATAAATTTTAATTTATTTTAACAAATTAGCACCCTTTTCCCATGGGATTTATTATTGCAGTTCCTTAATTTGAACTGAAAAACTAGATAGAAAATATTAGAGCTATGTTTCCCCCTCTCCCAACGGAGTAGTTGTTCACTTTTGAAAACATGAATGTTTTATGGGTAATCATAAAAAATGTTTGTGAGTACACAAAACTGTTTCTGTGAGTAAACGAAAGCACTGTATATGTGTTGTCTGGATTTTATTTATTTATTTTAGCCTTCCAATCAAGAAATAAGTTTTGTTTCTAAGGAGTTTCAGCATCTGTAAAACATACTGGCAAGTCTATGTTGATTTAATATTTTCGGAGTTTACAAATGGGGTCATGTTACTGTTTGACATCTGCAGGTGTCTAACTATATACAAATGGGCAGTGACTGGTTGACCTTTTCATAATAGATACATCTACAGTCTTTAAGGTGCCTTACTTCACTGACAGACTTGCATGTTGGTGCTACTACAGGTAAATGTAAGAATGCCTTTTCAGGAAAATTGGCTTACAGTTTGTCAGTCTAGCAGTGGAGATTTACAGGAGCCCCATAAGAAACATAACATTCTTGTATTATCTTGAAACCTCCTATTTTCACAGAAAATCAAGTAAACAAATATGTGTGATTATTTAATCAGCTGTGAGAGACTGGCTTTGTGAAAAGAACATTCTAATCCATTTTCAATAGTGGTTTAGGCATGCTGTTCACTCTCCTTGCTGCTTAATCACAGCACTGCACTGGTGAAATCACAGAGAAATGACTAATTGAAGTGCTTCCCAGTTCAGTTTTCTACTTTTCTATAGACTTCCTGTGTAATCATGAACATTGTCTGTAAGTTAACCAACCAGACGAAATGCATGTCTGCTGCTTTACGCTATGAAATTAAATATAAAGAACCTTGTCTGCATGAGAGAATCTGTACTGAATAAGATGAATTTGACTATCCCGTTCAGCTCCTCCCTGTTTTCTTCATAGTCAGTTTGTCATTTTTTGCTTTAACTCTGACTTGCATTTCAGTTTCCCATAAGCCACCCAATTTTCAAAATAAAATAAATAAGCCAAGCATTTTCCCCATGTACATATAACTACAAGGCATTGTTAAAAAATAAAAAAAATATATATTTCATTCCTGCCTTTACTACATTGAGAGTAACTTCTGATATTTTGTCTCTAAGTAAATGATGTCTAGTTGACTTTCGTTCATTCAGTTTCAGTAAAAATACTGGGTGTAGCAAAATCTATTCCATACAGCACTTTGACCTGAGACTTGAGGGGGTAGAGATAACTGTTGCATCCAAGCTGATTGAAACTCACTGCTGCAGGATCAATTACTTTGTTGTGTGGGAAGGCTGCAGCAGTAAACACACAGACTCACTGCACTTCTGAATTCAAATTTACTTAACCCATTCTGTAGTGTGTGAATGAGTCTGCAATCACTCTGGGTACAAGGTAAATCTAAAAGCAGTGCTTTTTCTTTACAAAATTGGAGAGCAGACCCATTATCTTAAGAAGTAGTGTTGATGTGGTGAAGCATCTTTATAAGGGGAAGAAGATTCTTTAGCAATCCTTGCTTATTTTTCCTCTCTTCCTGCTTATATTGGTAATATTTTTTTTCAACTCCTTTGTGTCTTTATGTTACATGTGATGTTTTACATATGTTAGATACCTTTTCTTTATCTTCCTTTAAAAACAAACAAACAAAACAAAACAAAAACCTCTAAAATTAGTTTTACCAACTCTCAAGTTTTCATTTAGTGTTTTGGATCTAACCACTTGTGTTTATACCTTTGGGAGTCCCTCCTGTTATCTTGTGCTTATACCTCCAGGGCTTCTGCAACAACCTGTCCATGCTCAAGCTCTTCCTTTCTTTCTTAAAGATCACAAAAGGCTGTATTATATACTGAAAACTGTAGTCACAAGGGTTTTGTCATAGGGCATTTGGGGGATGTCTGTTGTGAAATTATGCACACTGACTCGCAACTTCCCCAGGCTAGAGATGATTCAATATCTTTTTCATGCTGGGCTTGCTCACACAGCTCAGCAGGTTTGATTTACAAGCCATGGTTAGATTGTTGCCATGCTCATGCCATGCCTGAGTCTTAGTGTAGTGGCAGACAGGAACAAAGAACCTTAAAGTTTTCAGATTCGACAATGCATGTTTCTATTGCTCTTCTGGATGGATTTTTGTGTTATTCAGGACAGAGCTGAGATGAAGAAAAGGAAAGAGAAGAAAGGGTAGGGAGACTTGAAACTAAGTTAGATTTAGACACCTAGCTCCTAGACTAATATTAAGGATTAAGTAACTATTTCTTATCCAGTAATCACTTCTAAATATTAGGTGCTACAGTTAAGATTTACAAAAGGCATCACATTAAGCAACAATTGGGAAAGAACTGTGATCATCAATTTTAACAGATGTTTATTGAACTTAGCCTCCTCTAACGTAAGTTTGAGGAGCTTATGTTGGATCAGATACAACATTCTGAAACTCTCCTGTGATTTGGTACAAAGGCTTTCCTTTAGAAAGTGAGGCAGGTTGCACAGTCTCTCTGGGGAGCATGGACCAGCAGTCAGTTTCCCTTTATCCTTCTCAGGCTTGAGAAGTGGGCCCACGTGGACCTAACGAGGTTAACAAGTCTAAGTGCAAGGTGCTGCACCTGGGTTGGGGCAATCCCAGATGAGTACAGACTGGGAGAAGAACTCATTGAGAGCAGTCCTGCAGAGAAAGTCTTGGGGGGTTCTGGTGGATGAAAAGTTTGATATAAGCCAGCAGTGTGCACTTGTAGCCCAGAAGGCCAACTGCATCCTGGGCTGTATCAACAGAGTTGTGGTCAGCAGGTCAAGGGAGGTGACTGTCCCCCTCTTTTCAGCCTTTGTGAGGCCCCACCTGGAGTACTACTGCATCCAGACCTGGAGGCCCCCAGTAACATTTGACTCAGTTAGAAAATGACAGGACAAGGGGGAATGTATTTATACTAGGAGAGGGTAGGTTTATATTAGATATAAGGAGGAAATTCTTTACTATGAGGTTGGTGAGGCACTGGAACAGGTTTCCCAGAAAAGCTGTGGATGTACCATCCCTGGAGGTGTTCAAGACCAGGTTGGAAGAGGCCCTGGGCAACTTGATCTAGTGGGTGGTGATCCTACCTATGACGGGGGGTTGGAACTAAATTATCTTTAAGGTACCTTCCAACCTGAGCTGCTTTATGATGATCTGCACTTGCTAATGAGCAGGTTAAGAAATCTGTACTTTCTCTTACAACTCTTTGGCCAAGTTTATTCCATTATTCTATACAAGTGTTATATTGAGGATGATACTGCTCATCTGCATACACCTAGCCTAGATCATGCTCCAAGATACGGCTTTCTCCTGCATGGCAAGAAACATGGACTTGAACAATCTTGCACCAAACAGGACTTGAAACCTGTATCCCAGGTAATTTGATCTTCTGTGGTCATACAAAGAAAAAGCATTTTCACAGAGACTGGAAATGAAAGGGCAGAGCCCAGTAGTGCTGATGTTAAAATATTAACATCTGCTAAATCAGCATCTTAAGACAACATTATTACACTTAATAACTCTGCCAGAGGATCAGTCAAATTCTTGATGACAGTGACAATTCAAATTATATTTTGAAGGATAATTCAGTGTTTAAATAGTTAAGGAAATGTTTTAGGAATTTTAGTCTTGGTGTCATGGGGAATTTAGCTGCCCACACCTTAATAGGGGGGCATCTTATTTTTCTCTGTATTGGGTGTGGCTTGTTTGCGTTTTATAGCCATCTTTATTCATGGGATAGCTGTGATTTTTTTCTGCCTCATACAGAACACTTTCTCTTTCCTGGGATGGGGGAAAAAAAAAAAACAAGGAAAAAGACATTTAGCTCTTCAAACAGATCACCGTAAGCCAGCTATTAAGGTCTGCCAAGCAACTCATGAATTGATAATAAAGATTTCAGTAATTTTATGCAGGAGGTCCTAAAGATATTGAAAAGTATCTCAGCAATAAAAAATGAAATTTAAGAGACATTAACTTATCCCAGAAGTTACACATAGTCAAGATAATTATCATTCATTGAGGGGTCTCAGCTGTATCAATAAATAATAATAGAGTATCTCCTAATTACTTCCAGCAATTGTAGTTTTAAATGCTAATGGATCTATTTACTCTGTAAATAGATCTTAATGTTCTTAGAAGAACTTAAACATATGAATTTATTCTGTGGGTTAGAAGAGAACTCTAGAGAACATTCTGTCTTTTCAGTACATATTATATGTATATTTATATAAAAACCAAGATGAGCAAGACAAGACTTTTTTTTATTATTCAAATGTTTAAGGCTATAGAAGAAATATGTTTCATTGAAATTCATTGTCTGAGTGAATTCCTGTGTGGTTTAAGCTCTGTTCATTCAACAATTACTGCATTATATTTTTAAAGATGTAGGTCTGTTTTCATCATTCACTCTTACATTAATAAGCTACAAAAAGAAAAATTTTTATTGTATTGGAACTTTCTGTTTAGCTGCTGCTTCTGTTTAATTATATATTTCTTTTTTAATACTATTTTTAATAGGGTCTAGAGAAGTAAACCCATAAGATCCCAGGCTAAAATTTCAGGAATGATAATGTTTAAGAAAATCCATTCTTGAAGGTATGCCTAAGAACTAGTGTTATTGAATCAGCAAAACACTTAAGCATCTGCTTAACTCTGTGTATATTTTTTGCATAAGCCTTAAGTACATCAGCATGATTTCAAAAATCCTTCAATTTAACTAAAAGCTTGTTGAATTCAGAACAGATTATTTGAACATTAATAGAGAGAATAGGGTTTAGTTTTCTGCTTCCTTAAAATGTATGTTTGACACAATGTTAAACCCGTGCTCAACTGAATGTTTAGATACATTGAGCCCTGCATGTACAAAAATGCTGTGCTTTGTGTTTTGTTTACCAAAAAGCTTTTCTTTATAGTTCTGAATTTTCTATTTCCATGTTTAGTGGTCTCTGAGGAATGGTGGTCATCTTGCTTACGTATTTGATACTTTTTAAAATTATTATTGCAAAAACCATGTTTGCAGCAGTGCAAAACAAAAGAGAGAGTGGTTGTCAGCTGTATCTTTCACAGGCGCTCTTGTTAATTTTAAGCTATATTTGACTGCCTAAACTTTCCTTTATATAAACCCTGCCAGAGGTCAATGAAACAAATTTGTAGCAGACAGTAGTTCTACCTCAAGGCACTCTAGGAAGTCTTTATACAATTGTTGGCCATTTAGAGGCTATGATCCGATGAAAGGAGAAAACACAGAAGCAAATTTGCCCTCCACTGAAAAGTGAGCATAGCAGAAATATAATCTAAAAATATTTAAAGATGATTAAATTAATAAAGCATTCTGGGCCACCTTTCAATTATTTTTTAAAAATTTATTTTCCGCTATATTATTTATTAGCAGCCACATACTGCTTAAGTTCATATATATGTATATATATATGGGCTGCAAGAAGCAGAGACAGCTTCTAGTTAAAGATGGAGAGCAAGTGCTTGAAATTCAGTCCCCAACTCATACGTAAAGAATAAGGCTACAAGTCTTATAATTTAATGTTTCTTTTTCAATGTCCATTGCTCAGTCTGAAGCCACTGGATAAATTGCATAGGAAAATCACCTATATAAATATCTCCAGATCAATAAAGAGGAAGCATATATGCTTGGGTGACATAGCAAGAGGATTGTTTCCACAGAGACTTTTACAAGCAACAGTTTATTTTGCTGAACCATATTTTATGTTTGGTTGCATAAATATTTGCACTCCACATGTACATTACAGGCAAATCTGTTCAGTGTCCTGAGTCTCCAGTGCTGGGGATTGTATAAGGAATTTAAGTAGAGGAGAATACTAAAGATGGGAATACTTAATTGGTAATAAAACAGTACAGCATTGTTGGTGATCATAGAATCACAGAATCATCTAGGGTGGAAGAGACCTCCAAGATCACTGAGTCCAACCTCTGACCTAACACTAACAATTCCTCCACTAAACCATATCACTAAGCTCTGCATCTAAACGTCTCTTAAAGACCTCCAGGGATGGTGACTCAACCACTTCCCTAGGCAGCCTATTCCAATGTCTAACAACCCTTTCAGTAAAGAAGTTCTTCCTAATATCCAACCTAAACCTCCCCTGGTGTAACTTTAGCCCATTCCCCCTTGTCCTGTCACCAGGCACGTGGGAGAACAGACCAAAACTGCATAAAGTCTAGTGGTTTGCTTTGTACCTTCTCCTTTGGAAGAACCTGTAGGTTTTCAAGGATAAAAAATAGGCTTGTCCTATTTTTATTATATTTATTATCCTATTATTCCTAACAGGAATTGCCTTATGTTACTATTAAAAAAAAAAAAAAAAAAAAAAAAGCGAAGCTGATAACAGAGATAATGGAATGTGGGATTCTCTGCCGGAGGTAACTGGTGAATACCTAACCTGGTTGTTCTTCAATACACAGACATGTGGAATTCTTATTCATTATGTCAGCTATCAGGTCTCCTATTATTTTTATTAACATTTATAATTATTTTTTCCAGTACACTCTTTCTCAGTCAGAATATATCATGACAGTTTTGAAGCCAGATATGGCCTTTTGAAGCACTGAGCCTCATACATATTGGAACAGTGGGATTAGCTGCAGTGGCAGAAAAACATTTCTTTTCATACAGGAGAAATAAAAGGTGGTAGGGGTTAGAATGGCAAGAGTGTTGTTGGTACTGTAAATGCACCTTTCATGTGTTGTTTGGAAGGCAATTAGCAAGCAAGTACAGGCAGGATAAGAAACAGACATCACTCCATGGATACCAATGTATTTATGCCTCTGTACAAGCCTTATATATATATTACAGTTGCATGAATTTCTCAGAAAGGCTGATTGAACTATCTTTATAGTTACATAGTTAAAAGATAGTTTTGATATATTTTAATATCTAGTTGAGGTATATTAGTTCTGAAAAGCTTCAGAAAAGGAAGATCAAAGATACGGAATTGCTTCCATGTAAGAAATAATTCAGTAGGATACTTCTCTTAACCTACAAAAAAAGAGGCAACTGAATGGATTTATAATAGGGGACTGTAAAATAATGACTAGCATGGAGAAGGTGAATATAAAGGTGAGTATAGAATAACTGTTCACCTTTTCTTCCAATACAAGAACCAGAAGACATCAAATGACTCTAACAGACAGCAAATTTCTTGCCACAGAACATTGCAGGTACCAGAAGTTCACATGTATTCAAACAGTGACTGTATTTAATGGGTTTTTATTCCATGGATTTGCCCAAAGGAACCTCTGGTTCAGCAAAATGAACCTCTGGAAGCCAAGGACTTGCTAGAACATGTGAGAATGATAAAATGATCTCTACGTGCATGGCCTTGCATGCTTTCTTTGTGGGCTATCATGATTGTCTGTTTGTGGGGACAGGATATTGAGCTACACAAATCTTTAATCTGAGACACAATAGCTTTTTACTTGATCATTAACCGATACTCTAGCTGAGTAACACTTTTGTCACTATTGTCTGTCATCTTATATACACCAGTAATTAAAAGAGTTTGTATGAAATTGTAGTGTCCACAAAGATTATTTTTTCCTAGAACCTGTAACATCCAACTGAATGATGTTGATCCTTTGTATGTTGGGATCATCCCAGCTGTAATGAAAGTGGGGAGAATTGCTGTATTAGTTTGCTTTAAGAAAGATTAAAATAATACTTAACTGCATCATTCATTTAAACATTACGATTCAGTTATCAGCCATTTGTGTTTCTTTATAAGTTATTTCTATACTTATTTATGAGTATTATTTTGAGTCAGGAGCTTTTTAATTCTTCAGAAATACATCCGTCAGTAGTGGTAGTGTGATGTGCAGTCCCACCAGGGGAGAAAGCAGGCACTGGGAAGCTATAGCATCATGAGCCTTAAAACCTGTTGATGGAGGACAGTGCTTGGCAAGTGTAACACACTAAGGGAGGGCAGTCTGAAAGCTGAGTAGTCATGGGATTTGTAGATCTTGTTAGAAAAGCTTTTATAATTTAGCTGCTCCTGCCCACCACTGTATAGGGCCCAAAGAGACTAAGGAGAAAAGTTGGTGCACAGACCAGACATGCTTTACACTGATGGTTACTTTTCCCAGAGAAGAATTGCCATTTAGTTGAGAAAGAAAATAGCACCTTTAGGAAGAGAAGTCTCCCTGGGCAATAGCATTGATCAGAAAGAGAAAATAACCAAAAAATTCAATGCTTCTCGGCAGCCATTAGGAAATGATTACTATTTCCTTTAGCTGCTATATTGAAAAGAACGGTCTTGAATCAACTTTTTCACTTAAGTTCAAATCAGATAGGACAATCTGCCCTCTTTCATTTTTCTTAACCTTGTGAAATTGTACTAGGACTTGTGATTAGGTTGAGGCTGTGTATATTTCTGTAATACTTGGAAACTACTATATTTAATAACCATACATTCTTCAAAGATAAATAAACCTCCTGTCCAACATAGCTTTCCTACTTCATAACTTATGTTTATATTGGGCTGACTCACTAGCACTTCAGTTTTCCCAAGAGTACAAAAAGAGAGAGAAAAAAAAAAAAAACATAGGCAATTATTTCTCTTGTTCTTTGATATTGGGGCTCTAGCAAATATAATGTTTTAAAGTGGAATAGTAACGTTAATAGATAAGGTACTTTTTGTATAGCTGTGTTTATTTCTAGCTTCCAACTGCTACAGTTCAAACATCCTCAGGGATGCTATGCTGCCTAAAATTACACTGGCTCTCTGGGTCTAGAATGTCAGAGTGCTGTTATAATGAGGAATTAAATGATTCTATATACTGAGCACTCTGTTATGATCTATTTAGAAAAATACGCTTGAGTGTCATTTATTAAAAAAATTTGCCAGACACCTGCCTTAGGTTGCTGGGTTTAGTATATAACTGCTGCTAATGTATAATCGATAAGGAACACATTGAAGATACATTATTAATAAAGTGGCAGTGGGCCAAAGCAATAAGAGATCATTACAACCATCTTGCATAAACAGCTTGCTTTGCACTACAAATTTTTCTTCATCAAATGACATTCTCATTCCTAGATGTTATTCAAGTGAATTTAAAAAAGAAATTGTTAATAACAACATCCATTGTGCAAAAAAATATCTAGAAGATAAAGGAAGTAATGAACAATTGAAGGAGTCTCTTGTTTGGTTATAATTGGATTTTTTTTTTTTTTTTTTTTTTTTTATGTTTCACAGCCATTGTTTGCAAAGGCATTAACCAATTTGTCCTCCTAGAGGAAGAATATATGCTTCACTTTTTGTGATGAACTGCTGGTGTAATGAAAGAAAAATTCTTGGTAAATTTTCCCTTGATCCAAATAAAGTTCACAAAACCAGTATCATAATATCTGTGTATAGTAGAAATACTTTGGCAGTTTAGTGGAACTTAAGAGATGATCATTCAAACAGATATTATGGATTGGGAAAATAAATCTAGAATAAAACATAATGAGAAAAACATTGGAATAGTTGAGAAAACTGGAAAGCTGTGTAATATGCAAGCTATTTATCAACTTAACTTGTTAACAAAGAAGTGAGGAAAACATGATGTTTTAATCAGTTATTTAAACAACTAGAGGTCTATAGAACAGAAGTGGTTCTGTACACAGTAAGAGTATTTCAAAATTCATAGAGTATGTATCCTCTTGTATATTCTCTTTTGGTATTTATACCCTCTACTTTGGTAACATATCCTCCAAACCACTTCTAGCACAGTAATTTCTACCATACCATCAACTGCTCTCTTTCTCTTTGTAAAAAATGCTGATATACTAATGTCACTAGTCAGGTTATTTTCTTTCTTTTGGCACATGAGTTCTGGTTTTGAACTTGAACATTTGTTTGAGGGAGCATTTACACATGGTGTTTTTGCTACCTGTTATCACTTCCTTAATTTCTTGATGGCTTCCTTTCAGTCCAAATGTAGATTTAGAGCTATTTTATCAGCCTAGTTACAGAACCACACATGTCTCTGCATTTATGGAAACAGTTGCTTTGTGTGATAAAATTTCTGTACCCTTCAGAGAAGGTGAGATTTTTTATAAAGGTTAAACTGTGATAAGCAGAAAAAGGAGATTATCACTGCAGATAAATTCAAAATACCCATAGAATGAAATAGCAAAGTTGATTCCTATCAGTTTTTAAGACAGGAAGATACCAGAATTTCTTCCTTCCTTCTGTCTGTCCGTCCGTTCGTCACAGTATTTACCCTATTCTTCTCAGTAGTAACTAATTCTTCAATTCCTTACATGTTTTATAGGCTTGAGGAGTAATGATATATTAAATATGTGAAAGAAGTTTCACAAAGTCACTTGGAATGACAAGGTGTACCTGTGCTTGTGTAGACACTGTTGACTTAGGCTGTTCTTGAGAGTACGGGTTTTAAGGATGTCTATTTAGACTCTTTTCAACTGTCAGTTTTTCTCCCTTCATCTTATTAGGGATTCTGTTTTTGTTAAGGTTGGGCTGAGAAATCTTGCTTGCCAAGCTGATATTAGCTTTTATTTCTGCTTATGATAATTTATTCTTAAATGACAAGGTATTGTGAATAGAATTTCTTAGCAGCCCACATGACATATGTGTTATAGATGGTCTTGCCTAGTCACAAGATAGGCAGGTTGCCAAATATGTGCGAGGCCACAAGTGGAGATGTTTAGTCCCAGCCACCCTCTGAGGTGGATTGGCTCCACAGCTATGGTGCAGCTTGTAACTCTCACATCTGTCCCTAAGAAATGTATTGCTGGACTCTGCACACACAGAGTGGAGAGTGAGAAAGTGTTGGAGGCAGATAAAATGGAGTGGATGTTCTTGTGTGTTCTTAAGTGGCAGTTTGGGGGAGAGATGGACAGGTATTTAACACAGTGATAGAACTAAGTAGTCACTGACAGGGGCAACAGCTAGGAGAGATTCATTTGGTAACTGTTCTTTAGAGGTGTTTGGATGAATTTAAAAAGAGGCTGCAAGCATCTTTATTTTACATGAGAAAGAAGGGGGCTGCAATTTGGAAGTGCAATGGTTGCATGAGGAGTAGAGGAATTAAGTTGTATGTGTGAGGAAAATCCCTTCAGTCTGTGGCTTCTAAATCAGGCATTTGTCCTTTCCACACTATTCTATTGAATATTATGAGAGGGCTTTTTTTTTTTTTTTTTTTTTTTAAGAAAACCAACAAAACAAAAAAAATCATAGTAGTTTCCTTATAGAAAGCTTGAGAGCATACTCCCATGCCCTTAATTGAAAAGAATGTGCTTAGAGAGATTTTGAATACACCACACAATGTTTGCAGCACCATGACTTTTGCAGGTCTTCTTGACTTTCCCAGTTGTTCATTATTCTGATGCACTTCTGGGTTTATTTTTCTCCCCCCAACCCTCTGCTCTCCCCTTAGGCATTTAGTTTTTCACATTGCTTCAGGTAGATTCTTCTTACAGTCATAATCCCTGCAGGTTTTTATATAATGCTTCCACTCAGAAATACTGTATCGCAGGTTTATGAAACATCGCAATTAGGGTTTAGATAAATGCTTTTTATTGTGCTTTTAATTATTTAAATGAAATATCTTTGATAATACCTTGACTTTCTTTCACCCCAGTGTGCACACTTTTTGTTGGCGTTGTTGTTGTTGATTTGTTAGTTGAATCTGTCTTGTTGGTTGCATTTTATTCCTACACTTTCTGTAGAAGTTGCAGTACCTTCCATTTCAGGTGCTGTGTTAATGTAATTAATGTGCTTTTACCCTCTCTCAAGTAACTAAGAAAGTTGAATCTAACAGTGATTTTCATGACCTGTATTACATTTGCCCTTTGTTAATGGCCCTTCTGCTGGTGAGAGTGCTTATGTCCCAGCCAAATTGAATTATTTCTTAAATGTATATTTGTGAAATGCTTTTGTCAAATGCACCTTTTAGTAGTACACGTATGATGGGGGTGCTCATTCTGCTCTAAGTTTGTGTCTGTATCAATTCTCAATAATTATTTCTATACATTGACAAATAATGTTTATAGGATGGAATATAATATGTTTGTACTATCAGGGGATCTGACTGCAGAGGACAAGTTTAGAGTTGAAAGAGAAGGGTAGAGGCAACCACAATGTATATTAGCTACTGAAAGAAGTAATGCTTAGATCATATTACTGCGACTGTGATTTCCAGAAAGTCTTTTTCTCACAGCTTTTCTTTGCTTTGATTCATATCATAGGTTTGACTGAACAGGAATTTATTTGTCCTATGACTACACAGACTTTCTTATACTCTCCTACAGACACAGTGAAAGTAGTAAAGCAAGAAAAGTTGATCCAAATTTTGTCTAGTTCTGTCTTTTTATTATTATTATTATTATTATTATTATCTAAATTTCTATAAAAACTGGCAGTCATTTGAGGTTTGGAAACAGTGAAATAATTGATCAGCAATATCCAAAGAAATTTCCAAAAAGATTAAGCAAGTATTTTCCAGGCTTTAAGCCTAAAAATGAACCAAATGAATGGTTCTTAGACAAAACAACTTTTTAGATACAGAGGTACTTTTTAGATACAAAGATGTTGATGGATATTGGCAACCTACTGAAGCAAGGAATGTTGATGTATGAGGAACAGGGCAACAAATAAGCTGCTAAAAGAAAGCAAATAGAATAATATGGAATCAGTAAGTTGGAAATGAGAGAGAAAAGATCATTAATAATACTTAGAGATACTTTCTGCAAGGTATATTTAACCCTCAATTTATTTGTTTTGTCAGTACACAAGCTATCAAGTGCTTGAAATTCTCAATTTATATTATATTATAAATTATATATGTTATTATAAATATTATTATAAATATTTATTAGGGCAACATTTTCCTCAATGGTAATAATGCAATACACAATACTTAAATAGCAGAAATTAATAAATTACACAATGCTACAAGGAATTTACAGTGTATCCTCACCAGTGAATCAATTTAACGTAGCAGTTCTGGGTGTTATTCACATGTGACCAAGATAAATATTTGTAAGGCGCAACCATCACCTTGAAGCACAGGGTTGAAATCAAACCCAAATGGTTAAATTGATGTGCATGTCCAAATGGAGCCCGTCAAAGATCACTTGCAATGGTCAACAATATGATGGAGAGGAGAGTCTTGTCTTGTGTTGGTTAACCCCACCCCTCAGTAGGCTGGGGAAAAAAACAAGAAGGGTAATAACAAGAAAGAGTAATGCATGGGTCATGAGTTTAATAAGGGAAGGGAAAAAAGAAAAGAACACATGATGCAAAAACAGTCCCACACCATCATCAGCCTTACATTCTCTGAGTGATGGTTACTTTGGAAAAAATCTCCCTGGTTTTGTTGTTGAACAGATGTTAGATGCGATGTTAGATGCCATGGAATATCCCTTTGGTCATTTTGGGTCATCTCTCCCATCTGTGGCTTCTCCCAAACTGTTGCCCATCCCCAGTCTAATCACCAAGGCAGCAGGGTGACGAACAGCCTTCATGCCGCACAAGTGCTGTTCAGCTATAGCTGAATAGTCAATTCATTCTGTAAGACTATACTAAGTATTTTATTTGAAGGACTCTCTAAGGCTACTGACAATGACTCCACCAACAAGAATAACATCTATAAGGGACAGTGCATATGAAAATCACCTGTGTCTGGTCTTTTCCACTTAGAATTGATTGTCATTTGCTAAAGTCATACAGGGGGCAAGCAACTAACACCTTCTAGCCTGGAGGGTCTTTGAGCTGAACTATTCAGAATTGAAAACTGAGTTCAAGTATGTTTAGAATTGTTTAAATCTTTTGTTGCTTTTGAAGTAAATTCATTTTAAACTATCCATTTATGGTGATCCAGAAATGAGAACTGTAAAAGGGTTATTTCATGTTAGGATGTAGCTTTTATTTTATTATTTTATTTTATTTTTATTTATTTTTTTTAAATAATTCACAACTTGGGTTAGTTTGAAACAAAATATCTGAAGACACTGAAGATTTTGAAACAGTTACCTTGTTTTGTACACGTACTTCTAGTTTGTTTTACTCTTGGGTAAATACCTCAACACAGGTAAAATGAAAAATGTGTATTGGAGATTCAGTTTCAACTGAAGAAAAAGTATTTTTAAAGAAGTATCTTAAATATCAGAGAAGCTTTTCAGAGGTGGCTATGCATAGAATCCCATGAAGGAAAAGATACAAGTAAATGAATATCCAGGGTACAAAATAAATTTAGAAAAAAAGCTTTTTAAAAAAAAGGGGGGGGGCAAAGAAATAGTTTACCCTCCCCCCAAAGTAAATGTTTAATTCTTATATCCATATTGCCACCTTTTTGAAAAACAGAATAAATGATTAAATGATCTTTATTTCTTTTTCAGTGAACTTGTTGCCAGATTTAAAAGACAAAATGTCACACTTCGTTGTTACCATGGCATGAGCAGCATTTCAACCAACTTGTCACTGTTCATTCTGAACAGACTTTTCCACAGATCTGACTCATTACATATTTGAATTGAACTATAAAGGCACACTAGTGGTTTATATACATCAATATGAAGGGCTAGAAAAAACGTTTTTCTCAAAAGTGATCACTAGCAATTATAGGCTAATAATTTAATACCTTATTTAAATCTAGTTTATATGATATATATATGTATGAAAAATTTAGTCTGCTTATTTTTATATGATACATATACAGGACAACTTTATTCTGCTTCTTTTTAATTACGAATATACAACTGTACTATGTTAGAAAATGTAGGACCTCTACAGTCTGTTATCTGCTTGTGTGCATGTATCTTATGTTCTCATGTACAGGTACATATTTGCAGAGAACCAGCAGCAAAGAGGCTCAAAGGGTGATAATATAATCCATATTACCTGAACTCCCTCTATAACAAGAAGGAAGAAAAAAGAGACTTAACAAGAACTGTTCAGTCTACTTATCTTTGAATCAGCCTCTGCACATGCCTTTCTTTTTGACTATAGTGGGAACCATCATACTAACTTTGACAGTCTTCTAGTAGGATGAATTTTGTACACAAAAATGTATTCTGTATCACCTGTATGACTTTTAGCAGGCAACCTCTGTCTTTACAGATCCTTTCAATGTACCTCCAGAAGACTTAAATATATTATTTAATATAAATACAATTGGTTTTATTTATATCAATGCATATATACTGCCTTAAGGAAACTGAAGTTTAGGGAATAAATTATTTTTAGCTGGATCGGAAGGTAACCATTTTTATGTAACTTGTTTTTTTGCTAGTTATTAGATTAGTTCCTGTCAGGTATCAATATCTTAGTTTTCTGAAATGTGTGAAAGGTTGCAAATGTAGACAAAGTTAATTTCTTTTGAAGTGTATGCAGGTTGATGTACCTGAAACCGGGCAGTAGCACTTTGTAAACATCTTTTTGTATCATCTTCAGAATGGCTGCTGTAATAACATTTTAATTTCTCTTCAGTGAACAACAGTTAATGATGTTCACATGCAGAATATCATTAAGGGTTATGTAAGAGTGTTGGATTTTTATGTTCAACAAGGAACAGTGGGGAAGATTTCTGACCTCTTTCAGCATAAAATTCATTTCATCTTAAGGAAGGCTATGTAAAATAACCAACTCAAAAGTGACATCTACCTTATTAAAAATGAAACAAAACCAAACAAAAAATGCAACAAAACAAAAAGTAACAGTAGATGAAATTGAATTCATCTGAGAGAGTGGGATTCAGCTGCCATAACACAGATACTAAGAGACATAGTGCTTCCAGCCACAATAGTGCTTGCACCTCCACTGAGTCTTTTGCCGTATCTGCCACCCGGTACAGGTTTCACCCTGAAATAATCTTAGGCTCTCTGAAGTAGATGCCTATTTTCAGGCAACTGAATTTTGCTGTTCTACCCACAATTGTCTTTACACCTTAAGTAGTAACTGTGATTGTAAATAATCTTAAATTACTGGGGTGGCGATAATTTATCGAAACTACAACAAAACATTGAAACCAGTGCAACATAACTAACCCTCTGGCTCACAGTTGTTAGAGAGAGAACACTGAGGCTTAACAAGTGGCAGATGTGAATCTTTAAAGCCCATAAAAAGTTAAATGAACATTTAAAAAATAAAAATATTCATATTCAGTGTCTGTAGTAAATTTAAGTTGCTACTTGCCACACAAAGCATGGAAGTAACAAAGTCTTATTTTCTGAGGGCAGTGCAGTTTCTGAATGATGACTGTCAGATGACCAATTGTTTGTGCCAGGCTCATATTCAAAAACCTAGTGCCTTTTGGTCTTAAAAGGTGCCAAAAGGTGCCCAAAGTTTACATCATAAAATTGATTTAAGAATGAGGTTTTGGTCTCTTATTTTCCTACACTGAAATCTTATATTATAACCTAAATAATTTGCTGCTTTGTTGAAAAACAAAAATGATTTAAGCGTTTTTCCATATTAAAAAACAGAAAAATAGTTAATGCCACAATGGAGCAAAACTTGTATTAATATAAAGATTAAAATAAAAGGAAATAACTTGGTCAATCAAGTTCCTCTTAATTGTAGGTGTTAGGGCTTTTGAAATGGATAAAAATGTTAGTGTATTTTGATGCTTTCAAGGCATTAAATACAATTCTCTGAACTATCTGTGTAATAAATTTGAACAATATTTCAATTCTACTATACCTCAATAAAGGAAAAAAAAATACTTTTTTTCCGACAGAGCTGACAGATAAATCTTGAAGTTTTTAGATAAGTTGTTACTTCCGACGAACAAATGCATCTTTATACCACAGAGATGAAATGGAGAGAATTCAGAGAACAGTTTCAAAAATGTTCTCTCTCAGCCTACAAGCCACCTATTAGATAAACCTGTATTACATAAAGTTGTCTGCTGCAATTCACTTCTTTATCTCAGAAAGAGGCAAAATTCCCCGCCTCCAGAAGGTAAAGCTATAGCTCTTCATATTGCAAGATCATCAGCCTAGATTACAAGGATTGTGCATGGAGATCATATTTCTTTGACTTGTTTTGTCTTGTAATGTTATTAGATTTTAAGCCACCTTGGGAGGTGGGGACATATGTCCACTGTGCTACTCTAAAAGCTCCTTCTTATCTCTGCAAGGAGTGAAAATTAGCACTGAATACTTTATAACTAGCATAAAGTAAGGCCCTCTAGTTCTTCTAAGTGAACAAGAAAACTCTACTTACCTTTTGCAGGATGCGGTGATTTTGCAGAGCTCATTTGTTCCAAGCTTTCTGTTTTCCAGGCTGCAGTATTGGTTCTCATTCACTCTTGTTATGAAACTCATTATATACATTGTTGCCTTCTCTTTCTCTTTTCCAGTTCTATGAAGTCACTTTTAAAATGAGCATGGTTTGGTTCAAGGTTCAGATACACAATTGCTAAGTGCCTGAACTCCCCTTTAGTCAATGGAAGTTAACAAACGGAATGAGTGAGATGTACTGGTTGGCTGCATAAGAGTAAGGATCTAATTGAATTTGAGACCTATTTGTATTTCAGAGCTTCAGAGCCACCTATATAGATAAAACATAAGACCTGGGAAAGACATACTTTTTACTGTACCAGAGACCAGGAGGGGTAGCTTCAGTTTTGTTGGGTAGCCTGTATGAGGATGCATGCATTGAGTCCTAGATGACTGTGCTTAGGTGAGCTAAACTGTACTCTGAGATCCACAGAATACAGCAGGAACTTGGACTCCAAGCGTACCTATGGGATTTTAAATATAGGTGTCTTAATCTTCAATTTCAATCCATTCATCCATCCCCCAAAGTGGGTTTAAATGAGATGCAATATGCAAGATATTGTCATAGAAGCATTTTCGATATTTTACTGTTCAGTAAAATTTCTTGCCTTTTTTTTTTTTCTTTTTTTTTTCTTTTTTTTAAAATTTGTTTTCCTTGGCCACGTTCTAGAAAATTATATAAGAAGAGATGATAAGTAGGCGTTGATTTATACGAGTTAATATTTACTCCATAAATAGGGTTTGGATAAGTAGGATGCATAGCTTCTACTTTCCTGCCAAAACAAGTTTTCAATTTTTCCTAAGAGTCTTCTAATTCAGTAATTAAAACTTAATTATCAAATTAGTGAACAACTTATTAGGGGATAATTATCATATTAGCTAACAATGTTTTACTGTTTAGACTCAATACAACAAAATATCTGTGTAGCTGGGGATCAATCTAAACCCAAACTCTTGATAAAGTTAGTGCTGATTTCTGGTATATAGATGGGAACAGAGTGAAAGGGTATATATATACTGTGCAAGTATCATATGTACATCTGGATCACATTATAGTCACAAAGAATATAAATACCTTCCCTCTCATGGAAAAGATAATAAGGTAATTATTAATGAAAAAAAAAAAAGTCAAGTGTTCTGCAAATGAGAGAGGAATGTAAAGCGTTCAGTATCTCTGTTCTTCAGATCAAATGTTTTTACCTTCTGCTTCTCTACACTTTCTGCCCAGCACCTTCAATAATATTTCTACAGGCTGTGAATTAAACACCCTTGGTTTTGTCACTAGAAAAGTGAATCAGTATCTCTGAGATGTGTCATACTGAAACAGACCCTCTTATGCCTCATTAAACATTTTTGCTTGTTTATTTCAAGATCCCACTAGAATTTGTTCTCCACATGAATCTGCCTTAAATTATCAGTTTCTCTCAACTTTAATATGTATTAATGTGTTTTATTGATAGTTATCATGCTAATTGAGAGGCTTTAGAAATATTATGAATCTGTAGCATAATATGTATATCTTGTACATATTATTACATACGTATTTAGAAGATAAATAGCAAGCAAAAGCTTTCAAGAAGCTTTAAATTTTATAATTATTATTTATATAGTTGATACAGTGCATTTCATTTATTTATTTGGAGAGCAATGTTTTAATTTCTGCGTATATGTCATAAGGTATAATTCATGCCTATACAGTATGTATAAGTTGCATTGAAATTCATAATTCATCTCAAGTTACCTTATATAACTCTATTGGTGTAACATGGAACATATTAGCTCAAGGAATCTGAATATTTTTTAAAGCTTTATATATAAATTTGCTCATTCTAGGAGCAGATGTACCTAATAACTCAGCTTTTGAATAAAAAAGTTTGTTTGTTTGTTTATGGTTTGTTTGGTCTTAATTTTGTTTGATTTTCTTTTTATCCACATTAGCACTTGACAATCTTGTTAAAGAGCCATTGCTTTCTTGTTACTTGGAATTTTTATCAGCAGCACTTATTACTTGTATAATTGTTTGCTCATACTATTTGCTTGTTTCTGTACTCTTTTTTTTTTTTTTTTTTTTTTCCTCCTCCTCGTTGAAGATGTGAAAAGGAAGTAATTGAGAGCCTACAGAAACCAGAAACACCAATACTATGCAATCCAAAGAGCTGGTACATTAGAGGCAGCAATAGTAAAGAATATTTTCCAAATATTATTCAATAACACACTGTAGTCTTCAGATTTTTTTTCCTAAGTACTTAAGTCATAATCCTGTAGTAGCACATACCATATTTTAATGAGGGTAGTGATACTTATGGCAAAAGTGATTTTGGTGAGTTTGTTACTAAGATGAAAACATGACTTATAAGAAACACCCTTATTTAAACCCTAATGGAAACACAAATATTGAATTGAAATATTGAAATGAAACATCATCAGATGTAATACTTAACGATGTTTATTTGTCACATTCAAAACTTTAATCAGTTTGATTTTGAAGATTGATTTTTAATTCTTTTATGGCTATTTTAAGTTTTTCTGCTGTTTCACTGCATTTCTATATAAATGATTTCAAACTGTTTTATTGTAATAATCAGGAAACATTATGAAAAGAAGATGAAATGCTCCAGGCGGTATTGAGGAAAAGCTCTCTCTTGTTAACCTTAGAGACAACATGGAACCAGTAAACTGTTCCAGTTATGCGTTATGTCATGGAAGTAAAAACACCATGTCATAAATGAAAAAAATAAAAATATTTTCATGAAATATAAATTACTGAATGTTTTTTTCACCTTATGGTGTCAGGAAGAAGAGAGCTTTATTTCAAAACCTCTATACACCTCTATACCTTAGAAAACAAGCCACACTGCTTCCAGTCCCTGATAAACAAGTGGATTTACCAATTCTTGCCTCTGCTTATTCAGAGTTCACTGAAGAGTGCAAGTTCTATTTTTTCCATTAAGAAACAAGTTAGTTCTTGATTCTTTGAAAGTCAATGCCTATTCACAGCAAAAATACCACATTTCTCCTTTTTGTTTGAAATGTCTGTGGAAAGAAAACTAGTTCACTAAATATGAGCAATATAGGTAATTCAGACAGACAGTTGCACCTTTCTCCATAATGGTATTCTAAACACCATTTCATTAGAACAAAGATTGCAAATATATATCTTTTAAAAGTTCTTAATTACAAAAGAAATTATTCTGGTTATAGTGAACAGTACAATACAGTTCTTATCTATAGAATAATATTTGAGAAGCTGCATCTCTTCTGTTGTATATTAACAGGTTAGGGATGTCCTTTTTCATTTTCTTCTCTCCTTTTTTTAGATTACATAATACACTTCATAAGAATTGTTTTGGGTTTCTGAAGGAGAAATGAAAAAGAAAAAAAATCTGTGAAAATCTTGAGAGAAGGAAGAAAAGAAGGAAAAAGCAGCTTCTAAACTTACTTAAATAACTTAAATATGTACAAACTCTTGAACATTTAAATATTAAGCATTTAAAATTAAAGAATAATGCTGAAGCTAGTGATGATCACTTATACACTTTACTTTTGGAGAGGTTTCTGCACAGGGATCCAGATGCCCCAAATTTCTTTTACTTTAACAGATCTCAAGCCGTTCAGCAAGTCTTGGTTCAGACATTTTTGTGCATTCATTTGCAGGATCCAATTTTTAGTGCTTATGTGCTTCTGTGATTCCAAAGAGTGTTTTACTGTTTACTGACCTTTTTTTTTTTTTTTTTTTTTTTTTTTTTTTTTTTTTTTAATGCCCAATGCTATGGTAATTGTAGTGCTATTATGGCTTATTTTAAGAAAGAAACTTTTATGAAATGTCATTGTAATTTTAAACTTATGCAAACAAATTCAATAAGGTTTTTGTTCCTTGATATTCTTGATATTTTTGGAAAGAGGAATTGAAAGTTGCATAATTTGAAGATTCATATATATAAATAGGAATTTTACTACTCTAAAGTTTTCTGTGTCTGTCGTGAGGTAGCAGAGAAAAATCAGCTGCTTCCTCTAGGATGTGCTGCTGCTGATCACTCAGAAGAACTTGTTTTTCTGCCTATTATGGTTCTGCATGTGGTGTTAAAATAAGACAAACCCCAACACCTATATTTTCTCAAGCTGTTAGACAGAGATAGGCATTGGTGTGGCTGATTGTTCATGTATCAATGGCAAAATATATGACTGTTCTGTGTGCTTATCTGAGAGCATGCAGTGCATTCCTCAGCTTGATTATTAATAAGGCTATCCCGAATGAAATGGTACACTGGTAGCAGAGAAAAAGCCTTGTTGGGAGGGAACAGCATGATTCAATATGCTATAACAGCTTTGGGAAGTCAGTATCCCTTTACAACTGAGTGCAGCTGAAGTGCAAAGCCAAACCCTTTTATTATTATTATTATTATTATTATTATTATTTTGCTACTATGTACATATTCAGAACAAATACAACAACAAAAAAAGTAAGGACAAGACAGTTTGAAGTTACCCATTGAATTTCTACTTGCACCTTAGGCAAAAATGGAGAAAGCACCCTGTAAAACTTCCCATTACTGTCAATACCTGAACTCATTCATGTGCTGAGTAACCTGAAAATATCTAGATCATAGACTTCCACGCTTAAAAGAGCTCCCAACTTGAGAACAAGGATCTGTTTTATGACTATGTTCTGAAATTCAAAATGTAGATATGTCTCTGCCTAAGCTTCTGCTCTGCTTATTGTGCAAGTTCACAATTGCACACTACATTCAAGAAGTTCAAGGAAAAATTCTGGTGCCCTGAGTGCAGTTCACCAAAGTTCACCAAATCTAGCATTCAGTATGGAGGAGCCTGGCATTTTCAGACATTTTGTATGTTAGAAGGATATGGTGCAGTTTAAAAACTTGTTGATTCTCTTCTTAGTGTTAAGGTTTCAATGAGCCTACCTCGTTCAGCATCCAAAATATTTAATTACGGGATGTAACCCCCCCCCTCTCCCTCCCCCCCACTTCAGCAGACAGATACAGGAGTAGCATAAAACTGAAATGAAAGGAGACTAGTGGAAGTTTAACTTCTTGCAAGCTAGAAAATACAAACACTTAATCTAATCTATATTCTTCTGGGGTTCTTATTTTTTTCATTCAGCATTTATCTAATATGAAATGTGAAAATATTCAGAAGTAGGAAACCAGAAGCTATGGTTTCCTTCCTCCTAGGAAAATATCCTAATCATAAGACAACAAAAACAGGTTGCTCTTCCTACCTCTGGTTTTCTTAGGAATGGAAATTTACCCAGACCATGTGCTGCCAGCTTTGTAGGGGATACATTTATCACAGGGACAGAAAATGTGTGATTGAGGGAAGAAACCACTGAATGGAGCACATGGGAAATTATACATGCTATTGCCACTCACGGGAGATAGGGACTTTGACATCTTCTTAATATTGTCTTACTATATGACTGCCATTACCATTAGGAATTACACAGATATGGGAGGTCAAAACTTATTTTTATTTTTCTTATGCTGAGAATAATGGCTGCATCTTTGACAAGGAATTCCCCATCTCAAACATTTAAGAGATGAGAAGAATAAAAAATACAGGAATAAAGAAGGAAGATTTTAGTGAACTTCATCATATTCATGGAAATCTTTCTTTTAAAGTTATTTATTTTTTTATCTTCTGTGTTAATATCTATATTTAGCATTTATTCATAAATTTTTAGCTTTCTGCAGTATTTTTATGTTTTTTCCCCAGATCAGAATAGAATTCTCCTGTATGTCACAGATTTACAGTGTTCAGATGCAGTAACCACACAAGATCTTGTCCATCAGATATCATTAGAGGTGGGGGGGACAGAGTTGATTAATTCCAAAAGCAGGTTGCCTTTCCTGTTAATTTTGTATTGTTTAAATAAAGATGGTCAATTTTTCAGTTTTGAAAAGTACTAGGCCTATATTTATCTGAATGTCATTCAAGTTACTTTTGTTTTAGCTTCTGAAGTATTGTTAACGTTGGCTACCGATTATGTATAATCTTATATGCTCAACCAGGTTGGATCATTTCCTAATATATCTGTATTTTTCTCATGTTTGTCTCTCCCATCAATGCCTCGTTTTCAGTTTTAGATTAATCATATTTAAGTAATTATTTGTAATGTCTCATTTCACTGGTTAGTACTTGTGCTTTTAAGTTAATATGAATTGAGCCTCTGTCTCTAGGGCTCTCCCCGGGAATTTAAGAGCTTATCTGCAGGAAAAAAGTTAACACCTGTTCTTTCTCCTGAAATGGGAAACAGGCTGGAAGAAGCAGGAGGTTTGCAAAACTGAAAAGCCTTTTTATGTTTAATAATATCTGAAAGGGAAGGAGTTAATAACTAAATACACATTGCTTTTGCTTTAGAAATGGATTATCTAGCTGGGTGCCCAACAAAACTATTTACAAACTGAGACAGTTTGCAAAGTTCAGTCTTAATCAGCTCCTGTACATTCAGATGCTGAGAACTTCCTGATGAGAAAGTAGTATAGTATTGAATAAGATTTTTTTTTGATAATACAAAGCCAGGTAGCAACATTACTTTCAAAAATATGTGCACGTTAAGAGAAAGCGAATGACAAACATTTATTGCACTGATGCAATGCCTGATTTGTCCCTGTATGATAATCTGTGGCTGTCCTCCACATTATTATTCACAGATACTGTTAGCATGAGGACAGAAGAGTCCATACTGATGCTGATAGTTTTGCTGAGCCATTTCATGGCACCATAGTAAGGGCATATCTTTCACCATATCTTTGGCCTTTCCAGACCTATGAATAAATTGTTACCCCAAAACAAGTGTTAATTTACATTTCATGGACAATGATGTCTCATGACAAGATGAGAAGGGCTGAAGTACAGCACTGTTCAACAATCTTGTTTGGTTCATTTAAGATTAAGTCTGGCTCAGAAACATGCTAGAAATTGTCTGTCATTTGGGGCATCTCGTACTCTGGTAGTACGCTTGGCCGATGCTTTTGCTTTGTGATGGAGCTTTATGTAGAGTATAGTTAATTCCTCTGTTGAGAATGAGGCTAACATGATGCAGCTCAGTGCAGATGATGAAAATTTGAATCTTTGGTCAACATATTTATCAGTTCAGACACACAGTCATCCTAAAATGTCTATACATCTGCATTTTTAGAGGCAGTCTGGGGCATCTCAGTAACATCCTCCTTGTTGTGCTGCATTTGCATTGAATTCTCAGTTCATTATAGCTGCATAATAAGTCTAGGAACAATAGAAAACAAGACTCCAGAAATCTTGCCCTTGCACATGTGGAAGGGGTAAATTCAGTCCTTTCCAGTTTAACCATGTAAAATAATTACTTATTCTTGATCCCTAATCTATTTTGCTTCTAAATAATGTGGTTATTTTATACTGTCTTTTTATTCACAATAGTAAAGTAAATGTAAAAACAAACAAAAAAACCAGCACAAATTTCCTTTAAGGTAAGTTTGATTAAAATATACTGTTAGTGTATAGTTTGAGTCAAACCTCACTGAAATCATGAGATATTTTGCATTAGTTGCACTGTTATTAAGTGCTTATTAAGGCTTATTAAGCTACCAATCATTAAAAATGTTCCTGTATGCTATTTTGGCTTAATAGTGTTTTTTTTTTTTTTTTTTTTTTTTTTTTTTTTTCTTTTCTTTTTCCTTTCTCCCCTCCCTCACTACCAGGAGGTATTTTTGAGTGCGTGGAATCTGGTCCAATGGGAGCAGAAGAATTAGCCTTCAGATTTGCTGTGAACACAATCAACAGAAACAGAACTCTTCTGCCGAACACCACATTAACGTACGACACCCAAAAGATAAATCTCTATGACAGTTTTGAAGCATCCAAAAAAGGTAACCTTTTGCATATTTAATTTCTTTAATCAGCAGATGACTCCCTTGCTTTACCTACTTGAAAAATTGTCTGTCCATAAAACCATATGCAATGACACTGTAAAAGGTTGTGCCTGACATCAAAGAAATGTTTTAAAGACTTCATTTTGAAGACTGTAATGGTAACTATTTGAAAATTTAATGTCAGCTTTTCTCCCACTGCCCTGTCCAAAAGCTATTTCTTTAAATGTTTAAAATTGCAAATTAATTTTTTTTTATTTTTTTTTTTTGAGCTTTGTGATTAGGGTGTTTTTGAGATCAGCTCCTCTGCAATTAGAAAACACTACCACCAGATTTTTTCTGCAAAATGCCAGCTGCTCCCAACTTCCAGTGAACTTGGAAGTAGAAGGGAGTTCAGCCCACAAAACTAATTATTCAATGGTATATATAATTCAGTTATTCAATGGACTATATGCCATTAGGCCTATTCAGAGTGGCTTATTTCAGAATTGTTAGTCATGTAACAGAACCCTTTTGTACAGGTGCAAATGTCAATGTGTTTTACTTGAGTTGCATTGCATGAGCTGTAATGTTTCAGTGCCTTCCTCACCCATGCAGGAGTTATCCATGGGTTAGGCTTTCCCTGAACACAAAGTACTTCATAATACCAGAAATGAACGCTTTATAGATGGGAATATGATATAGCGCTTTCAATATTACCAGCAAAACTTAATCTGAAGCCATAAGGTAAATAAAATTGGGTTCTTATTATAGAAGCAGTTTCTATCTGCTGTTTCCAACATCTTTAGACAAAAGCCTACAAAGAAAGCCCCCTCCTTCATTAAGTCTGCTCCATATCTAGATGTGAACTTTTATGACTTCATGGCTAAAATTTCATTTCCAGATATTCAACAAGGCTCCAATTCAATTTTAAGTATTTAATCATTTTAACTACATCTCTGCTAATATCTTTAGCATATGTATGTCTTGCATACTTAATCAGCTGTGTTTTTCAAAGGAGAGCAAGCAGTTATAGTATTGCACATTTTATATAAGTTTAAAAATTAGGTCTGTTTTTTTTTTTTTTTTTTTTACCATGTTGTTACCAGCTGAACATCTAGACCTCAGAAGTTTCAGAAGTTTTCTCCAAACTATAAACGATTTTCTTAAAATAATAATAATAATAAAAAAAATGAACACTTCCTAAATTTTCAAATCTTTGATTCTCACAAAGATTATTTTGAGATTGCTTTACATTCAAGTCTACAACATTGTGATGCCACATGCAAGTTGTACTCCATCATTGCCATGCTCTAGAAAGTACAAAACCTAGTAAATTCTATATGCACTTTATAGGTGAAAATACAGAAATGTGATGACAGAACTTAGTAGGACTGGATTTTGCACTGTATTGCGTATTTAACAGCATGCTTTTTTTAAAAAATAAATTGAAGAGCCAAATTCATGTGAGTGTTATTCTTAAGCAAATAAGGGTAAAAGGATAAGAGGTCAACCTTATGGCAGGTTTCAACCTTGTCTGCCAAGTGATCTGGATTTTTGGTGCTAAGTGGAATTAAAACATTTGTAGCTACATTAGAAATGCTACTTGGGAGAAGCTGCTCTGTCAAAATATACACAAAGTACAACTTTAAAGTGAAATATAATACTGATTAAAATCAGTCTAGAAACAATGAGAAATACTTTTTTCCTCTTTTGTTGCAACATGCAGAGTTAATCTTGCTAACCTATTTTTCCTGTTTATTAGTCAAATTAACCATTCTAATATAAGGCTGTCTCTTTGCTGAAGAAATTTGAGAAATGGGGTGATCTACCTTTCTAATGCATATTTTTTGAATTGTTATTCTGATATTTTGGGTAATGGGTTAAAGAAGGTTCTGAGAGAACTCTTTCTATCTCAGCCAACAGTGAATGAATGGGTTGATCCTTAATTCTGGCCTCTCCTTTCTCTTTTCCTCCCCGTCTCCCAAATTCTACTGCTTCCTGACTCCAGTGCATTCTGTCTTGTGAAATTTAATGACATAGTTTCTCCTCATTCCTGAGGGAGGATGTAAGGAGTGGAGCTATCTGTTTTGGGATCTTTAAGTCTTTCTGGAGATGACAACACTACTTCTAGTCCTTACTTAGGGTAAGGCTTGAAGGCTCCAAGCCAAGCTAGCGATAATATGATGTTGCTAATTCTTGATAGAATAGAACAGTTCAAGTTAGAATGACAAAATGTCATTGATTGGATATATTGAATAGATTGGATATATCCATTGTTCCCACTTACATCTTGCATGAAAATTCAAGTCTTTATTTGTAACTAGGCTGTATCAAAATCTGTGTAATCTTCCAGTGCTAATAGCTTTTTGCCTCATCAATTCACAATACAGCCAACTACATTTGTGCTGACAGGTGCTTTAGTTCAGAACCAAAGGCTAAAGGTTAACATAAAATGGTTCATTTTGTTATGATGGCTCCAACGCAGAGTTTTAACAATGAGGTTTAAGCATTTGACTCATTTTGTGGTTCATGATTATGTCCATTAGTGAGCAGGCAGGCATTGCATCAAAAATAGCCTGTTTAGACCTCTTAGTAACACATACTTTTGAAGTTGAATACAAATGAAATATTAATGGATTTTTAAAGGTACTATACCAAAGAGCAACCTGAAGGCAAGATGATATTTCCAAGAAACTATTTCAGTGAAGAATAATATAAATGCAAACAAAATATCCCTCAATGCAGTACAAAAATTGGTATGCATCTGATTGAGCCAGTGCCGTATTAAATCACGTGTGAAAGCATTGCATTCAAATCTCAGAAACAGAGGAAAAAAAAAAAAAGCCCATTGAAAAGCCATCTGGTAGCTATTGCTGTTGTTAGTGATCCCATTTACTGACATTTGCATAAAGCTTGTTGATTACTCTTAGGAAGGGCAATATTAGCATAAATGTTTTTTTTTATCAAGCTAGTCATTTAGGCCCTGATCCGATACTCAGTAATGCAATGGAGATCCTGTGTGTATACAAGAAGTTCATTTAAACCACTGGTGCTCTGCAAGAATAAAAAGGTGTGCCAGCACAGTTTCTGGAATGCACTTAAGACACTTAGCAGTATTTTTGTCATGTTGAAAAGGACTGACATCCACAATTAAAACAATTAATTTTGCTTTGCTGAGAAAAAAATAATGAAGTAAAATTTGTTTCTACTGCTTCTTTCCTCAGCTGTCATGAACATTGATGGTAGTGTAACAATGTTAATCAATCAAACCTCGATCGGATGTATTAATCAATACTCACATCCACATTGGATTATGGAGATACTTTTCATTGCTTCTCTCTAACAAACAGGCTGTATTCTTAGAAGGCAGAACCTGTTGTGTTCCAGAACTGCATATTCATAGAGGTTATTTCTATAGTGGCAATCTGAACTGGAGCAGGGCATGGGCTGAAGCACTGGTCTCCAGTACTGCCTAATTCTCCCGGCTTCTTTCTATTATGTGAAAACTCATGTTCTGCAAGATAAAGCTGGAGCATACAGCAGGAAATAATACAGACCAGAGACTGCTAATGCACAGGATATATGAGGCCACCCTATATTGGAAAGACAAACACTAAGCCACTTTATTGCAGCAGTATCATGACAGTGACTCTCAGGGCCAGTTTTGTGTTTATTAATATAGGTGCAGCAAAATAGAGTATTTCCAGTGTTTAAGAATTAACACTGTTTTTTTTTTTTTATTATTATTATTATTTTTTCTTTTTTTTTTCTTTTTTTTTTTTCTTTTTTTTTTTCTTTTTTTCTATTTTATTTTTTCCACTAGCAGATAGCAATTTATTTTTCTTTTATGGAAAATGTTGGTATTTTTCTAGTCGACATATATACTTTTCAGATACAGAAATTCAAATGGCCATTTCAATGTAATTCATCATTTGCTTGACACTTAACTGGAATTCACTTAAGATATACAATTTCTAAGTATTTAGGATCACAATAGAAATAGTATTGATGGATTGAGGAAGATGTTAATGTTTAAACAGCCTAGATTAGAATACTGTCTCATATGGCCCTTTTCCAAATGGAAGATGCAGCTGAGCATAAATCTCTTCTCTCGTCTGTGTTTTTTACAAGATGCACAATTGCTGGCCTTTGTGACTTCCAGTGACATAGAAGTGTTTAATAAATGTAGCTGAGCACTATTTAGTTGTTAAGTGTTGCTATTTATCAGCTCACGGTCAAAGCCTAAAAATGTAGTCTGAAGTTGAAAACTGTGTTTAAAAAAAAAAAAAAAAAAAAAGTGTTACAGAAGAAAGAATCTCTCTCAGTTTGGTTTCATGGAGAGCCTTTATTTAATATGAATTGTGCAACCTTCTGGCATACTGCCTTCTTTCCTCTCATCATTGACAGACTTCTGTCTCCTCTTCAGCCTGTGATCAGCTGTCCCTTGGGGTGGCTGCCATCTTTGGACCATCTCATAGCTCCTCAGCTAATGCTGTGCAATCCATCTGCAATGCTTTGGGTGTTCCACATATCCAGACCCGCTGGAAACATCAAGTGTCAGACAACAAGGACTCCTTCTATGTCAGTCTCTATCCAGACTTTTCTTCACTCAGCCGTGCCATCCTTGACCTTGTGCAGTTCTTCAAGTGGAAGACAGTTACTGTTGTTTACGATGACAGCACTGGTAAGGCTAAAGTATTAGAGTATGTGCAGATATATTCACATATCCAAGTAGAAGGAGGAGTGGTGTCGCTACAGTTACAGCTTTATTTTAAGAAAACTTAATCTAAATTACAAGAAATTCTATTGGCAGGGTAGTGTATAATAAATATATATTTGCATAACAAAATATATTTGTATATATATATGCGTATAACAAAATGTGGATTTATTAGAGTAAGTATTCTCAAAAGTATGCCTCATTTTCTGAAATCTGTGTGTCTGCGCTTGCAGCTGTCATGGTCTTTGTTTACCTCTGTATTTTAACAGTTGCTAACAGCTATGTCTTTTGATTTTATTTAAAACTTAGATTTTGAAGAAAAATAACTTGAAAGATGTACTAGAATGCCTGGTCAAATAGAACAGTTAAATTCTATTGCTGCTTCTGGCTTTAGCTAAGTTAGAAATCAGATGCTATATTTGTTTAGAATTTCCGTATCTTCATTTTTAGAGAGATTTGCAGAAGGAGTCCTGTTTTTGGCTGGTATGAGTTGAAAACAAAGGAAGTTTGGAGGCTTGTTTTGCAGATAATTCATATGAGTTAAAAATTAACTCCTGATTTTCCAGCAGAAATATACCAGTTTGCTACATATCCCTTAACTGCACCTTAAAATTTCTATTTTGCCCTGAAAATGGCATTAGATTTGAAAAATCTTTTTAAAAACATAAATTTAAAAAGGTAAGTCTGATTTGAGGTTTATTTAGTGGAGGTTAGAACTAAAAGCTGGTAAGAGCTTTTATCTTGCAGTAATGGAAAGCACAAGGAAGCCACCCAGACAAATGAGATATATTTAATCTTCTTGAAAATGTTACAAACTTCTTCCAGGCTTGCTTTCTCATAGTTTATTGGGCTGGAAGATTGTTGATACTTTTATTACATAACACTACCATCTATCTAAAACAGAAATACAAAAATGAAATTAAGAAACCATCAATATGTGTTACATGGTAAGGCTACATGTAGTGAGACTAACTCTGCTAGATAAACCACTTACAGAAGGACAGAATGACTGCTTCCTATTTAAGTTCAAATAACGTGTGTGTATCTAGTAAACAGTGAGAAGGGAACAGTCAGAGATGGCAGGGCATAAAATTATATGTAACCAATTTATTTCTTCATGCCTTTAAAGGAAAAAACAAAACAAAACAAAAAAAAACAGAAACAAAAGCAGGTCATTGAAGTTTAGAGGCTGCCTTTCTAGAAGTTTCTTGGCTGAAGGTACCAAAAGCATAATCAAGCTTCTGATTTCAAGGTTATTTTTACAGACTTAAGGCAAGAAATATCGAGCTTGTTATTTTATTTAATTAATTAATATATTTTTAAAAATTCTTGTATTCTTTTGAAATAGGACCGGAAGTGAGAAGAAACTCTTGAATTTTAATCAAATGAAGATTGGAAAAGTAATTAGTGATTGTAACTTTCTCACTTCCAACAGCAACAACAACAAAGAATTAATCAAAATATTTATTGTTTAATGGGCTCTCTAAAGTCCATGCTTTATGAAAGAGATATGTTGTTATCTTATCTGATCTTATAAAGAATGCTTCAAAGTCAGGGTATAAGTAGAAATAAGAATGAAGATGGAAATGTTTTTTTTTCCTTGTGTTTGGTATGATCTACCAGTAACTACTGTAAACATTAGAGAAAGAAGAGCATGAGATCTTTTTTAAAAAAATGTGGGTGGAGATTAAGAATAAATAAGGAAGTTTAGGAATTTATTTATTTATTTCAAATAAACATAAAGTATTATTTCCTGAAAATATTCACATTATATTTATATTTTTTTCTTGGGTTTCCAGGCCCTTCATATTAATATACTTGCTGTTAACAATAACCTGCTGATAACGTTAGTCTCAGCTACATCTTTCTTCTTGAAATCTATTGCACTCTGAGGAGACAGAAAAAAAATAAATTAAAAAAGTAATCCTCTTTTTTTTTTTTTTTGTGGTATTGCTGTAAGTAAAATTAAATTATACTTTTTAAGACTGTCAGTTTTTTTGTTGTTGTTGTTGTTGTTTGTTTTGTTTTTTTAGCAGGATCCCCTTTGGACAACTCAGTCAGTTTAGGCAGGACACACAGGTGGGAAGTCCACAGCATCATCTGCCTTTGAAGTACAGATGGAAACAACTCTTAGCTATGAGAAACTGTCAGTCTTCAAGCAGAGTTTAAATCTTTTTATAGTTCAGCTGCAATTTTTTTTTTTGGGGGGGGTGAGGTGTGGGGAGGGAAGAAACCTTTTGAAAGGAAGTACTTCCTTCATCTGAGGAAGACACTATCTCCAGCCATGAGATAAGACAAAGCTGAATTGTGAACCTGTGTCTGAAACTGAACACGATAGTTTTGTCTGAAACTAAGTATTGTAAGAGTCCTTATGCCATTAAGAATTAGTTTCAAATTCATTAAACTGAAGACAATGGAGGCAAATAATTTACCACTTTATATGTTTCTTTCATTTGGCCAGTGATTCCTTAATATAAGATGGATATCATATTTTCACCTCCTTTGTTTGTCTTTTAATCACCCACGTTATTCTCTTTGGAAATGCTGTTTAGGGTGATAATGCATGCCTTGTTTTATGATATTTTTTGAGTTATGGATTTTCTTCTTCTGAATGAACAGTTCCCAAAAGGACCCTTTTCAAGACAACCTTTTTTTTCTATAGCAGTTAAATTTGGACATTGTTGCTAATTGTTATTTTTGTGTGTGTGTATGCCAAATTTACATTATGTATTCCTGTTATTACTTTATAAATATGGATAGAAGGGGAGATGATACTTTAAATATAAATAGAAAGCATGCATATGTCTAGATTATTCTCAAGATAACATTAAGTCAAGACTGAGGAGTTGCACACATGCCAAATTCTTAGAAGACTCTAGGTCCATTCTGAGGAAAGGTATACAAGTTCTTAATTCCTTCAGTATTTCTTGAGCAAGTGGAAAAAGCTGTGTGGTTATTTGACACTGCGATCAGTAAAAGCCCATGACAATCTAGTGTCATTCCCAGGAATGCACTGGAAACTGATACTTCAAGTGCACACTTCAACTGTTCTGACAGCACCATTGTGTCCTACTGCATGCATCTACTATACATGCAATCTTATATGAAGGAAAGACAGTTATGTGATTGTAACAGGATGAAGGTGGTATAGAGCATGACAATCCATGTTTAAAGCCCAGTTTGAAAAAAGAGACATTTGGAATCCCAGGCTCCCTTTACAACGAACATCCACCCATCTAAATGTTTACCACAAAGAAGATTTATTACTGGTTTGTTTGTTTCCGTAGTCAAAGTACTCTCCATGTATTCTCTGTGGAGGAATCACTGTGTATCTTGCTACTAAATTAAGAAAAGCCATAAACAAGTTGCTTCTAATGCATAGATCAGAACCTAGGTCTAGGAACTAGGTGCTTCTTCCAACTCTCCCCATGCAGAAATGGCTAAGCCAGAGAAAGTTAACCTGTGGAGTCCAGTCTGGTCAGAATATTGGGTTGTCTTGTGCTGATCAGACCTGCCTCACAGGTTCAGGAGCCTGAGGAAAGCAGGAAAGCACAGGAGAAACTGGAAGTGGTGTCCTGCTGAAATGGGGACAGAGATGCTTCTAAAAGGATATGATCAGTAACACTAGAGAGAGCAAAGGACAGGTCGAATACAGCATAATGAGAAAGAGTTGAGCCTCTACAAATAGGATGAAATAGAAGAATAAGCTAGAAAGGTTAATTCTATTTTGTCTCAGTAATTGGGATAAGGTAATGAAAATAAAAATGACCACAGAATATGCAAAGGTATTAATATAATGAAGATTTCTGTCTTGGTACTTAGGGAGTGGACATTGTGACAGTTGGTAGATGAGCCTGTTTTTTCAGGGAAGAAAAAGTTTGTCTTTTTCTGTGAATTTGTGTTTGAACACTACTGCACTGACTTTTTTGCTTCAAATAATAGCTATGTTCTGCTTCCTTCTGTGATTTGTTTCTCCCTTCATCTTAACTCTCATGAGACTTTTTTCATGTAGTCCATCTGTTATACAGACTAAAAATTGGAATCAGGCTCATGAAAATTTTTCTTGCTAGTCTAAAGATAAGTATTGTTTCCTGTGACCCATATAAACTGCAAAGTACATTCGTTTTAACTAGACTTTCCCATAAAAGAATTGGCAGGATGTAACCAGAGGTTGGTTAGTTTTTATTTTTTTTTTCTTAAAATAACTTATGGTCTCTTTGTTAATTTAATACCATTAAACTGTCCCTGGATGCTAATTAAATCATTTCAGTTTACAGATTTGCTACAGTCAATTGTCTTTAGGAAAGAAAAGGGGGAAAATGACAGTATATTCATCAGCTGCATGTCATAATGGTTTAAATTGGTCTCAAAGCAGTGATTTATTTTCTTCAAAATATTTAAATTTCAAGGACATGTTCCAATTTCTATGATAAAGAGAGTAGATAAATTCCAAATAATTTTGTGAATCCCAGAGAACCCCAGAGCAAAGTATACATGAATGGTTAGATTCTGGACCTTTTAAATTATGCTGGAACTTGTACTGGCAACTAATGCTTTATGCAGATCAAGTTGATGTAAACAGGGTTCTGATTTTTTTTTTCTTAATTAACATTTGTTTTGGTCTTGGGTGAATGAGTATAAACATCAAAAATCTGTTGCATCTATGAACAGAAGCCTAAGCAAAAGCCAGAAAAAAATTACTTCAGAAATAAAAATGTTTTCTCTTGGTCTACAGTACTGAAACAAGTGATTTAATTTAAATGAAAGAAAAAGATGCCATTTTGTTGATATTTCTATAAATAAAACTAGAATTTCCTTATTGAGACCAGTATTAAAATTCAAATTTCTTATTTCTGTATTTCATGTATCTTATTTTCAGATATTTTGAGATTTTTTATTTTTTTATTTTTTTTTATTTTATTTTTCTCCTTTGCAGTTATTGTAAGTTTATACTAATAGAAATTACATATCTTAGGGAAAATGGGTGTATGGTGATCGTAGGTGAGTAACATTGCTGAAAGATTAAGGACAAAATTTTGTCCTTGGAAAAAAAAATAATAAAATTTTACTGATTCAAAGTAAAACTCAGCTCAGGAAGAAAATTTCTGTCCATGTATTATATACATAGTACACTCTAAAGATGAGAAGAAGTGTTTAAGAAACTTTAGAGAACAGTCATATAAATGAAGAAGGATAGAAAATGAGGTAGTCTGAAAAGGGCTGCTCAAATCTCTGTTTCTCTGTAAATAAGTTGAGCAACCCCTAAATTCATGTGAAAAGCTGTTTTCCTTTATAAACTAATCTGCATAACTAAGGTCTGTCCTTAGCAGAATGAGAAAGGAGGAATGAAATGTGTTGAGAATGGTGTGTTGAACGTTTGATGATGAATACAATAATGAGACAATAAAGGTCTCTTGGCAACTGTTGGTTTGTTTTATTGACTTTCAATAGTATTTAAGAAGCTATCAACTGACCTGAACCTTTTTTTGCTTTAGACTCCAACTAATTCTGTTGGCAGAAATTCTAGTTGTAATGGCATTCACTTTCTTCAGTTGTATTCAGTATATTTTTCTGTTTGTACTTCCACAATAATATTTTTTTTCATACCCAAGCATTGCTTGACTATCAGAAATATTACAAAAACCTCTCGTGTATGGGCATAGGTTTAGTGTAGGGGAAGTGGATGAAAGGTCTTGAAAAGGAAAACAACCAGAAAAACCTATCCTGTGTTTTATGGCATAGTTAATGGGACATTAAAATTATTTAGCTAGAAACATTTAGGTTGAAATGAAAGAACAGATGTCCTTGAAAGGCTGTGGAATCGCCATCTTAAAAGTTTTATTTTCATTTTTATTTTATTTTATTTTATTTTATTTTATTTTATTTTATTTTATTTTATTTTATTTTTTTCCTTCCCCTGAGTGGCAAAAAGAAAGAAAAAGACAAGCAATTGTGACCACCTAAGGTCACTACTAGGATAATTTCCACTGCTACTCTGATGATTCTTCTGACTTGAGTGAAGCTGGTGCTGACTGATGTCTATACTGAATGTGCAGATATACCATGATATAAATTACTACTAAGTAACTGTGATCACATAGTGATTCCTCCGATTGGACTTATATGAGCTGTCTGTAAGATAAAAACTATACCTATGTGGATTTTTGTGTATATTGTCTTTTGTCTTGTGCAATTTTATATAACATTTATTCTACCTCTTTGAAGCACATGCAGAATTTGAAGTACTGGTTGTACTTGGTACTGGTTGTATCCTGTCTGGAAATAAGTAAGCTCAAGGATTCAGAGTGGGACAGGATAGCTTAGCACAGCATATTTAATGTAAGTGTTTTTGTGCATTTCAATTTGTACATTATAATCAGTTATTCTATTTTTGAAATATATTTTTAATGGAGTGAACTGAATGAATATCTAAAAGAGAGAGAGATTTGCCATGGGGAACAAAGGGGAGTTCAGGCTTCTCATGCATAACAGCTGGAATGACATGCAATTCTGCTCCACATCTGCTGAGCCACTGAGTCAGACAAGGACTCCATTTGCATAAAGACACCCCCAATTTAATGGAAACTTCTCATTGAGAACAAGGGCTTTGTAGTCCTTCCATAATAAACTCAGATTTGGTAGGGCTGTAATAATTAATATTGCTAATAATTTTGATCTGTTTTTAGAGAATAAGGAAATATTTTCCAGACTGATTACATATTGCATCGTATCTTTTCAGTACAGAGTGTTTCAAGTGCTGCGCACAGTAATTTCATGTGAAAATATAATTAGTAAGTCTGTGCTAAACCTAATTGTGGCATTTGAATTTAGCTGATTACTTAGTATGGTGTATTTCTTTTTTAAGAAAGTTCCTGTATCATTGGTTCAGTAAAGATTAAAAATATATTTTCTGGTGCTACATAAAAATATCAGAGGTAAGGAGGATTTTGTGAAGTTAATATTTCACTTTCAAATTCTTCTTACATTTTGGAAGTTAAGAATTGCTCCAGCTATTGTCTGAAGAGAAAGAAGTTAAATTCACTTATTCTTTTTGGTAAATGGACATCTAGTTGTTCTTTGAGAATAATTCTATAGATATTTAAATTAAGTGTTTGAAAAGAAAATAAACTGTCATCATGTTAAACATAATGCAAAAGTCCAGCTCATCTTTCAGGAAAACATGTACCAGATGCTCCCCCTTCTTTGGCCAGGAATTGACTTTGGACTTACAGCAACAAGATGCAGTATTTGTCTTAATATAAAAAGAAAAATAAAGTACGTTATAGAATTTTTCTACAAACCTAAGGAACACAAGTGGAGGCCATATTTCCAGAAATTGGACTGTCAGTGAACACACTCTAAATTATATTTGTGGGTTTGAATAAACTTAAGAATTTAAATAATATAAAATTGGCTAGGGAATTTATGATCAAAATTATTATTGCTTTCTTTCTTGAACACTGGTACATTTTATTCAGTATTTTCAAATAGAGAAAATATGTGAAAAGCAAATCAATTTAACTGAAAAATGAAAACAGGAAGATGGAGACATAATCTCACATTTTGCATGTGGCATAATTATAAACATCTCAGATTTACCCAAATTTAACTATGTTTCAACCTCTACAACACACGTTTTCTCTCTGGTTGGAGGAACACTGTGAAATGCACTTGCGATGTCAAGCCCTTTGTGAATTGCTCTACATCAGTCTCAGATAAAATGGATTATTTGATCTTCATTCCTAGAGTGCACTTTTATCAAGTTTTGTAGTGCAAAAAAACCTTCCTGCTTTTGTTTCCAAGAATAAATGTGCTTACCTAGCATAATTCCAGTTTAGTGTTCATTTGTGCTTCTTTTCAAACCAAGTCTATCCCAATTTCTAGTAGATATTATTTCTTATTTAGTTTGTTATAGTTTGGTGCATTAGTGATATTTCTATGGTACGGCTGGAAATTGCTTAACTTACCCTTCTGCTTCATTTTACACTGACTCTGACAGCTTTGATAAAAGTTATTTTGTCCTTTGACTGTAGTAGATCTCTTTTGCTCTTCATCCTCAACTGCACTACTCATAGATGTCAGCCACTTGAGATATCATACTTCCCCATATTATAAGGATTTTTTTGAATTACCCAGTACTGTTAATTGTCATTGCTGTCATTATCATCACACTGAAAATAAAGCTTTCAGAATGTGTTCATTTCACAACTACAAAACCAAGTAACAATGGTATTTCAAATCAGTCATATCAGCCACATCTCTAGAGAAATGCCATATGTATTGCTGGATAGCAACATGAGAAAAAACATGGCAAATCTAAAATAAAAGTCAATGCTTTCTTCATTTTCAACATTTTCTTCAATGATATATATTTTTTGCTTTTATTTTCACACACTAAGTGTAGAAGTGAGGGAAGGAATGGACGGTCCCCTGTTTTTAACTGCTGTATGCTGCAGCTGATAAGTACTCTGGAGGGTAAGAAAAAAATAAATAAATCATTTTCTTCATCTTCTTTCAGTGACCAAGAACTTTCTATGAACTTAACTCTGAACTTGAACAGTGCATTGATTCCCTCCTGTGGAAGTGTGTGTGATGGGGTATAAGGCTTTTTCACCATGGTGCTGAAAAGTCATTAGAACAGAATTGTTACTGGAAAGAGGCTGAATTGGAATCAGCTATTTGAAACTAGCTATAAAACATATGTATTCATACACATGCTCTGAAATGCACATTTTAGGAAAACAATAAATCTGATTATTGTATTGTACTTCAGTTGCGTCTGGTTATGCTCAAACAGCAATAAAGTACATTTAACATTCAAATGTAAGATCCAAGACACAGAAAAACTAAGTGGTGTGTGAAGTATTACAGTGGAACTCTGACTGCTGGAGTTAACCTAGATCCCTGGTTTACTTATTAAGTGATTTTTAACCCTAAAATTACCGAACTAGGCAGCTAAACTGAAAAGTGTTTTGTGATTACTGGCATGGCTCCATCCAAGAGAAAACTTTTGAAAAATGTTTTCACTTGAAAGTAGAATAACTTTTATTTGTCCTGTCATACTGGATGACCAAAACAAACAAACAAAAAAACAGTTTTTCAGTGTTACTAAAACTTTTCTAGTAGTATGCTCAAAAGTAACATAAATGGTTTGATTTTGAGGGGGGACCTAGGAAGAGCCAGGAGCTGGACTTGATGATGATTGTGGGTCCCTTCCAACTCGGGATATTCTATGATTCTGTGATTTTCTATCAAATACCTCCCCTCCAAAGGACAACTAAAACAAACAAACAAACAAAAAAAACAAGTTATTAATAAACTGCTGAATTGGAAGCACTGTACCTTCTTTAAATGTGTTTGTATAACTGAAAGACCATATATGGGGAGAGTGAAGCTTGGATTGAATTAATCAGCATATGAGAAAACATGTCAACATAGTTTAAGTGTAATTAGATTTACGCACGGGAGTTCTTCTGCAACTCTGAAGAAGACTTGGGGCTGATAGATCACCTGGGGGCTTTGATAAGAAGATCACTTGGGGGCTTTGATACAAGAAGCTCAGCACTATAGAGCCGAGAACATCTAAACTTTTTCTCCCAGAAGGAAATGTTGTTTTAATCCAAAGAGACCTCCAGAGTTCATTCTGGCACATACTAATATTATCATGGATTACTAGTGCATCTTGGCTTGCCCTAATAAATCGAATTTCTAAATTTTCAGCTGAAGTTAATCTAAACAGAACAGCCATACTCGTTGAGAAAGGGCTTGTTAAATACAATTTACTTCAGCAAGACAGCTACTGAAATCAGTTACAGATACATTTTTCTTTTTCCTGATATAGTACTATAGTGCTAAAATATATAGCACACGTGCATAATATTCTGATTGTTCTAATGCTTCAACTATAAGACTGAAAAATAATTCTAAAATGTTCAACTCTAAAGCTGTTAATAAGGACCAGTATTAATTATGTTTACAGTATGGAGATACACTTCTCTGGATTATGTATCTCTAGATTTTTCCTGTAAAGCTTATTCTCCATTAAGGACACATTACACCATTTTGATACTGTATTTAAGTAGGTTTAAATATAACTGATGACAAATTTAAGGTTGTTTTACTCTTCTAGCATGGGGTAAAGTGATCTTAATGTAGTAAAAAGGCTAAATACGAGTAAATGAGACTGTATAATATAAATAAATCAAAATGTCTTTTCCTTTCATTTGTATTTTCTCCATATTTTTCTTAATTATTTTTTTTTCTGTATTATGCTGTTATATCCAAAGAACAGAGAATAGTCCACTGTAGTCCTGCTAGCAGGTGTAATTCTTTTTTTTTTTTTTTTTTTTTTTTTAATCCTTTCACTAGAGGTTTTTTTGTTGTTGTTGTTGTTTGTTTGTTCTAAATAGAGCTTGAAGACATTATAACTAATCTTGAGAGTTCATGGGTAATCTTTTAAAGATGTTCAATAATATCTGTGAATCACTTTATAGCAGTGAAACTGTTCAGGTGGATTTGAAGCATGTTACCAATGACCAAGAAATTGGCATTCTCCTCCCTCCTATCCATACCTGTTTCAAAGTCCAATACACAATGATTTTTCTGAGATATAATCATAAAAATTGGCAGCGGGGCATCTTGAGAGAAAGAGGTGCGAGAGGAAACAACTTGCTTAAAATAGAGAAAATATTCTGGTAGCTCAACTAAGCAATTAATTTTCGACTTTTTGAGATTCTGAAGATAGGAGTAGCCTTTAAAAGAGCATTACTGTTCTTTTGTACAGAAAAAGGTTCATCTGTTCAGACTACTGCAAAGCGCATTTGCTTGTATTCTTCCTGTACAGCACAAAGGCAGCATTAACGGAAATGATAAATAGTTTGATGAGCAGGCCAGGTGGCATAGCAATGGCTTGCAAGACTGCTGAGCTGGAGACACAGGTTTTAAAACAAACTTGGGGCTCTTGCTTCCTGAACTGGTTGAAGTTGAACATGTCTAGGAGGTAATGTGATTGATCTCTTTGGAGGAAGATGCCAGCTGGAGAGCTCACAAACTGTTCCTTCAGGATTCTCCTTAAAGATGAATTGATGGCAGCTTCTGAAAAGAGTTACTCACACCGCATTCTTCCCAGCCATTCAGAGGTAAGACTCTATCACAGTGGCTGCTTAAAGAAGGGATTGAGAGTTTAAAGGGAGAGGAAAAAGGTGTCCCTGGTGAAAGAAACTGCAGGAAGTACATTCCCAAAATACAGCAACAATTTCTATACTGTTAAAAAGTAGATTTGCTTAGGAGCCTGTCCACACAATTTTAATTATTGTTATTAATTACACTGGGTTCCTGTAATACTAATAAGATAAGAGGTTTGCATTTCATCTGAGGGCTATATTTTATTTTATATTATAAAACAACTGTATTGAAAGTATTTCAGGCTAAAATAGATATTTCCTAAAATCATGGTGAAACTAAGGACTTATTTTGTCCTTAGTTTCACTATCCTTGTAGTTCTCATGTGATGTTTCTCCATTCTTTGGAGGCACTGGTACTTCTTTTTCTGTGTACCTGCCTTTTTGAAACTGTCTGTTGCTTATCCAGAAACTGTTTTTCTCATTGTGTGGCAGCTCATAATTTGATCCTGAATAACCAAATTGTCCATTTCATTTAATGGGCAACAGAACTGAATATTAGTTTTGGATTAGCTCAAAAACTATATAATATCCACTCTCATTTGACCTAGAACTACTTTGGTTCCTAGCCATATGCAGAGAGTAAAAGTAGAATCCCAGAGAGGACTGAACAAAATAGGAAGAAGCAGTCCTCCTTGACTCTCAGGAGTCTGAATTATCCAAAAGGACCATACCAGCATGAGGGAAAAAAAAAAAAAAAAAAAAAAAAAAAAAAAAGTGGAAAATGCAGAAGAAATCTTGGCAAAATCTCAAAAAGAAAGCAGACAATTTGTCTGACATTGCCTCATGTATTCAGTACTATATGCTAAATAGACTAAATAAGCTAGAGCTCCAGTTGTTACTGAAAGACATTAACTCTACTGAAGAAACTCATAAATGTATGATGTCTTACAGCTGTTGAATATTGAGCTGGAAAAACAGAGAGTTACTATAAGGATAGTGGCAGAATTTATTTGTATCATATATGGGTCACCTGCTTATTTATGAAGCATGTATTCTTTTGATATTATTGATAGCACCAGTTCTAAGATTTTTCTGGATTTCTGGGTGCAGAGGGGAAAAAGAGAAGGTAAGTGACAGTCAGGAGTTAGTCAACAGTCTGATCCAGGTGCTGTTTTTCACATGCAGGACCATGTTCTTTTATGTTATCTTTTCAGTGCTTCTGTTTTCCTTTAGTAATGAATAATTCCCCTCTGCTCAATATCTGCTCAAAAAGTTTAGCCAGTCTCAGTTCTCAGCACTGCCTGAGTGAGGACATGAAGCTTCACAGCACTTCACCCATCGGAGCTCTTACCTAGAAATAAAAGCACCAGACACGGGTATGTTCATCATGATCTGGATTTTGTTTTGTGAGGCATTCCTCTGTAGTGAGTGGCAGTGGTCATGGCACAGTGTCACCATCACTGTGTCTGTCCCACCATGTGCTGTGCACAGGGGGCCTGCAATGAAGGCAACTGCCCTGCCTTGACCAAGTGTTTTGCTTTTTGACAACCTGCCCAAGGGAGCCTCACAAGCTGGAGCTGTTGAATTTGTGCCAGCATGGATTTGTTGATTAAAGTGTGGAGGAGGATGAACAAATACTCCTTGTAGCAGATGGTCCAGTGAACTACCAAAGTTGGTAGACTGGAATATGTTTTGTGCCCTGACTAATTAATTTGAACTTAATAAATATTACTAGTGTCAGGAATTGCAATGAAAAATGTATGTCAAAGTCCTAAGAATGGAAGAATGTGTTAACTGTAACTATTACTAGAATTAAATATGCTTAAACGCTGTGAGCAAGAATACTACGTCCCAAACTTTCTTTATCTTTAAAATATATTTTGAGAAAGTTCATTGGTTGCAGTTTGTGTCCAGACAGTTATGACGAAATAAATATTTGTGTTTTTTTTTTTTTTTTTTGCATTTGTTTTCATGCACCCCTGTGCATGCAAATGCAAACAAATACAATATTTGCATTTTTTTTTCATGCACCCCTGTTCTGCTCCAGCACTGAGGTCTGATCAGTGAACTACAGAGGTGTGCATTTGCAGGTTTTCTTCCACCCATTCTGATGTTCACATTTATCTGGTAGTTTCTGCTGATTCTGTACTGCTTTCCCAATGTGGTGCTTTGTTTATTGCTCATCACTTCTTTCTCAGATACATGGGTAACCTAGGAACCAGATACTATACTTATTAGAATGCTCTCCTTGATGGTATTTAATTGCTTTGGTAAATCTGTAGTCATTTGTCTTAAATTTTGATGGGATTTTTTTCTTCCTCTGGGGAAGCCTGATCATGGCAAGACCTAGGAAGAAGAGGACTTTTCTGTTTTTTAATTCTTGAATTGTCCAGTTAGGGTCTTGAGAAGAACTTGAAATGGTGTAATGCTTTGAAACACAACAAAGGTATTTTGGAAGAAACTATTTGAAGTGTTGACTCTCACCCACAGCAGTCTCTGTCAGCCATACAGTATATGTTATATTCACAGGAATATTGTAAGCTCCTGTATGCCATAAAACACTTCTCACCATTCAGTAACAGATCTTGGGCCTTACAGTAAAAGACCAAAGTTCTAAAAGGTAGCAATTGCATTGGTGCAAGAAACCGGGACATATCAAGTTATCTGTCAGTTTAGAATGTCCCACATTTATTTACTAAAATTTTGGAACTTTGGACTTGCAACAGAGAAAACTAGATGCCCTTTTCTCCTTCTTTCCATTCCATTTTAACATATTTTGACAATCTTAACCGTTTCTCCTGTCTTCAACTTGAGCAACAGATGTAACACCTTCAAGTATAAGTAAGACATACAAGTTAGGCATTTTGCCCTTCTAAATAAACGATGCTCTAAAGGAACAGCTTGCGGTCAAGAAAGAACAATCAGATTTCCTTTTGAAACCTTGGTATATGAAAAATACTGCATTTGCTACCTGTATAGAAAACTTAATCTTAATGAATCACTTCAGTAACTTATATAATCAATTTAATTTCATAGTTGTTTCCATAAACATAAGTTTTGTTCTGGAGTTGTTCCGATTCCAGATAACTGCACTGTGGAATAAAGCTACTTCTTTTGTCCTTTGCTGTTGAAAAGTGATTCAGTATAGAAATATGAGAACAAGGACTAAAGCCCAGGTGTTTCCTCTCTAAGATAGCTACCATAACCATCATAATAACAAGTGTCTGTTTGTCTTCCAGTAAGCAACTCCAGCTGCAGATTTTGATAACAGTGTACTTAAGAGTAGTCTACAATACTTTATTTATTCCTGGCCTCCTGAATAAATAAAATTTGATTCATTTGGGGAAAACAAAAAACAACAACAAAACACCACACATACACAAAAAAAAGAAAAATGTATTTAAGATTGCAGAGATCCTGAGGAAAAAATAATCATGCTGTTATCCAGCAACTGCGTGGTTGAGATGCAGTTTGAAATTTTCCTCATTTTGTACGGCTGCATATTTTATAACCACTGCTTTAATTTAAGACTCAAGCAATGATTCACTTCTGAATCTCCTATCTTCAATCTCTCGTAGCATATTTTGGCAATTAATATTTTTCAGATAACTTTCAATTTTTCTGTACATTCCATAGATCATATTTTTTGAGGAAAACAGTATAGATAATGTAACAATCCAGTTTCTTTATTTTTCCTAGTCTTAAGGAACTGGGAAAGGCTTAGGGACTATCCTAAGTGTTTTTGTTGGCATGTTGTTTTTGATAGGCTTAATAAGGACAGTGGCGTATGCTAGATTTTGTTTGTCAAAATTTTACTTTCAGTTTTTCTAGGTCATCAGAAAATGAAGGTAATTTGTAGTAGATGGATAAGCTTTTCAGCTAAAGAAAAAAACACCTCCTCAAGATGACTTTTAAGTGTATTTATTCAAGGTCATTTAGAAATCAAGTATTAAACCCATTTAAGCTTCCATTAAATACATTAATTCATTTTCTGTAATACCATTATGACATTTGAGGTAAATATGGCAAGTTTTTTATTTGAATTATAGTACTAATTACTACTATATATTAGTATATATAATATTAGTACTAATAGTACTAAAAGTACTATTTTCAAAACCATGTGGGCTCATAACTGCCATTTTCTCAGAGGTCGCATACATTCTAGCTATTACTTCTTTTTGTCTTAGCAAGCATGGAGCAGTTCTAGTCATGATAAAGTACTTCAGTTTCCGTATCTGTTCTACCCTCAGGATCTCTACTAGAGATAGCCAATTAGAAATTTCTGTGATTTTTTTATTGTTGTCTTTTATTTCATTTTCAAAGCAGGACAAACAAAAAATAAAGTAAGTAAAGCCAGACAAATCTGAAGTTACACATGCCAAATATAATGAAATATAAGTCAAAATTATTTTAGTTAAAAAGTTTCCAGTTGGCTTTTTCTAGCAAACAATTAATGGAACACATGGAATTATTTTTTTATCCCCTCTTGAGCTAAAACATTTTGCTCTAACCTTAAAATTTTGGCATACTGTTATGTAGAAAAAACACTGTCATTAATTAACATCGTACCCTTATAAGGAAGGTAATCAGCACATACTGATTTATTTTTTCACAATACTTGAAGTAATGAATATCCTATAGAAATATTTCATAGAAGATGGAAATTTGAAATATAATTTAGCTATTGGTAAGTTGTTTCAGTTTGAACAGTCTATGTGTGTGTGTGTGTGCTAGGAGTGTTACCAAAAAGAATGTGATGAATATGAGATATTGTATCCATTACACAGACCTGTGAGTGAAGAAAAAATTCTTAAATTGACTGCACAGCAAGATTGTCCTTAGGGAATTTCTACCCATCTATAGAGCTATGTTAGTACTCTGTTGCACTAGGAGCTGCTGTTTCTGCCCCATCATAAACCCCTCAAGCAAGAATGCATTTGTATAGACTGCTTAAAACTTTGTATGAATTCAGAATGCCCTACAGCCTTCCTCGCTCTGCCTCTGAACCTGAGAGATCTACTGGATTCCTCTGCTGGAACTCCACACCTGCAATCTTAGTTTAGAAAGGTTTTGTATAGTAAGCTATAATTTCTGTTCCAGTTAATTTGAGCAGCAACTGTTGAGAAGTAATGTAGATCTTTTGCAGAGTCAAAAAAGGAGGGATGATTAAATAGAGGTGACTGACATTATCTTTCAGATATATTCTCTACTGGTCTGATTCTGCTGGAAATGATTAAATTGTGATTTTTATGATTATGGAAATAATTAAATTGTGATTTAATTGTGATTTTTACAATCTAAAAGTGTCATAACAAAACACCACAGAAGTATTTTGTTGTTAAAATCTCTCAGTGTTATGTTGTTAAACACTATGTGTTGGAAAAAGACTATATACAAAACAGAAGTAAATCTTCTGTATAGAAGAGGTTATAAAAATTTCTTGTGGAGGCTGTAGTATACTTTCATGTTACAGTACATATTTTCCTGAAATCAAGACAGTTGATGTCTTGATATCAACTTTGACATCCAATTGTAACCAGGGAGAATATTTAGAAATAAAATGCTATATATATTTTTATACAATGTGCCTGTGATAAGTAAAAAATAATAATAAATTTCTATGAATATTTTTATGAAGTGCAGTGAGCTATTTCAAATTTTAGAAACACTTAATTTAGGCCATGACCCTGCTGTAAATGAAATCCTAAGCAGATATTCCATTTTTTGGCAGTCTGGTATATTATATGTGTTCAGGAAATGTAACGGTGAACAGTAAGCCAGTAAATATAGCATCTTCTAATGCAAGAAGGAAGTTAGCACAGCACAATATGTCTGTTTTCCTAATGTTAAAATAAACTGCTGCTTTGTAGGAGGCAGTTTTTACCCTGTCGTTCTAAGACAGTTCAACAACCTAGTATGTCACAGACCAGTCAATGATATGTACACCAAACCATGCACTGTTGTGCTGCTGATTTTTGGAAAAATGTTTCTGCATCTACTTCCATAGTAAAAGTTAATTAATTCAAAATGGCATTGTGAAGTATTGAAGAGGAATGCAATGACATAAGTCATTTAGTCATCGTCTTTTCTGCTGCGTATATATTTTGTTACCTGTATAAACAAAACAGAAAAATTCAGTTAGTACTGTCATACAGATTATCCAAGAATGTTCTACAATGCTGAAGTGATCCACAACTTTGTATGTAAACCTGATGGATTAGTTAGGAGACTGCCTAGTCAGATTACAAATTCTTAGTCTGAGGTATCACTTTAACTGAAGTAAAATAATTATATACATTCTTTGAAGAGGAATATCATAATTCCATTAAGGAAGATTTGTCTTTTGTAATGTAATCCTAACTGAGGCTGTTTACTGTCTGTTAATATTAAGGTAGAAGAAAGATGTGTGATAAGTACTGAGAGTGCAGATACTTTTTTTTTTTAAATACTTTTCTGTTTATCAGTGGCAGCATACTGAGAAGGGAGAGAAAATCAGAAAATTTCAAATGTCTGTAGTAAGTTGTCCTGCTAGCAAATCAGGTTCTTGTTTTAATAATTTTCTTTTCCTTTGACTCCTCTATTTTCTTTAAGGCCTTATTCGATTACAAGAGCTCATCAAGGCTCCGTCACGGTACAACCTGAGACTAAAAATCCGTCAGTTACCAGCTGACACGAAAGATGCAAAGCCATTGCTAAAGGAGATGAAAAGAGGCAAGGAATTCCATGTAATCTTTGACTGCAGCCATGAAATGGCAGCAGGCATCTTAAAACAGGTAATCCTCATTTTGCTTTAGATAGCCTAATCTTCTTCATCCCTAATAAATAAAAGTAATATCCAGTCTTAATGGCATTTAACAAGCAGTAGAAGTGCATGTTAGTTTTACTGAGGCCTAGCTGAAAATTAGTCAAGGCTTTCAGAGATAATTTTACTGGTGACTCTAATGGTAGCTGCTTTCATTATTATTATTATTATTATTATTATTATTTTTTAAAAGAAACAGATTGATTGTTCCATGTGTGGGGGAAAGGTATTTTACAATGCATTTCACAGAGGAAAGGTGCATCAGAAGATGTGTTGGTGTTACAACTATGAAGAGTTGGTATTTTGGGAAATTGATGAAAACCATGGTTTCAAATGCTTGTTTAGAGTTGTTTTGTAAAATGATTTTTATTATTATTATTTTTTTTTTTCAGTTGAAACTTCTAAGTTGTGAGCTTTTAATCAGGTAGTGATATTTGAATAGTATATTACCAAATGAACACATTGTGATCCACTGGAAGGATAAAACTAGCAGATATTTTTAGAACCATATTCTCCTACACTGCTATGAAGACTGTAAAGAATCTGAATACATTTGAATAGGTACTTTCAAGTGTTTTCAAGCTCTGTTGCATACAAGTAAGATGAGTAAGCAAGATATAGCAGAATCCCAAATACTTAGTCTTTATATTGCAGAATCAGAACCCAATGGTGTCTTCCAAGAAAAGGTGGTGATATAGTGGTATATGAAGGATGTAGCTCATAAAAAAGTTTACTGTAACCCTGAAGTATGCCTCCTTTAGCTTAGTGAGTGAGTGAGTGTGCTCCAAAGACTGGGAATTCCTCAGATGCTGTTTATCTTTTTTTTTTTTTTTTTTTAAATTGAGCTATAACTTGCAATAGTGAGAGGAAAAATACCTAAAACCAAACCATATTGTACATTTCTAATACACAGCTTTTAGTGACTTTAATTTATACTTATATTGTGTTTACTATCATACTATATGATTTAGTTTGAAAAACCAAGTAAATACAACTTCTAAGATTTGGAAAAAAAAAGTCTTTCATATAAAGGTACTTCGGGGTACTGTTTTGGGTACAATTAAACATGATAGTAAACATACATGCATACTATCATTTGTTACTTTATTGTGCATTGATCAAAATACTCTTATTAATTCTTAGTCACTTTAATATCTGCTGGTGGTTTTTGCTCTTCACTTAACATAAGCCAGCCTAATAAATTCCATTGTTTAGTTCAAATCATTAAATATATATTTAATTATTTTAACATCTTAAAAATGCAGATGGAAAATATGTATTAAAGGTAGTGCAAAGGTGCAGTACTAAAAATAACTCCATCAATGTATGTTATTTATACTGCACCTAGTACTTTTCAGGTGAAAATATATTTTCCTTTCAAAATATAAAACATTGTGAAAAAAATAGGAGAAGAAAATAAAAATATTATAGGAATGAGGAAGAAAATAAAAAACATTCTGTAGTTAACCATGTCCCAAGACTCAACAATGAGCATTCAATTTCTTTAAACCAAATTATAAGCTGTTTTATCAAGCCTCTCTGCTCACCCAAAGGTTATAGAAAGAAGTTAAATGAACAATTCTTTCACGAGTGTTTAGATCTTTTTACAATTTCTGTAATCTTGAAATTTTCCATCCAGCACCAATATTGCAATATTTTAAGTATGTCTAAAATTGGTAATTCTGGAGCTGAGTATGAGCTCCTGCTGTCAAAATTGACAAAAAGTATGTTAAGACAATTTGTTATTTAGAGGTATAATTCCAAAAGCACTGTGTACAGGTGTTTACTAAAAATGTTAATATATTAAAAAAAAAAAAAAAAAGGTTTTTATTTATATAAAGATTTATTTGCAAACCATGAATTAAGCAAATTTTTTGGGAGAAATGGAGGGATGAACTAGGGGAGACATGACAAGGGATTTCATTTTGGGAGGGATTGGAAGGATTAAGAATAAAGTTGGCTGGAATAAAAACAGGTTGGAAAAAACAGTACTTTGAGAGGCCAGTGAAAAGACAATTACTATTTTCTGGACAAAAATACATTATGGAATGAAAAGAAATTCCCACCATTCAGACCACATAATTAAATCAAGGCAAATCTCAGGGGTAACTGCATCTCCAGGGAAACAGGGAAGGAAGAGAATATTTAAATAGTGGAAGGACTGGAATAACGAAGGCAGAGAACTGACAATGTTTTCAGGAGGAAAAAGGATTGATGTCTTTTGAAAAGTGAGGAAAGTGAGAGAAAGAAAACCTGGAAAAGAGACTATACCAGAACATAGCAGAATCATGAATATTCTTGTGGAGAGATTGTTTGGAGAATGAAAGTCCCCTTATGAGCAGATAAGGTACAGATGGCTACAAGCGTTTTAAGTATACACCTCAGCTTGATTTAAAAACTTTTTTTTTCTCATGAGATAATGGTTTTCCTGTGTTAAGCAGAATTTAAATTGCTGTTGGTAGACTATACTACAGTTCTATATACAGGTAAAGACATCCTTTGGCAAAAACTGTAACAACACTTTTCCAGTCTTGTCAAAGATAAAAAATGTGATCTGCAGCTGCCTTTTCAAATTCCTTTTAGCTTTTCACTTTATTTGGAAAAGAACATACAGACTAGTCATTTTCTCAGACAATGTTACAACTAAAAAAGCTCTTACTGCCTTCAAAACCGATAATTCTTTTTTTTTACAGATTCTGCTGATTGTGACAATTGTATAATTATTGCCATCAGTGCATTTAAGGAGGTGTAACTGGTAGAAACTTGACAAAGAATTATTTATGTTTGTAATTCTTGGAAAGGAAGATAATATTCCTTATTTGCATAGTTTTTTTTTTTTTTTTTTTTAGTGCTAAAATTAAGTAAAAATTACTATAGGTACTTAAATGTTTTCATAAATCATACTAGACTATGGACTCTTTTGAGCAGAGTAAGAAGATATTGTTTATCTGCTTTTCGGGTGAAACTATCTGTAATGAATAGTGATGAGACATCTCTAGCTCAATGCTTTAAAAGCATATGTACAAATATTTATTCTTATACTGTTAACAAAAAAGTATGAACTTTTAAAATGCACAGTTGATCAGAAACCATTTGATAACGCAAAGTTAGCAAGACAGATGAAGTTACTGTGTATTGTGCTAGTGAAACTTTGAATCAGGAGAATTTTCTTTCATGGTTGGAAAAATGTACATCTAAAGCATAAACTTGGGTCCTTGTTTTAAACGCACAATGTTGTTCATCAAAATAGAAAAACATCCTATTAGGTTATTCTTTTTAAGAGGAGGGTTCAATAATGAATGAAAACATTGTCAACTCAAAATTCGTGTGACAACTTAATGCACCCATTAGTATGTAAAACTATAAGCCTCTTTCACATATACTGCACTAAACAGTCTAATAATATTCTTTCTATCAGAAGATCTGCTTCATAAATTCCTTTAATAGTCAGTAATCTGCTCTAACTGCTAGGAAATGTCTTGCTTGACCTAATTTTAGTACAATTCCAACTCTGTAGTCTGATCCCAGTAGTGTTCTTCTGCAGCTTTTCATTTGCCATGTAAGTGTGATAAAAATGGATTGTGTGTCCTTAGAAACATTAATCTTTTGTTTATTTTTTTAAGGCTTTAGCTATGGGAATGATGACAGAATACTATCACTATATCTTTACCACACTGGTAAGTGGCTTATAAAACATACGGTGACATCTAACAAAGATGTCACTTTCCTTAATTATATTACCTGACAAAGTGAAAAAAAAGTCTCTCTGGACTGGAGTGTAAGTACATGATGTTTTCTCTGTTGAGCTTTCTTACTTTCAATGAAAACTCATCAGGATGGTTTAATTATTGTTCAACAGTGTGCCCAGCAAACTGTCAGACCTGAGAAAATGACTGACTGTAGTATTACAGTTTAAAACTTTTAAACAGGATTAAGAACATAATACAGTTGTGTGCATTTCTGTTTTCATTTATGTTCAAATTTACCTATTTAGATTACAGTTCATTAAGGTTCTTAAAACACAAGTCATTTCAAGCATGAGACAGATGGACAGATGTGCTGTGCTTGAAGTGACCTATGTTTAAAATTATATACATGTTTAAGTCTAACAAAATAAATCCTTTGTGGTAGGATGGGCAATTCATCTCAGAATCTCAAAACAAGTTTATGGAAAACATTAATGTGGAAATAGCTTGTTGAATAAAAAGCAAAATAATTTGTGAAGCTCATTGGAACTATAAAGGTATAATACCCTTTGCAAGTCTCTGTTTCTTTAGAAGGTTATCACCTATCGATTCAGGATTGCATACAATCAAATGCCCCTCATTAGTCCTAGGTTTTCTGTCTTTTGCTGTTGGTGAAAACTGCTTCTTTGAGTGGTATGTTGTCCATACCTACCATGCATTTAATTTTTATTCTTAAAGCTATATTTAAAAAACAGGGTTTCCATCAGTCTTATTTCCTTATTGGAACATTAGTTTTTTTTTAGAAGGGACAGATTTGGAATTATCAAAGAATAATTTAATGTGTGCAGACAGATGATTTTGATTTTGCAATGTAGCTCTGGAATTTGCATCAGAAATTAGTTGTTTTGATATATTAATTGCTTCTTACCTGACATGTTGAAAGTCCTGTCAAATAAATTTTCTAGTCACAGTGTTTACAGCAGTCTTCTGCATACTCTCCTATGATTGATTCAGGGTCTAATGCAGTAGCTCATTAATACGCCAACGTGTGTGTTTCTGTAATATATGGACATAATATTGTTTTATACATTTATTATATTCCAGTGTAAACATGAATGTGTTTGGATTCAATAATTACACCTGGGGTTCTGAGTTTTTTTTCACAGCAAAAATAGAGAGCTTTTAAAGGCAAAGATGTAACATAGTTATAGTTATTGTTGGTCTTTCCTTCGCAGTAGAGTATTTTGTTTCTTCAGAAAGAGGACATGAGTTAGATTGTTCATCAGATTGTTCGATAACTTAAAAGTATTTTAGCACCTGTAGCACCTTAGGTGTCATGGAAAACGTTATCATAATTACTAGCTATAATTGAAAATGGATAGTGACTGCTTGATTTTGGGGAGGCTCTGTGTCATCAATGAATAATGAATTATATCCAGCTTTTCCATAGTACATATTCTATTTTCTTCAGTTCTAGATAGTAAATAAATAGATTCAGACAAGTATTACACCCAACACTACCATTTCATGGAAATGTAAACTATATTATTCTGCCAACAAGAAAAAAAAAAGAAATTAAAAACAAAGTTTGAATGATTTTGAGAATGTCTGTGTTCAATGAAACTAAAAATACGTTACAGAACAGTAGTGTCTGTGATTATGTCACCTCATTATATCACTTCAAAATTTTATTTAAAAGGAAACAAAAAATAAGAAGTAAACCAAAAAAAAAAATTGTTTGGGTTTAGCTAAGACAGTTGTCATGACTGTTTTGCTAATCAAAATAAAATTTTAGTTCTATTTTATTTTATTATCTATTTAAAACTTGTTTTTTTACCTAAATTTCCTATTGTCTATATTGTTTCTAAGGATTATATCAAAGAACTGGAATAATCATGAGTTTACTTGCTTGATCTAAAATTTGATTTTCTTTTTTTTTTTTTTTTTTCATTTACTTTTGTGTGTGCTGAAGGGAGGTAAATATACATAAGTGTACATACATATATATTAAAATTACATCAATTGGCAAAGGTTATGCTTGCAGAGAGAAATTACTAATCAAAGATATGTCTGTGTTTGGAAGTATGATTGATAAATGTGAAGAATGCTTTTGGTTAAATGTAAACAATAATCAAAAACTGCAAAAAGTGAAGGCCATATACATTCTCCCCATCCTTCATTCCTCTTTTAATGGTTAAAGGTCAACATATTAAAGTTTCATACGGACTGAAAATACAAAGAGACTGTCCTGTTTATTTTTATCATTTAAAGTCTGTTTTGGTAAGCCAAAGAAGAAACAATTAGTAAAAATATTTGTAGCAATTATTAATAAAATGTATGCCTACTGGAGCATTTCTGACTAATAAGACATATAGTTCTGCAACTGAACTTACCCTAAACAGTTTTTATTTATTTATTTATTTATTTTTCCCCAAGGCAATTGCAACTGTCTTTCTTTGTCAGCCAGCTTACTCCCACTTACTCCCACTATAGGGTCAGTTTAGTTATTTGCTCAGCTGAGTGATCTGCTCACAGGTGCAGACCCCCAAATAAACAGAACATACTTCTTAGCATACGTAGCACTGTTCATGAAAATGTCAGTACTGTCAGTACTGCAACTGGGTCTAAAAACTGAAAGAAGAATTGCAGTATATTAAAAGATTTACATGATTGTCATTATTTTTTTTGCAGGACCTGTTTGCCTTGGATGTGGAACCCTATCGGTATAGTGGTGTTAACATGACAGGATTCAGAATTCTAAACACGGAAAATAGCCAGGTGTCATCTATCATTGAAAAGTGGTCTATGGAGCGATTGCAAGCACCTCCTAAACCTGATTCAGGTTTGCTGGATGGATTTATGACGGTATGAATATCACTATTTAGTGTTCCTGTCAATGAAAAACTTCATTTCTGTGACTAAAATTGTTTAGAGGCATGAGGTCAAATATTACTTAATCTTTATTCAGACAGTTGCTGGGGTGTTTGTTTTAATATTCTGTAGACTGAAAACATAGCATATGAACTTTATTAAAAAATTACATATACTGTATTTTTCTAAATGTTAATACCACATTGTGAGTGTATTAATCCTGTCTGTATTTCCCTTCTTGGTGAAAATAGTGTGGCATCATCTCAAATCCCAGCAAAAATCAAGCTAAAACACGTCTCCTCTGTATTTTCTTATTTTATTCATTTAGGTATCTCTTTCATAATGATGTTTAATTTTTTAATAAGTGAAATTTTTACTATTTCACTTCTGCATATATATATATATATTTAATGAATATTATAAAGAATTCCATCTTGCTGTCCTTTCCGGTTTCTGCTGCACATTGATGTAAATAGTATGATATATTTTTTTTTATTATTATTATTATTTTTTTTTTCCCTTCCACTGCCATTATTCTTGTCTCCCTTTAGTTCCTGAAAATCAAAATAACTTTCATGCAAATAAACTTTCATTGCTGGGTTTTAAGTGATTTTCTGTCATTAGTTAAAGTTAAATCTAATATTATAGTGGTAAGGAAGGATTTATTTGAAAACATATCCTGCGTTAGGACCAATTTAATTTTCAAATTTATTAGAAGTTATTGCAATTTATTTATCTAATTTTCCACTTAGTCTGGACTGGGGGTGATGTGTAACACCATTGCTGACGGAGTTCTACTGCACTTTAGATTTTTAGAAGCCTTTTCATATTCAAATATTTCATATTTGAAAAAAGACCAGGTTCTGTTCCTTGAAGATTGATATCAGAGTTATATAGCAGTGTTTAGATTGTGTTAGATGAACCATGTAACATAAGTAATCTAGTGAACATTTTTTTTTCTGTTGATAACATTTAAAGGTTTTATGAATATTGCTACTAAATGACAATTGATATGAGTTTTCAAAACTTAATTTTCTTTTTGTCTTGCTTTTAGACAATAATCCTTTTAAAACAAAAATGTTGTTATTAATAGTGTACTGAAAATGAAAATTGGAAACATTTTTAAAATTAATTTATGCAATAGTTTCATTGTGTTGCATTTCTGAAGTATTGTATGATGGGATCTGTAAAGTTTCATTGTTCATTTCTCTAAATAATTTCAAATAAGCAAATGAACATGCCAATATTTTAGAAATGTTTGAAGAATATATGTAGTTCATATAGAGCTGATGCTTTGAAGTCATTGCTTCATGTTTCCTTTTTTGCATTAACTCTTTAATTCTTCGATTTTTACCTTTTTCAATATAAAATTTTTAGCAGTTCATCTCAGTCACTAGAGTTGTATATGTTATGCTTTGATCAAAGATGTAATTGACCTCAAACCTTTGGATGGTTTGAGTGCAAGCAATAGTTGTATTACCAAAACATGGGGCCATGGTCAAAAAAGTCACACAGCGATAGAGATTGGAATAGAGTTCTTTGGGCCAATCACATGTTTTGCATCTGGTGGTGCTCTAAAGAAAGTGCCATTCTCAGAAAAGATTCTGGTGTAAGGCAGAAGCTTATTATAGCTAATGTACTGCATAAGACTATACGTTACAGCATTACTTTCCCTCAAGACAGAAGGGGATAAATAAGTGCATGAAAAGCATACGGGATTCTTTTCTGGAACCTAAAGAGCCCTCTTTGTACTTCTAAGAGGTTTCTGTAGTAACAACAAGAACCAAGTATTCACACAGAATGTTGTGGATATTTTATGGGGATTTTTTATGGAGATAAAGCATCTAAAATGCAGTTTGATTGCCTGGGTTTTAGATACCTTAGATATGCAGATCACATTTAAAGGTTGTTTAAAGGCCTAATAATCTTGATACATTTTAGATGCTTAAAGAGCTCTTAGATACAGAAAAGGCATACACAAGATGTAAGTTTTAAAATAAATGTTTTTGGAAGACATAAAATAATTTTATGTCAAGACACCATTGCACAGAGTTCTTCCTGTGCTCGGTGGAATAAAATAAGCCATTTTATTGATTTACTGTCAATTGTTCTTAGGTTTTTCAAATTTGACTTACATTGCACTGTAGTTAATATGTATTTAAAGTCAGAAATGCACAGAGGAATTAAAGGTGCTGCACAGATACTAATTGCTGCTGGGGAGTACCGTATGTAAATGATATGGGCTGAAATGGGAAAGTTGTTTTATTTTCACAGGTTGATGACAGCTTATTGAGTAAAATGGTAGCAAAAACCTGCTTAATGGGTTAATTTAGCTTGAGCCAAGTAGCTAGATGCCTTTTAACAAGATGTTAAAACACCTGAAACTCCAGTTTGCCAAATGAAAAACTGAGGTTTGTATTTCTCTAAGTAGAGACCTCAAACAAATATGATTAGTTTTCAGAGGTATAAAACCAGGCAGTTTTGGATCACAAAGTTTATAAGCTCAGTTTGTGTTTGTATTGTGTCCTTCTTCTACTTTTCTACTATATGCAAATCAACTTAGCCATCATGCCAGAGTTAGAACTGTCAATTTAACTCTGATATTTAATTATATTTATTTTAACATTTTGCTACTTGTAATTCATCGAGTTCCCAGTCTTTTTTTTTTTTTTTTTTTTTTTTTCTGGTTTAAAGCTGTTTTCTATAGACATATGTAAATCTCTTATTAGGATGTTATTTTCCTCATAATCTGATCTGTAGTATACAAAAACGATAAAAAGGGAGTATAAAATTTCATCTTGTCACTTTATAAGATTCCAATTCAAATTCCAAGTATGGAGCCTATTGATTTCAGTTAGGACAGTTTTTCCTTTGTTTCCAGGCTGATGCTCAGGGCAGGTCTGGGAAGGGCGATGCTTTAACATACCTGAAAAGATTAGTGACCACAAATAAATTTTCCAGCACATTACACTCTAGTTTTTGGGTTTCTGAACTTCTTTTGTGTGTGCTTTGGAAAAACAAATTTTATCTGCTTAATGAATGATAATCTATTTAAACATTCTATTATTTAATAAATAATAATTCTAAAGTAAATCTGCTCTGTGATGTAGGAGAGTAACTACAGAACAACCAGCTTTGTTCTTTTTGTCTCTCAGGTGAGTCTTTAAGTATTTCAGAATCTATGAATTTGGATGTGTTGTGTCAGAATATATACGTATTTTCTTTACACGAGCTTCTTGTGATAAAAGGTTTGCTTGTATATTTATTCATAAGAATCAAATAGGCATGATTTCTAGTAAGGTCTAGAAGTAAGGTTGGTGGCTTTCACACAGTAGAACTGTGTGAATATGATGATTTCAATATGATACGTAGAAATCCTGAGGAAGGTTCAGTGATTTTCTTTTATTGAAGTGGCTTTCATATCATGACTAATATATTAATAGATTTCATTTACACTTTTAATGGTTCTTTCATATTTCTTAATTGGTCCAATGAAAATCAAAGTGGTTTTTATCTTTATAATGTAACAATGACAGTCTAAATGTGTTGCTATATTTGTACCTCTATCATACATATAGCAGAAATGCATGTGCACATGTGGTTTAGCTTAATAAGCCAGTTAAAAGATTACATTATTTTCTGTAATCTGTAAAGATTTTTTTTTCTGAGTATCTCAGCAGTCTTGAAATTAAAAATGCTCTGATTACTGTTTTTGTATGATCATAGAATCATACAGTCAATGGTTTGAGTTGGAAGGGACCTTAAGGGTCATTTGCTTCCGGCCCCCTGGCATGGGCAGGGACACCTCCTACTCTTTGTCCTCTCAGACTTTACAAATGGGTTGATTTTTAGTGTGTTTTTTGTGGGAGTGTGTAAAGATATGATGATAGATTCACGTACGTGAACTTGTGCTTCTGTTGGTTTGCCTTGAAAGTATTTCAATGCTGCAGATTGAGATTCAGAAGTAGAGAGATTGAAACTAGTCTGAAACAGCGGGACTCTTTGACTTGGAATAAAAATAGATATTTTTTCTTCTAGAAAAATGAATTTATAGTGTAAGTCTAAAAAAATCAGAATGAAATAAAAATACTTATTTTATATAACTAGCTTTTAGTTCATAAAAAGTTTTGGTTTTGCAAGGGTTCATTCTGATTTAGCCTGGAGAAAAAAAGATCAATGAGTATTTTTGTTAAATTCTAACAGTGCTGTCATCTGTACTGTAGTAATAAAAAGATATTCTGTAAAACAGAGAAATAATGCACAATTTTCAAAAAACTTTGCCTTGGTATACCTGACTCAATGTCAAGTCTGTCCAAGTGGCAAACACTGAGAAAGAAGAAAACAAAACAAAACAAAAAACAATAGAACAGCATAAATGCACTCCAGCATTTATATATGATAGTCATCATTCAGACCAAGCAAAGTAGAACGTGCATAGTGATAGCAGTTCAGAATTCTTCTACTGTACAACTATTAATCTTCCACAGTGTTCTATGCCTCAAGTCAGAACTTAGCATTTATAATTAAGATGACCTAACAAGTTCAGCTCCTTCATTAACATAAAGCATTCCGTACTAATTGCTTTTGCATATCATTCAATTTAGCTATCTGCTTTCATCTTATGTAGGAAGGAGTGTGCTTTTTTCTATTAAGATTATTAATTCAATGCTTTAATGTTCACTTTAGTAGCTGTATATGACAGGTGCAGGAAAGCACTGTGGTACTTGAAGAATGCTATAGATCAGGTCAATATTGGGTTTCCTCAGAAAAAAATAATAGTTTTGGTCAGATGTATTTTGTAGGCTGCCTCTCAAAAGGGAGAATGATTTTGTTCTATGCTCTCTCTCTCTCTCTCTCACACACACACACACACATACATTTTTTTTTTTTTTAATCCTTTATTTATTTTCTGGACATGTGTTTTTCAAGCTTAATTCCTCTCCAATGTGGAATGTATTTCTCAGCATGTGGAAACCAGTTGCAATAAAAATTTAGAATTCTATTAGGTACTGAGGGCTTTTTTGCATACCCAGGATGGACTTATCGTATATTTCTGTGTATAAGATTTTCATCCAATTAGAAAAAAAAAAAAAGCTTTTATGAATAAAAAATTGAAATTCATAAAAATCTTCCTCAGATAAGGAGAGTAGATCCAAGGAAGTTTTCTTTAAATACATAGTTGAAAAAAACATGCAATAATCACTATGAAAAATACATTTGTGCATTTTTCTCAGTCACAAGTATATGCAGTGCATTCCCACCAAGGAGCTGTCTCAGAAAATCCTGCATGATACAGTAAAAAGGCATGAGTGATAATTGCCTTAGAATTTTGAAATGGAAGTGAAAGAGTGAATAATGTTGGATTTGTAAAAGTGTAGGTAATTTCACCTAAATAATTCTCCATATTTGCACACCCAATACATTCATATATTCAATACATATAGCTTTGTTCATTTCCTCTGATTGTAAGAAAACTTCCACTAACTGGCCTCTCAACATCCAAATTCTGTGATTTTCCTGTGAAGTCTAGTTTATCAGAATGTTTTAGCTTTGTGGTCAGAAATAATAATTTAATATTCTGAGAAGTATTATTGAATTTTATGATAAGACAAAGCATTGATAAATAAACGAATGGCAGAAGGACATTAAGTGTGGATGGACAACAATAGTGTATTTTCATTTACATTGAACTGATATGGTTGAAAAATCCTGTAATGAATACGCCTGTTGTGTAAAGACAATGGTAAATGGTCAACTGTAATCAGGTGAAAGAGCCTGAAATCTGTGAGAGCCCTTTGGCTTGCTTTTTGATAAACCTTTATGAATCACATTAAACTAATTTGATTAAGCTAATTTACTTTTTTCCATTCTTTCTTTTTCCATCTTTCCAAGACTGGAAGAAATTAGTAGAATGAGGAAAGGCTTAGGAGCCATCTGAAACTGAAATTAAGAAAAGCGGTTCATTTTTTTGCCATGATATAATCAAAGTTTACTCAAGTTTATCATGAAAATGAGAAGTAGCTTCCGTATCAGAGAATTGGACATGAATAATATGGAGGGCACTCTTCTGCTGCTATGAAAGACAAGTGTATATTTCCCAGGTTCAATACCATGCTCAAAAAACATTTTACACAAGGAAATTTTACACAATCTATGTGTCTCTGATGCATTTTGATTGAAGTTAGGTGAGCAAAATACTACAGCAGTAAAGGAGATTTTAGTCAAACAATATTAAAATAGAGCTTTTAGTTTCTGTCTCAAGAAGTCAGGGAGATGCGAAACTGGAAATGTACACTGTTAGTAATAGCAGTAGTTTGTATATCTGGATCTTTTTTATTTTTTTAATCTAACTTTGTTCTGAACCTCAATTTCTTAAATATTTGTGTAGTATTCTACAAAATACTCTGCTTTCATTTCTTCCCAAATGAAGCAAATATTTATGATGCCATCAAGAGCTTTCAGCTCTCTTCTGAGAGCTTCAGCACTCTTCTGAAGTTTAATTTACTTTATTTGACTTCATTCATCCTTAATGTCAGGAATTTCAATGACTGTACAAACCGATTTAAATAGCTGCATTATTACACTAGATACAAATTTGGCACTGTGAAGAAGAAAGTTCTTTTAAAATTCAATTTTGTTTTCCTTTTGTTTTCCTTCTGTGGTCACTCAGGGATTAAAAATAGATTCATTGCAAGTATGATATTTTCACTTGTTGAATTAGTGCTTTAATGAAGTTTAGGTGCTCTAGAGGTGTTAACAGAACTTGCAGCTGCTTTACTTCCTACGAATTCCTTAGAGTATGCTTTTATTTCTTTAGAATAATAAATTAATTCATACTTGTTTGTATTTGTGATTTGAAATGGTGATCTTTTTAATTTAGTGATGCAGTTATTTTGTGAAAGATGAAGAGGACTTCCAATTTGTTGAATAACTTGTTAGAAATTAGTAACGCATTCTGTTAACAGCAAGAAGATATTTATGAGACTGCAATTTCTTATCTCTACCTAACAACTGAGAAATAACAGTTATATTTGAGGTAGCCAGTTAAATAATACTTCAGTAACTGCTAGTAGGCACTGTGACTGGACAGAAGGATTTGATGAGAAAAGGGTGCTGTTAAGTTTCTGAGGGTGAAAAAATCCATAAAAATAAAGAGAAATACTCATTACAGAAAAACCGCCTTGAATTGTGATTTAGAACTTCAAAGAGGGTAGCTTGTTATGTAGACAGCTTTATAATTATCCCTTTAGCAAAAGGAATTTTCTGGATTTGCTGATGAGATGTGTTCAGTAAAACACTGTGACAGCAAATGTGTACTTCAAAGAAAACACTAAACAATTACTTATTACTGCATTACAAGCTAGGAATCTCCCCTAGGCACAGTTAACTTCATGAGTTTAGGGACTATGCAAGATTTTGTGCTGTCAGATGTTTTAGAAATATGTCAGCTATTTTGAGAATTAATTGCATTATTAAATATTTGACTCCTGCATGTAGTCTTTCTTGCTATTTTAGGAGACAATCCATCAGAAACTTGCAATTCTGTCCTTGAAGGAAAGATATGCCCAAGTGTCATGTAGCATTTAGCAGAAATAAATCGCAGCTTCTCTCGTATGGAAGGTTTAGAATCAGAATATCCTAAGTAAGAAGGAAACCACAAGGATCATCAAGTCAAACTCCTGGGTCTGCACAGAACCACCCCAAAACCAGACCATGCATCTGAGAGCGTTGTCCAAACTCTTGAACTCCAGCACGGCACTTCAGTGCTGTGACCACTGCACTGGGGAGCCTGACCACCCTCTCAGTGGGTGAAGAACCTGTATTCAACCTGAACCACCCCTTTTGCAGCCTCTTGATGGTTTCATAGGATTCATCCAGATGTGGCTTGAGGATGTGTGCAGTTTATTTATAAACAGTAACACTTATATAATGCTTGTATGTTAGAGCTCTCCTACATCTTTAGAAAGTAATAGAGGGAACTCAGCATAACAGCAAGTAGGGACATTGCAGAGCTTGTGCAACCTACAAAAAATCATACGTAGTCTGTAGGACTAGCTGAAGCATAGGGTATTTTTTGAAATAGGAACTTAAGTGTCTTTACTTATGAAATGTGCAAGTATCTGCACTGTATGAAATTTAAAGTTTGGGGACTGTAACCCAGTATACCATAAACACCTGTGTCCAAGAATATAATTATCATAAGAGAAGCATTTTGAAATTCAGTGTTACCATTTATTTCTGCACTATATTTATTGTAACTTTTCACAAAAGGTGAAACAAAATGCACTGTTACTTTTATTCTGTTTCTTTGCTGTTATGGTTAAAGAATGATGTTTTTAGGAGCAGCATAATCAAAGCTGGTAATCAGCAGACTTATTTGCAGGAATGAACAACTCTAGAAATAATTAGGTTACAGTTGTAGGATGTAGAATGGTGGCAGTGGAGCCATGAGTTACATCACAACAAAAGTCATTCAATTTGTGGAGTGAAGGGACCAGCAATTTAGCCCCATGTGCCCCCCCCCAGCTTCACAGTGGCACTGCCTATTAGTTAGGGCTGGTATGTACTCAACTCAATAGTGAGGTTGAAATGTATGTTGTAGGTAAAATCATGGCCCAATGGAAATCAGTGTGTGTGTTTAATTTGGCTAACCTGTAGTTTGGTACATGCATGCCTAGCTTAAATATGGTCACGCAAATGCACTGAAGAGGGTTTTATTATTATTATTATTATTATTTATGGTAAATTAAATAAGTTATAATGGAGTGAAAAAGAGTGAAAATTGTTTGTAAATATGTCTCTGGATATTCAGGTTTTTAAATGGCCATAGTTTGGTAAGCTCTGTCTGTCTCCGTTCATTGTGAAAAACAAGAATGTGTTAGTTTTTCTGTTACGATCATATTTTCTAATTACTAGAACGGCTGACATAGCTGGTAGAAATAAGCAAGCTCCCGGGCATACCATTCTCTCTGCTGAAAAACATAGAAGGGCATGTGAGTGAATGTTTTCCTATTTCCAGATGTATATTGATTTGCCTAGTAAAATATATTACTTCTTCCAATAAATCCATTTTTTCTTATTTCCTTAAGCTGCAACAGTTTCTAATTTTAGATGGGTTAATGTAGTACATGTAGTCTTCACTGGGACTTTCATTCAGATAAGATAAATGTTTACTGTTTTAAATTAATCTTGGGGTGACTCTATTTCCTGTCCAGAACACCATGGACTCAATTTTAGTGCCTTTCCGGATGCTACAGGATGTTTTTCCTGGCTTCCACAAGCCCTTCCAGAAGAGCACAGCTCTCCTATAAGTCCACAGTCATGTCTGCCCACCTTTTGTGTGTGTCTCAGGTATCCTTGAATATTTCAGATGGTGCTATATGCCTGTATTTAGGCAGCTTAATCAAGCAGAGATAAGACTATCCTATTTCAAATAAATGAGGGGCTATGTGATGTCCTGGAAATAAATTTTAATAATTATATATATATATATATATATGCATCTTAATGCTACAGAATCATTCAGTCAAGCCTAGTGGATAAATGCTATTGGAAAAGTATTATTTTGAGAAGAATATTCTGTGAATGAGATTTCTCTCAATATTTATAAAAACAAAATACCATTACTTTTTATCTTTCTGTCAAATGTAGTAATGGATGTACTATTCATTCTTTCTATTTCTTGAGCTATTGGTTGAGGCCTGAGTTCAACGACATGTTCAACATGGCTTCTTGTGGTCTTCAAAAGTTTCATATATGAAAGATTCTGTTTTATGCAAATTACTTTGTTACATTCCTTCACACTCTTTTGAGTGAAGACTGAGAATTTCAAGGTATTTCTGAGCATGGGGAGCAACCCCTTTTCAGTCTTCTCATGAGAAATGACATAGTTCTGAACATACAATTTTGAAAATAGTATACACCTAATGATTTGATTGTTGTCAATATTACTTATGTAAAAGATAACCTCTCCTCTCCCTCAAAAGGTTTTATTTGACACATGGGTTCTTCACAGACTGTTTATACTTGCAATTATGGTGATTCTGCAGAGTGCAGATGCTACATATAACAAACTTCATACACTGTTCTAATCTTAAATTACACCTGAAAATTCATGGTAAGCAGTAAATAATCACGGAATCATCTAGGATGGGAGAGACCTCCAAGATCACCTAGTCCAACCACTGGCCTAACACTAACAAGTCCTCCACTAAACCATATCACTAAGCTCTACATTTAAATGTCTTTTAAAGACCTCCAGGGATGGTGACTCCACCATTCCCCTGGGCAGCCCATTCCAATGCGTAACACTTTCAGTAAAGAAGCTCTTCCCAATATCCAACTTAAACCTCCCCTGGTGCAAGTTTAACCCATTCCCCCTTGTCCTGTCACTGGGCACGTGGGAGAATAGACCAACCCCCACCTCGCTACAGCCTCCTTTAATGTATCTGTGGAGTGCGATAAGTTCGCCCTTGAGCCTTCTCTTCTCCAGACTGAACAATCCCAGCTCCCTCAGCTGCTCCTCATAAGACTTGTTCTCCAGATACCTCACTAGCTTCCTTGTCCTTCTCTGGACTCACTCAAGCACCTCCATGTCCTTCTTGTAGTGAGGGGACCAAAACTGAACACAGTACTCGAGGTGCGGCCTCACCAGAGCCGAGTAGAGGGGGACAATCACTTCCCTCGTCCTGCTGGCCACACTGTTTCTGATACATGCCAGGATGGTGTTGGCCTTCTTGGCCACCTGAGCACACTGCTGGCTCATATTCAGCTGACTATCAAGCAATACTCCCAGGTCTTTCTCTGCCAGGCAGTTTTCTAACCACTCATCTCCCATCCTGTAGAACTGCTTGGGGTTATTGTGCCCCAGGTGCAGGCACTTAGCCTTGTTGAACCTCATGCAGTTGGCCTCAGCCCGTTGGTCCAGCCTATGCAGACCATCCTGCAGAGCCTTCCTACCCTCGAGCAGATCAACGCATGCACCTAACTTGGCATCGTCTGCAAACTTCCTGAGCGTGCACTCGACCCCCTCAACCAGATCACCGATAAAGATATTAAAGAGAACTGGCCCCAGTACTGAGCCCTGGGGGACTCCACTAGTGACCGGCCTCCAACTCGATTTAGCTCAATTCACCATGACTCTTTGGGCTCAGCTACCCAGCCAGTTTTTAACCCCACGAAGTGTATGGCAGTCCTAGCCATGAGCAGCCAGTTTCTTGAGGAGAACGCTGTGGGAAATGGTGTCAAAAGCCTTGCTGAAGTCAAGGTAGACTGCATCCACAGCCTTTCCCTCATCCACTAAGCGTGTCACCTTGTCATAGAAGATCAGGTTCGTCAAGCAGGACCTGCCCTTCATAAACCCATGCTGACTGGGCCTGATCGCCTGCTTGCCCTGCAAGTGCTGCATAATGACACTCAAGATAATCTGCTCCATGAGCTTCCCTGGCACTGAGGTCAAATTAACAGGCCTATAGTTCCTGGGTCTACCTTCTGGCCCTTCTTGTAGATGGGCATCATATTTGCTAGCTGCCAGTTGACTGGGAAATATAAATTAGACTGTTAGGATTTCTTAGTTTTATGTTTTCTTAAAATACTACAGGGCAATTATTTTGACATAATTCCATAGTTTGAATTAATTTGTAGTCATATTCCAAATAAAAATAACTCCGTATCTGAAGGAATATTCTTTCTGAGAAGAAATGCTTACTTACTGATCTTTAAACTGAAAAAAATCTTTTTGTTACAATACTTGTAATTTTTTTCCTAGTACATTGTCCTGCTCTGGACAGTTAGTAATATTTCATGTTAATGTGTGTTAGAAATAGGATGTTCTTATGCAGGTAGTATCAAAGTAGTTTATATGTAGAATTGAAAGAAGGGAACATCAAGTTAGCAGATGGAGGACTTCTGGCAAATTATTTCATTAAGTTGTTAGACTAATTCAGAAGTTGATATCCACAGACTTCCTGACTGGACTGTCCTGGATTCCTTGGGGAAACCTGGCAAATCTATATGTACCTTTTGACCAGTGGTTGTGGTACCAGTGGTACTAGTTTTCTAGTTGGCAGTGTAATACTGCTTTTTACATCCCAAAAATGTGTTGGCGTTTACTATTTTGTGGTTTATTGAATGTGCTCCTGAAGTATTTGCAAGTGGCAAGTGTGCAAGAGGTACAGGGAATTAATTTGGTGATATATGTGGTGATATTTATAAACTTTAACGTCTACTGTAATTACATATACCAATATGATGTACATAAAATCACACAGAAACAATAGTTTGAATAGGAAAGTACAGTAATGTATATTTTTTTGTAGTTTCTGAGAATCTAGGGGAGGTTAGAGAACCTGGGAAGGTTGGGGACCCTCCATCTGGGTTTCAGCCTCAGACCAGCAGGTGGACATCATTTGTTACAGTAGAAGGCCCCTTCCTCTGCTGCTCCCAGAAAACAAAATGTCCCACCTTCTGCCCTCCTGCAAGAACTGCCATGCACACTGATGCTCATGCTCCCAAGGGGCTGCCTTTGTACGGGGTTGGTGCTTCTGGCTCTGCCCAAGCCTCACCAGCCACCCTCATGAGGGCTGCTGGCTCCTGATGCAGGGCCTAGATGCAAGGAATCCCTGCATGCTGTGATCCCCTGCGCTGCTGCCCAACACATCTGCCCTGGAGCTGATCACTGTGGCAGGTGTATGAACACTGAATGATGTTGTGGTGGTTTTAGTGACTAGAGCTTTTCAAGAGAGAGAGACAAAAAAAGGTGAAATTTATGTTCTTTTTTGCACCCACGTAAATCATGTGTTCATTCAATGAAATCAGCTGTTAGGTTAAAAATCAAGGTAGCTGCCAATTTTATTGAAGTTACTCTGAATTTGATTAGATCATCAAGTAAATATACAAATGAATGAAGAATAGAGTGCAACTATAAAATGTGAAACACTATAATGAACTGTGTAGGTAATGAAGTGTGGCTTGGATGTAATAAAATTCATAAAAATAAGGTTTGTTAGCTCCTGCATCATTAAAAAATATTAAAATTATTTCAAAAAGCTGTAAATCAAGAGACTGATAAGGATGATGTTTCAGTAAAAATGTATTTATGAAAATGGGATCAGACAAGGGAGGAGATTCCAGAAGTAAATATTACAAGCAGGTATTCAAATTTTTACATATATCACCATTTGCTTTACTTTGTCTTGTGGATATTAATATGTGTTCCTCTTACTATTGGCCAGAGTAGTCTTGGGAATCAAAATGTTTAGATGACCTGTATGAAATTTCTTTAATGTTTCGGTTAGAATCAGAGTGCTGGGGACCTCTATTGATTTGAAAGTAAGATCAAGGGAGAAAGTCCATCAGTAGAGCAGTGGGAGGTAAAGGATGGAATCTTTATGATCTGAACACTAGGTATCAAAGTTGTTGGGGGAAAATACTTAGGGGCTTTTCTGAGAATATAAATTAGCAACAGATAGCCAACTAGATCTAACGTGAGACTTAATAATGACTTGTTTATAAAGAGTGAGCTCTTTCCTGAGATGATGTGTTTCTATCTCTTCATTTGCAGAGAAATGTTTAACTTTCCAGAAATGCTAAAGTATTGTTTTGTGTTCCATAAGTTGTGGTAATTTTGCCTAATTTTTGAGACATTTTGCATTATTGAAGGTAGGTGTTTTAGATTTGGCTAAATTCAGTTCAATGTAAAATGTTTGGAAGATGTTGAGAAGCTTTCCTGCAGGAATTTTTTAATAGTGTAAAAGTTACTGTTATGATTTTTTTTTTTTTTTTTAATGCCTTCCATTCCATCTCCCCCCCATGTTTTCTTTGACTTACTTGTTTGGAAGTGATAGGTAATAGCACATAAAACCAATAAATTATGCACTTTCTTATGGAGATAATAGGGAATTGAACAAAATGAACACTCAGATTATTGAAGCATTTCAAATGTTACATATGTACATTTGGAGGCATGAACAGAACATATGCAGTACCTTCTCTGTATAAGAACAACCTTGATAAACACGAGCAGCTTCAGCAGAGGGCTAAAAAGATGGTCACAGCAAGATGGTGGGTCTGGAGTGCTTGCACTATGAAGAGAAGCTGAGTGCGAGCTAGCCTGGGGAAAAGAAGGTCTCATGAGGACCTAACAGTAGCCTCCCAACACCTAGAATGTGGTTATCAAGAAGTCAATTTATTTCTGTCAGTGCACAGTGCGAGCATAAGAGACAAAGATGTAAATTGAAAGAAGGGAGGTCCAACCTAAATACAAGGAGAAACTTCTTAATCACAAGGACAGTAAAGCAGTGGAACAGATTATAAAGAGATGTTGTGTAGTTTCCCTTCCTGGAGGTTTTCAAGATCTAGTAAAGTTCTCAGCCTGGTCTGACCTCAGAGCTGACAGTATTTTGAGTGAGGGTTGGACTAGAGAATTCCTGAAGTCTCTTCAACTTCAATTATTTTACAGTCTTTAATGTATAGATAACTCGTGTCTGTCCTGTGAGAGATTCATCTCCAGTAAAGTGCTATTTGACCTAAGGGAATCTCTCCAAAAGCCACATCTCTCTAAAAGAGACATGAAAGTGAAATCAGTACTCATATTCTTGAATAAGAATTGTAGCTTAATCACACAGACATCATATAGTTGGAAAGAGAGTCTTGTTTTTCTTCTAGAAGTTACCTTTCTGTTTTGGGGGAAACATCTGCATCGCTTCCTAATTTGCTTGTATTTTAATCCTCATGGGCATGTGGATTTTTCAGATTACAACAAAACTTCATTAAAAATAGTGTGGTCTCAAACAGAATACTTTAGTCTCATACAAGCACATAAGATTTGTCAGGATATATCAATTATGATATTATCATAATATCAATAATATTAATTATGACTAATATTAATATCAAAACACCTAGTGAATTCATGTAGTAGAAGAAAAAAAAATACAGTGGTAGTTGCATCTCTTCTGAAAGACACTAAAATGTGTTTTTATTAGATGTTTGTAAAACATTTGGCAATCTTTTTGATAGTCAAGTTACTGCCTTTGTAGTATACAAAGTATACTACAAACTATACTGTTATTATAGACATCTAGTCATACAGACATAATTATGTCCATAGCAAACAAACTTTACTACTACCAAAAATTTAAATATGTCCAATATTTTAAGTGATGAGCACACCACAAAAAGAAACATTCAAAAATCTAATAATTTTGTGCTCTGTTCAGGATTTTGGCTGGCTTACAGCTTTTTAAGGTAGGGAAAATCACAAGCTGAGCTTTGTCTACCCTGTGTATTAACTGATAACATTAAGTACTTCTCTTAAGAAACAGTTTTGGTGATAGTCAGAGGTTTAGTGTTTAATATTCCTATCTCCTTCTTATGTAGTTGTTGAACAGGCAACCTTGCAGAAGACAGGGTGGCAAACCATCCAGAGCCTTTCCATGAGTAGCTAGTGGTCTAATAAATCACCATAGTGGCTTAGCACATTCAGACATGTTCTTTCATGGTGGTGAAAGGCTTCACTTGTTTCTGCTTGCAGATAAACTGCCCAGAGAATGAATTTAATATCCTTTGCCTGTGCTTCAGAGTGAACAGTACATATATATTTCCTAATGAAGAAGATACTATAACACTATGTATGGAATTCACCTCTCCTAACTTAATCTTTGTAAAATTTAGATGTTTAGTAATAGTCTATATTTCTTTTTCTGTCAGTAGAAGAAGAATACTGAAATTTGTCTGCATAGACTGTATTAGTAAAGAAATGTCTATAGAGAGCCTAGATGATTGGCTCACCCATTTAAATGTCTGTGCTTAAATAATAAAAAAATAAAATCCTTTCTGCTATGTTTGGTTTTTTGATCATACAGACCTGCACACATTTTTTATGTTATTGGTCTTTGACTTTTGAATAATGGATTTACAGTTGTAATCTGCCTTGCCTGTGGCTCTGAGAAAATAACTATTCTTTAATATGGACCATATTTCTTTGATGTCCTGTCTTGAATCGGTGACTGCATACACACCGAGATGATAACATTTTTTGATAAGCTAACTAAAAATGTACAGACAATATATTTGTACTGTCGAAGCTGTAAGGAAATAACATTGCTCTTTTTTTTTTTTTTTTTTTTGGTTTCTCCTTCACCCCCCTAATATAAAAGAATATTGTTGTTTTCAAGGCTGTTACGGGAGCATCAGCTGTTGATACTATCTCAGTTTTTCCAGCAGTGTGTTCTATTTTAATTGTTGTGGACTCTTGCAGATTTTACCACCTGAAGAAAATAATGAGCAATTAACCCAGTAGAACTTGAATAACAAAGTTAATAATCATATTAGAAACTGTACACGACTTTACTCTTGATGCCATTTAGTAAAGATGCTCACTCATTATCTGTCTGAATCAACCTCCTATATTTTATAGAGACCTGAAAAAATTATCTTCTCTCATTTTGCATTCTGTGCAACAGAGCAGTTTATGTTTTGGCAGAGGTGGAGTGAGTGAGGGAAGACTTTCAAACTCTTAAAAGTGGTAGTAGTTTCGTGCGTCATAAGAATTGACAAAGCTCCAAGTCTTTTCTTTTGATAAGATTGTAACTGTTTAAAATACTAAAAATGTTTATGAAGTTCAATAGCATTTCACATTAGCTAGAGACTGCACTGCAGGAAATGGTAAGCTAAATCTACACAGGCTAATTTATTGTGATGCTGTTCTTTCAACATCTCATTCTCTGGACAACAGCAAGAATCAAAGGATTGCTTAAGAAAAAGAAAAACAACAAATATACTTAAATACTCATTCAACACATCAGACCTAGAGGTCTCTAACTAGTAAGAACGTATTTTTAATGGATATATGTTTGTGTTTTATTCTAGTGCCCTCTGGGAAGACAAACTAGGAGAGAAAAATATTTCTGATTAAGTATGAGCTATTAAGTAGGCCAAGGTTAGATAATGAAGCCTTCAACAGTCAGTAATGTGGATAACATTAAATTTTTTAAGTTCACTGGGCAGTTGAGGTATCATGCTGGGAAAGCATACACTGTAGTTGGAACTTCTTTTGAGGGGGTGATTGCATATTATGATAAAAATAGCTATACTATATGCATGGAAATTTTCTTCCAGAAAATTAAGGCCCCCTCTACCAGATAATGGCTCATGGGAGGAATGTAATGGTGGTGAAGTAAAATCTGGAAACAGATGATTTTCCATTAAATAGTCCATTGACTTTCCAGCTAGTCATCGTTTCCACCATGATGTCTGTGGTCTTTTTTTTTTTTTTTTTTTTTTTTCTTCATAATCAAGCTCAAGCTGTTTTGATATGACTTGGGGAGGTAGTTCTTTGTTGTTGTTAAAAGGTTTGATTAATTAAATTACTATGCTTTTCAATTCAGGTTTAATTACTGATCCCAACTGGGATTTCTCTAGTGTGCCTGAATAGGTGTGTCATAATACATTAAATTGTTTCATTCAGTTTTACTGAATAAATATAAATGCCACCCTGTCTTCAGTTTGAATTTCAGTATCTTCTGGTATCCATGTGCATCTTTAAACATTTAATATTTACTGGATAATTCTGTTTTACTGGATAATTCTGTTGTACTGGATAATTCCGGCTATGTGGCTCTGCTCTTCAGTTCTTTATATATATATAATATAGTGATTAATTATTAAGCTTTTTTAAAGGTAAACACTTTAATGTTCCTTCTGACACTTGGTAAAAATGATTAATGTTTATACTGTGAGCAGATATATTATTTCCAAAAACAAAGAAAAAAAACCACAACTTTATTAAGAGTTTCTTCTTTGTACTACTAAAAATAGCTTTCACTATTATTCTCTCTACAATACTAAAATCCATACTTTTCTACTAACTGTTATTCTGCAAGAACTTTCCATCCAGTTATTCAGCAAAAGATGCTTGCAGGAAAGGACATAAATATTCTGTGTGTATCAAACAATACAGAAATGTAGGTGTTGTCCAGTGACTACAGTAGATTGTCTCTAGCCATTTGTACACCATGATAAACTTGATGCCCTGGTTTCTTTATAAAAGCTACTCATAAATCACTAACTGAAAGTTTACATTAAAACCACAGTGATTTTTCCCAGATTTACAATGTAGGGGAAATTATGGTTAATAGTATATAGTTTTCAGAAGTATGTGTAGGAAACGAGTGTTTGTATATAGAGCATCAGAGAATGTAAATTGCAAGACCAAACTGCAAGACAGGAATCCTTTTTTTCAGTTGTCTTAAAATCTGATGTGAGAAGTAATCTTCCTAAAAAATAAGCATTTACAAGTATACTATATGCTAAACTCTAATTAAAAAAAATATCACATGTATATATTGCATTCTGTAGCAGAAAAAAAAAAAAAAAAGGAAGGGAAAGGGTGGTAAAGTACAAAGTAATTTCAGAAATGTAAGGTATATATCCTTTTGTGGTCCAAACAGTTTCAGTTCTGGTACCTTGGTGTGCCAGGTACATTTCTTCTGTTGCCTGCAGAGCTGTAAACTGGGCCAGTTCTCACTGGCAAGAAGTATCATGTGCATAGTTTATTTTTTAATGATTAGTTTCTTGCTAGAGCAAAATTACTGCATAGTTTAGGATGATATTAAATAAGAAAAGGTATGATATGCATATGTTCCTTTTCTTTTTCAGTGCTTTATTTGGGATGCATTCCTATCTCAGGCTTGTAAACCTACTGAAATAATTACCACCTTTAATACCTCTTACCCCCCCGCCCCCCCCCGTATGTTTTTTTTGGCAATATTTAAATCTGGTTTTATGCCATACCTACTGAATGATGTAATTTGGATACTTGGAATAGGTTTTTGAGCAGTGTCATCTGTACAGATTTAGTAATATCTGTTTGTCTATCTGATAATGCTAATTCAATGATTTTTTGAAGCTGTAGAGATGAACTATTTTCACAATGATATGTATTCAGTAGGCAATAGATATAACGAGAAGTAAATCTTCAGTTACATCACTGCTGGCTTATGACTATACTCTTAGGTTTTGTTTGTTGTGAAAGTTAGTGATTTTATTTTGAAGGAAATTGAAATAATTGGGTGATAGGTAATTGGTAGGTACATTATTTGTATGTTATTCTGATAAATATAAACAATGTGCAGAGAAATATAATCATTTGTAATTAAATGGCCATAATGTACCAGTCATTCATGGAACACTAATGGGTATTAATTAGATACCCATTAGTTTGGATCCAGGATGCAGAACTGAAGGATATGTTTTCACAATGGCTTGATGAAACTTACAAGAAATCCCCAATTAAATAATAATAATTAGAATTAATTTCCTTTTTAAGGTACTGTGTTCGAAAGATGAGACTTCCTTTTCAGGGGTTACTCTTAGGCATTATCATTGTTTATTGATTTTCTTTAATAAGGTGACGGTCAGGAAACTGAGATTATCTGTTTTCCTCTTTTCTACATATTGGCATTTCAGAAAATGGCTAGAGTACTGGTAGCTTTAAGTATCAAGTACTACATTGTACAAGCATAGCTTCATGCTCTTAAACAAAGGAATTAAACATGAAAACACACTGATACAGCAAGTATAGTATTCCTCCTTGGAGAGCTGAATTTCAGCATGTGTTGCTATTAAATGCTTACATTACTAATAATTGCTTTGGCTTTTCTTCAGATTCCTATTCTCTACAGACAAGCTTTTTTTTTTTTTTTTTTTTTTTTAATGCAGATGTTTCTAATGAGGTAAAGAGAAGATTAATGAATAAACTAGACTGAAAGTCTGTTTTATACTCTGTTATAGTGGATTGGCCGCTAGAAGTGACAGAATTCTGTTGTAGGCATTTCTTGAAGTACTGTTGCCTTCTCAGCAATATTGCTTTGATTGCCACAGTAAATATCTCCATGGATAATAAATAGACCCAGACCTGAGTTTTCACCAGAACCACCAATTATTGAAAGAAGTTTCTAATGCCTCAGTGATCCCCTTTAATCTGAAAATTCTGCATCTATTTAATAATAATGGTTATAATGACAATTATAATAGGAATAAAGACACAAACAGTTTAACCCCAAGGAAACCTGAGAAATAACTTTATTTTTTAAAACATTAAAATATATTCTCACTGAAATATTATTTTCTTCTCACTGGAGATATTTTATGTAAATTAAAAATGTACTAATAAAAATATTTGAGAAAAAAACACATACTTGAGTATTTCTTTCAACTTGGAGAAGATGCTTTCTGTAAACAAATTACCAAGAGAAAAGAATCCCTATGATTTTGTGCCTAATCTGAAACTGAAAACACAGTATATATAAATTCTTATTATGCTAAAAGCAAATTCTGTTTAACAGCCTCATTGAGCTTATATAATTATTGTTGGAAGTTTAGACAGAGAATCACCTGTGAGAGCATTGACTAGCATGCATTTGTCACAATATTCACAGCTTGAATTTTGCATGATTTGGACTTTCTTTACCCCACAGAAAGTTTTAGATTTGATGAACCATTGGACTTCTAGCAATACCTAGGTGTGCTTCTGCATTCCAAAAATAACATACAAAATTGCTCTATTTCTTATCTTCTGCTTAAACTATTAAGAGTTGGGACTAAAGTAACATCAATGGATATGCTGTTGTTGCTTCCAGTGGTGTTAACCTGGCTGCATGATTGATTTTACTTTCATTCCATTGTTACAATAAGATAAGTAGTACCTTGAGCAATAGCAGTAAGGAAGCCTTGTTTCCTATGGATTTGTGTCTCCTAGGTGATTAACTGGTATGAAAGGCAGTAACAGTTGCAACTGAATTGTTTTTTATACACTTAGGGCATCTCTTCTGTGTGAATTCTGAGGAAGTTCAGACTGATGAGGCAGCCATTTCCTCAGTGGGGTATTCAGTCAGGCCTCTCTTTGCTTCATCAGAATTTTCATATTTCTGAGACCTCTGTGCTTGTACTTCATCTGGAAAATAGTATGTCCCCTTTTCTAACACATTTCCTCTCCATTGCTGTTGCTTTTTCTATCCTCTGCTGTTGTTCAACGTTATCCTCTACATGTCTGTTCACAGAAGAGCTGGCTGATATTGTTTATTCATATTATCTTCCTTTTCTTCTTCTTCCTGTTTTTTTTTTTTTTTTTTTTTTTTTTTAAAAAAAAAAAGCCAGCTATTTTTAATGTAATATATAAAGCTTTTAAGACTTACTTTATTACTATCTATGTTGATGGCTATTTCTTTAATATTACTAGTACAGTATGATAAAAGAGAGAAGTGGGGTAGAAAAGGAAAGGAAAAGACTGATTAGTTTGGCTATTAAATGTGATGACATTGTGAACTGTTACTGTGAAATTGTCTACCCCCTCCCCCCCCACAAATAAACCAGTAAAAAAAAAAATAAATAATAATAACAATAAAAAAAACCTAAAACCTAAAGCCTTAGCAAAAGGCTTTAAAATAAGGCTAGTTATCGTTGTCTCAGTTGAGCATTTGTGCTAGTGTTTTCAATATTCCTTCACTCATACAGACCTGTTGTAATGTCTTCTGATTCAAAAATGTATTTTTTATAGTAGTGTTCTAATAGCTTTAACATTATTACTGCTTTACACATTCACTCTCACCGTGTTGCAAATGATTCTAATATCCACTCAGAGATGGTACGTGTAACTATCATGCATAACAACTGTAGTTTCAGCACTTGGCAGATGTGTAACTGATAGTAGTGGTGCTGTGGTTGTATGTCTGTGATACAGATATTGAGGATTAGTTTCTAATAGGCTATCAGCCAACAGAGATGTATTTAAAATTACAGAACAATTCAAAATAAGAATTAAATACCTTTTTTGTACATAAATTCTATTGCTATTAATTGCTTAAATTATGATATTTCATATGGCAGTTAATGATCAGAAGGGACATGTCCCTGTTTAAAATTTGGTTTTGTGTAAAATACTCCTTCCCTCCCACCCCAACCAACCAACTGAAACCCAACAAAACAGAAAGAACAACAAAACAAAAAACACAAAACAAACAAAAAAAAATCAAAAAAACTGTTTTCTTTGATATTCATAACATGCCTTCAGCTGCCTAGCTTGGCTTGAATTTGTTACCACCTTTAACCTGTGATTAATGAATACAAAGCTGAATCACAAAGCACAAGAAAGGTGGTGTAAATCTAACCGTACACACATGATCTATAGACTCAGTCTCAAAAATGTACCTGAAACTGATGTTTTTATTGAAATCTGATTTGTATAGGACTGGACTGTTTTCAGGCATGATTTGAAGAAACTTGCCTTTGCAGAACCAGAATTCTTTATGTTTAGAAAGTAAGTGTGTATATGTATAAACTCACAAACCTCACAAGGAGATCACGGAACTAATGACTTAACTATGTCTTCAAGAACCTGGCGGTGAGTGAAACCAGTGAGAGAATATTGCCAATTTGAAGCATACACATTTTAAAACGTAAAATATATACTTTAACAAAAATATGAAAAGTAGTGATGATTTATTTGTAGGCTTTTATATATTTAATTGTATGTAATTATGTAGATTTACATTTTGGGTCTCTTTTTAATAAGATTGAGATGTATGTATGTTTTCACTTCTTACCCTATAATTGTGAGGTGCATACTTCTAAAAATCAGAGTTGAGACTTAATGGAGTAACTTCAGCAAACAAAGTTAAAGAACAGTGGATTTCTGGAGTGTAATAATCTATGATCGAGATACAGCAAAATTAGAACTACATGGTCATTGTTGGCCACTATTTTTTTTTTTTTTTCAGAAATCAATTTTTGTATAAGAAGTCCATTTACTACATACTGAAATGTGGCTTACCTCAGTGGATAAGGTCCAGACATCTACTTTATTCTTCAGGCACAAGTGTAGATGCAGATGTTAAGAACAACAGATATGAGGGTGTAGTACTTAGGGTCATGGTTTAGTGATGGTACTTGGTAGGTCAGGTTGATGGCCAGACTTGGCAAAGTTAAAGGTCTTTTCCAACCCAGATGATCTATGATTCTATGAAGTGGGCAATTGGCTGGTGTTTCTATGGCTTTATTTTTAAATATGTATTATTTGTATGCAGATTTTTCATTTGTTTATTTAATTATGAACATTAAAGTAGAAATTTCTAATAGAAATCAGCTATCCTCCTATACACAACACCCCTTATGACAAAGTGTGAAGATGTTACTTGAAACTATGACTCATTGTGTCTAAATGTAATGCAGATATATCTAACAGAAAAAATGCTTGTAGAATGAGCTTAGATGGGTAGTTTTGGGTCACAGTTTTGAGCTTTGAAAAACTGAATAGCTGAAGCCATAGCTTTTTTTTATTCCCTGGTAGTACCTTCTTCAAAAGGATAAAAGATTAACCTCATGGATTCTTGTGGAATATCTTTGGATTTTGCCTAATATGTTATCTGCTTTGCTTTAGCAAAGAATATTACAACACACCGTTGGACCAGAGTTCTACATGATTAAATGGTGTACCATTTTCACAGTATTGCTAGCTATCTGTATAATTAGCTAAAACATATCTAAATATTTTAAATGCTAAATACTGTTCAGAGAAGAATGAAAATTCTTTATTTTGTGTAACAATATCAATACAAAAATTCCACTGCTATAGTCAGGAAATTTTATCAAGTAATTTGATTACAGTTAACAATAGAATTAAACCTTGTGCACCTGACAGATATATAATAGAAAATGTCAGTCTTTGCTAGGGTTGTTCTATTAACAACTTCGGTAAAAAATATCAGTTAAAAATATCTTTGGCGTTGTATTTTCCATCTAATATGTGGAATTATGTGCAATTAATGTTAGAAAAACAAAGATCTTTGCAGACAAAATTACAGTTGGATATTAGAATTTTAATTTTTCTCCTGTGTGCTGTTCTAATTAGGACTAACGAATGCTGAAAACAGAAAAAAAAAAAAATCACACTATCTGAGATAATTTTTCTTATTCTGCTTTGCTTGAAAGTGACTATTTCACTTTGAGCCATTACAAGAAAAGAACTGCTTTACTAATTACAGCACTTTTCTACCCCATAGACAGATTCAAGAAATAACTGTTGCATGCTGAATAACCCCTTATGAAAACAATGTCCAAAGAAGACATCCAGTCCTCATTAAATATAGTTCTGCTTGGCTGCTCTGCACTTTTAATAGGAAATGAAGAACAACTGTGTGAAATACACTGTTGGTTGCTTTGTAGCAGTATGTCAGTGATATTCCAGCAGTTAATGGGAGTCGATGAAAAGGGATAGCTTCTGTAAGTGGTGCTTTATTTTTTACGCTTTAAAAGAACTAACTGCATCATGTCCTCATGAATTGGTTGAAGCTGTGTTTTGATAATAAACATGCAGTTCATATGGGCATACAGAGAAAGAATGAAGTATGACAACATAGAGTGTAAACATCCATAACTGCTTATGTAGACAGCAGGAGAATCACAAGCAACTGCTGATGACTGAAGCACCTTTAAATGAAGATGAATGTTTTAACTGGTTAAAATTAGTAAGCATGCTGTAGGTAATAAACAGTCAATATACAGAAATAATTTCAGCATGTTTGAACAGTAAGCTTTAAAAGATAACATAAAATTATGAAAATATGCAGTATTTTTGGTCTTTTATACCCAGCATGTTGTTTTATGTTTGGCATTTTAAAGCCCAGTTAGCTTTTGACCTACAAAGCTGTAGATGTCCTCACATATTCTTCTCTCAAGTGAATAACAACAACAAAAAAGGAAAATGGAAGACCTGAAAAATGTGATTTTTTATCCAGAATCTTCAAATACTGATCCTTTTCCTCTTATATTGCTTTAGGTTCTGTTAATGTTCATTTAAATTGAACACAGTTCTCACACGAGTAGTATGACTGTATCTTGACTGTTCTTAGGTAGCACTTGGAAACCAGTTAGTTTATGTAATTAGGAGACTAGAGTCTAATAACTTAATTTGTTCATACACACATAGATGTCTAGTAATATTTGACTTACCTCCATCTGCCAGTCAAAGGAGTTTTCTCTATGTTATAGGTAAATGTAGGCAAAATTATCAAAAGGAAAGTGTTTTACAATTGGGAGGCTGAGGACTTGTGAGGAGAAAAGGGTTCCAGGCTCTCTGCTTTATGGAGGTTTCACACTTTTTCAGATATGTAAATCTTCTTAATAAAGGGCAGTGTTTCTTTTTGTCTTGAGCAGTTGCTACTGGCTAGCTGAATCAGAATGCTGGCTCAGATGAATGGAGGTCTGAAATGTGCATCATATGACTTTTATTCTGAGGTCCAGATGCTTAAAGGTTCATTGTAGTGATACAGAATATATATATATATGTATATATATGGCCCCTAAAATTTTACAAATTCAGTTGCTTGGCTCACCTTGAGAGAAGTATTTAAGAGGATCCCACAAATTAGTTAAGTGGCATGTCTAGATAATTGAACAAAGGTTCAAGAAGTACAAAATCCCAGTTTGAACTTAGTCAAGTCCTTCCAAGGTAGAAAAGCAATTATATTAAATACATTTTACCTAATATAAAATTAGATACATCACAATGTGCATCATCATGTAGATGGTGATTGGTTCACAGACTTGGAAGAACTATTACTTAGGTCTTCATGATGTGTTCACTTATTTTTTCAGTACCATTAATGAAATATATTAAAAACTGAGTAGGTTTTCACAGAGAAGGGCAGCTGAGGCTTCTTGTTTCAAAACTTACAGTAAACTTAGTATGTATTTTCAGTATGTGTTCAGAATATATAGCACTCACATGGAAAACAGTAAAATATTCATTCTAGAATTCATGCAGTGAATTGCAGAGTTGAATGTCACTGAATGAAAGATAAAATCTTGCAGGTAATTAAGTTCTGTTTCTTTACTTATGATTTAACCAGTTGAGAGAAGTGTTTCGTCTGAGAAAGTAGCTACAATTTCTGCATTGAGTTTGAATAATAAAGCACTTTTTGAGAAAAATACTGTTCAAATCTATCTTTTTCTCTTGTTCGTGAGGGAATGGAAACATCGAATCATAGAATCATTTAGGTTGGAAAAAGACCTTCAAGATCATCAAGTACAATCATCAGTCTGACCTATGAAGTCCTATTACTATACCATATCCTTTAGTGCCACAACATTTTGATATATTCTGATACAATAATTTTGTAACTAGAGAGTAATATATCGAAAAATTATTTAGGATCTTTGTTCAAGTTTCAGTGTAGAAAAGAGGTTTTAAAAAATGAATGCAGCAAGAAGTTATGTGCTAAACTCTCTAGAATAACAATGTTTCTGTTGTCTCCAGCTTCTTCAACTTGTTTTCATAGCAAGTTGCAACTTGCTGAACACGAAGGCTATTTGACTAGATTGTCGGTAGGGTAAGAGGCGGTTTCCTCAGGTGGGTAGTTAGTGACAGTGGTTTGTGATGTTTAATGGAATTGGAATACATTTTAAAAAGTGGTCCTTTTTTGACAACCCTTTATTAGCAGCCAGCAATTAAATGTATTAAGAGCCCTTGTTCACACTCTTTCAAGCCACAGAACACTAAGGGATGTATATGTTATAATTACAATTATCCATTCTCATCATTGTCCTGCTGAGGAATGCAACTGTAATTCTGGCAGAGAGACTATATAGTTGGCTTGCTGTCCTTGGACTGCAGATGTCTAATTGCAGGCAACCATTTCATTTCAAATGGCTCATTAAAGCAGAAGCCATTTAGCACTGCTAACATGGATCTGCATCCATGATTATGCATTTAATTAGAAAAATGCAAGCTTTTTTTCCATTGTAATCTGAATTTACAAAATTCCTCCTGTGTAATCTGTTTTGGAAGAACTTGAATGGCTTAATTTATTTATTATTATTATTTTTTCCTTCTCTCTCTCTCTCTCTCTCTTTTTTTTTTTTTTCTTCAGTGCTTAATATTTATTATCCATCTGCAAACTTGGTAAGCCACATTGTATGCATTTGTGTTTCACAAGTGTTGCAAGTTTTTGTACTATATCTAGTTTGACTTAGTCTGAAAAACATTTATTCTTCCACTTTATTTGTATCTGTAGCTAAAACAAGTTTATAAAAACTTTATAAGTTTACATTCTACATCTCTATAGACCTTATCCTTAGAAATGAACTACTTGTAAAGTAATAGGACTAGCTTAACTTTTCTGGTCTTTTCTCTGTTCTTTTAGCATAATTAAGAAAGGATTTCAGTGTAAGCAGGAAAGGTAATGTCCTGAGGTCCTTTCTTCTTTCCTTGAGCTCTGTGGTTACTTATTGGCCATTTGAATGTGTGTCTGTCTAGGTACCACACATTTTGCTTAGCATAATTGGGACCCACTTAAAAATTGCATTCTTGATAGATTTCCCTCCTCCTATATATGTTCATTTATATCTTGATTTTTCTAGTGGTTAACTGTCTATAGTATTTTGGTTTAGTTAGTATGTAATCTGGGGGTCCTCTGAAGTTTTTTTTTTCCCCTCCATTGTGAAATATGAACTACAATTTTTTATATTTGTAAATACAACTGTATCTCTGCAAGCAAAGATAATGGATTCATCTTTCATCAAGGGTAAATCATGACCGACAAATCTGGTGGCTTTCTACAATGGAGTGACTGCATCAGTTGACAAAGGAAGACCAATTGAAGTCATCTACCTGGACTTCTATAAAGTCTTTGACATGATGTCACATGGCATTCTGGCCTCCAAATTGGAGAGATATGGGTTTGATGGGTGGAACGTTCAGTGGATAAGGAATTGGCTTGAAGGTAGCACCCAGAGAATGGTGGTCAATGGCTCTATGTCCAAGTGGAGGCTAGTGACAAGTGGTGTACCTCAGGGGTCTGTCCTGAGACTGGTACTGTTTAATATCTTTATCAATGACATAGACAGTGGGATCGAGCGCACCCTTAGCAAATTTGTAGATGACACCAAGCTGAGAGGTGCAGTTGATACTATAGAAGAAAGGGATGCCATCCAAAAGGACCTGGAAAAGCTTGATAAGTAGGCTCATGTGAACATAATGAGGCTCAGCAAATCCAAGTACAAGGTGCTGCAGCTGGTTTGGAGCAATCCCAGACATGAGCACAGTATAGGAGAAGAACTCATTGAGACCTGCCTGGCAGAGAAGGACTTGAGGGTTCTGATGGATCAAAAGCTTGACAGGAGCCAACAGTGTATGCTTGCAGCCCAGAAGGCTAACTGCATCCTGGGCTTCATCAAAAGAGGGCCAGCAGGTCAAGGGACATGACGGTCCACTTCTACTCAGTCCCTTCTGAGGGGCTGAGACCTGGCGTACTGTGTCCAAGTCTGGGGCGCCCAGCACAAGAAGGAGGTGGAGCTGTTAGAGTGGGTGCAGTGGAGGGCCACAAAGATGATCAAGGGTCTGGAGCACCTCTCCTATGAAGAAAGGCAGAGAGGGTTGGGGATGTTCAGCCTGGAGAAGACAAGGCCTCATTGCAACCTTTCAGTATTTAAAGGGGGCTTATAAAAAAGATGGAGAGCAACTCTTTGCTTAAGCAGATAATGACAGAATGAGAGGAAATTATTTTAAAGTAAAAGAAGGGAGATTTAGTTGAGAGGTTAGGAGGAAATTCTTCACTCAGAGGGAGGTGAGGCACTGGAACAGGTTACCCAGAGGGGTTGTGGATGCCCCCCATCCCTGGAGGTGTTCAAAGCCAGCTTAGATGAGGCCCTGAACAACCTGATCTAGTCGGTGGCCTCCCTGCCTCTATTAGGGGGGCTGGAACTAGATGATCTTTGAGGTCCCTTCCATCGCAAGGAATTCTATGATACTATGATCCCTCCCATTCCCATCAAAACAAGAAGATATTTTTCTCCTTCATTTTACCTATGTGAATCTTCACAGATCTCCAGTATTTGTGAATTCGTACAGTATCCCTTTACTGAGACAGTTATCTATCACATTTATGTTTCTGTGTGATCCTAGCAGGAAATCCTTTTGGGTAAGGGCTAAGGAGGTGTGTGTGCTTAAGTAAGCAGAAGAAAAATTGTCAAAGGAAATAAATCTTACAGGTGCTCATATTCAAACGTTGTTATAGGATTGGAGAGGAATGCAGTGCAGTGCTTTGAATTATAGAACTGTGCAGGGTGATCTGAACTCTTCGTTCCAGAATAGGGCATGTCTGGAAAGGGAAATACATTTATGAAAACATCAAAATGCTTATTGTTATTATACTTTATGTGGGTGCAAGGAATGTGAATGAGTTTACAGTTCATGAGATAATCACAGATTATTCTGAGGCCATCAATTACGAATATATACACTTAAGCTGTGAAATATTACTTTATATCTCCTATTAAAAATGAAAATAATTATAAACGAAGATAGGATGTTTCAATGGGATGTACTTCTTCACTTTTAGAAATCTAATTCTACTAGCTTCTACTTTTCCTAAGATATGACCTGCATCTTCTTTTTGTTTTGCATATTCTTGAAGGAAATAAGAGAACATGATTTTTTGGGGGCAAGAAGTGTTGATTTGGCTTCTACTGTTTGAACTACATTAGTAAGCACAAGTGTGGTTTCTGTGCTGCCTAGTATATTAGAATTAATGCAAAGTGTTTTCTTTATTGTCCAGGTACTTTAGGTGAGTGTTAAATGGGACATCTCCTTGCCTTTTTACCTCTCACAGCAGAGTGGGAAAACCACTGCTTGTTCACAGTAGCATGTTTTGGAATGTTGTCAGATCTGTTGTTTTTCATTTATACATCTGAAATCACTGCCTAATGAAATAACATATATTTTAAACTCTTTTAGAAATGGAGGAGCTGCTGCAGTTTACCTAGAGAGGAGTTTACTTAGCAGAGGCAGAAATCTATATCTAGGACAAAAACTGTGAAACATCTTCATTTCCTAACTAAATTATATACAGTATTATCCAAAGAAACAGTTTACTTCTTTTAAGTTGTGTTGTTAGAGCTTACTGTAATTATATCATGAAACTTGATTTGTATAATTTTATTAACTGCCCAACGTAGACTCCATACTCCTCTGAGGAAATAATAATAGAAATTACAGAGTATGTTTTCCATGCAGCTGTCAGGTTTAAAATTTTGAAGTTTTTTTTTTTTTTTTTTTTTTTTTTTTGAGCAAGTCTTATTATTTAGACATTGGAAGTATCTTATCTCATGTTAGCTGCCTCAATGTAGAGTATGCAATCTAAGCTAAATGTGTAAGCTCCCTCTTATACTCACAATAACAGGATGAATCACCTTTTTTTTCTACATGGCTGAAGTTAGGCAAATGAATTCTACCTCAAATGTTCTTTGAGACTCCCTTTTTGGGGATGAAACAGCTTTTATTTATTTATTTATTAGTTCTTCAAAGCCAAGGTTCACTGGGATCAAATGTTTTAAAAAGCAGTACATTTGTACATTTGGAAAGTATACATACACAAACCTACATGTATATTATGTACATCCGAATAACAGATCTGAAATCTTCATCAGTGTGTTTCTTAGGAGGTATTAAGACTTTAGGAGTTATTTCCATATACTGCTCTCTAAGGATAATTTGGCGATTCAGTTTTCCTCCTATCTCTTCTTTTTAAGAACACAAAGCAGTTTGAAAAAATAGTCTCTTGGAAGTTCTCTTATTCTAGTCACAGACATGAAAAACAGTGGAATCTCAGCATATACCCCATCCTCTAGCAGCACTGATTAATCTCACAGTTAGTATGCCTCTTTATGCCTCTTGAAATATACTTTCACTTTTTTTTTTTTTTTTTTTTTTTTTTTTCCCTGATGTTAATCCTTTAAGAAAAAAGAGCAGTGCACAACTGTCAGTTTTAGTGAGTTGGATTTGTATGAGCAGGCTAACAGTTCCCACAGGAATCTGAGCATGTGGTAGAGTGCTTTACAATCTTGCTTTGCGTCTCAGAGAGCTTTCTTGACTTGGCCTTACTGCTGGTGTTTATTTCCCAGAGGAATTTCTGCAAGTGGTACTCAACTTTTGTCTGATGTACAGAACTGCTTTCTGGGTTTGTTTTCCCCACCTTTTATTTTTCCAGCAAAAGTCTGCTTTCTAAATTCTTTCTGTTGTGTTAATGCTATATACAGCTTAGTGGATTGTGGCAGAATTCAGTAGCTTTCTCAGAATTTTAATATATAGCTAGTTAGGCAGCTACAGTTCATCCAAGGAGCGTCTGGTGATGTTATTTTTCCAGTATTTCAATCCAATATTTTTGTTCAGATTTTAACAAACTGAAATAATGTTAAATGCCTTTATTTTATTTAACTGTAAATAAAATGTAATTGCACTTATCTGTGCAATTATATCATGATACAATAACCCTCAGTAGTCGAGGTTGGCCGCCTCGGAGCTGGTGGAGCCGCAGCCACAGAGCCCAACCATGAGTTACATGAGTTACATGAGCTCAACCATGCATTACAGGGGGGGATCTCGGGTGCTTGCTTCACCAGGGACGACTCGGCAGCACCCACCAGCTCTTGTGAGAGAGGCTGACAGGGAGCGGGTGTTGCCAGGGCAATGGCGGCTGCGCCCATGCCCTCTGTCTAGAAACAGCCTCTGGGAGGGTGGCGCCACACAGTGCTCACCAGGCTCAGGGAAGGGCACCCAGTCTGTGGGAACCATCCTCAGTGTGCTGCAGTGATGGGTGCAGGAGCTTGTGTGGTGGGACACAGGGATTCTGTTCCTCCTCCCTTTAGAGTCCATCCTACCTACCATCTTTGTGACCATGGTCTCCATCAGGCATGGTCTCCACCAGGCAGAAAGCTTGCCCCCAAAAAACTGTGGCAATCCAAATAGATGGCCTGTCCAGAACCGTGGTTATACAGGTCTCTGGCTGCAGGGAGTGCCAGAGCCTGCTGCTGCTCGGGGAGGGAGGCAGGTACTCCACCTCTGTGAGGTGTGAGCAGGTGGAAGATCTGGTCAGCATGGTGGCAGAGCTGAAAGAGCAGGTTGAGAGACTGAGGTCCATCAGGGACAGTGAGCGGGAGATCAACTGGTGGAGTAGCTCCCTGGCATGCCAGAGGGAAAGGCGCCGGGGAGATGCCCCAAAATTGGTGGTGGAACCCTACCCTGTCCCTGTTGGGCAGAGGAAGGGGACCCGAGGGATGGGAAGGGTTGGGAGAGGATCCCTGCTCAGCATCGTGGGCAAACCCTCTCTCTACATCTCTCATGTCCCCAGGTCTCCCTAAGCATTTGTAGCATTGGATGTTGAAGGGGAGGTAAGTGGGGAGGTGCGGGAAGGTTCCCCAAAGAGATTACCAAGGAAGAGACAGTCAACTTAATGCATTCAGACTGCCTCTGCCAGGAAAGAAAGAAAGGTGGTTGTGGTAGGCAACTCCCTTCTCAGAGGAACCGAGGGCTCCATTTGCAGACCAGACCTGAGCCGTAGGGAAGTGTGCTGCCTACCTGGGACCTGGATCAGGGACAAAACTAGAAAACTCCCAGAGCTGGTTCACCCAACTGATTACTACCCATTATTGGTAGTTCAGGCGGGCAGTGATGAAATCGCTCAGAGAAGATGGAAATCTTAAAGGCACTGGCACAGGCTGTTCCTGAGTCCCATAAAGCGAGCTGGAGGGGAAGAAGACCGGCATGCATGAACTGGGAATTTTTGTTGAGATTCTGGGAGAAAAAGTGTTTATGGAAGAAGGGACAGGCTACTTGGGGTGAATACAAGGAAGTGACTAAGAAATACAGAGAGGAAGTTAGAAAGGCAAAACACCAGCTGGAACTCAGATTGGCCACTGCAGTAAAAAAGAACAAGAAAGCCTTTTACAAATATATTAACAGCAAGAGAAGAACCAAGAAAAAATTCCATCCATCCATTCCAGGAAAAGTGATCACTGAAGATAAGGATAAGGCTGACATTCTCAACACCTTCTTTATGTCTGTCTTTAATAGTTAGATCAGTAATCATCAGAGTACTTTATGCCCTGACCTGGACGTCCCTTGTGATTCAGGTATAGAATCACCCCTTGTGATCCATTAAGAGACAGTTAGAGACCTACTCTTCCATCTGGAATGTCACAAGTCCATGGGACCAGACAAGCTCCACCCCAGGATGCTGAGGGAGCTGGTGGAGGTAATTGCCAAGCCGCTTTCTACCATCTATCAGCATTCCTGGTTATCTGGAGAAGTCCCAGAGGACTGGAGACTTACTGATGTGACTCCCATCTACAAGAAGGGCCGTAAGGAGGACCTGGGGAACTACAGTCCTGTCAGCCTTACCGTGGTTCCAGGGGAAAGTTATGGAGCAAATCATCTTGGGTGAGATCACATGGCACTTGTGTGGCATCCAGGGGATCAGGCCCAGCCAGCATGGGTTCACAAAAGGCACATTGTGCTTGTCCAGCCTCATCTCCTTCTATGACCATGTGACCAGACTGGTAGATGAGGGAAAGGCTGTTGATGTAGTCTAGTTAGACTTACAAGTGGTGTCCCCCAGGGGTTGGTACTGGGGCCTATCTTGTTTAATATCTTTACTGATGACCTAGATGAGGGGATTGAGTGTACCCTCAGTAACTTTGCAGATGACACCAAGTTGGGAAGTGGTGTCGATCTGCCTGAGGGTAGGGTGGCCCTTCAGAGGGATCTGGATAGGCTGGTCTGCTGGGCTGAGGCAAATGGGATGAAGTTCGACATGGCCAAGTGCCGGGTCCTGCACTTTGGCCACAATGACCCCATGCAGCGCTATAGGCTTGGTGCAGATTGGCTAGAAGGCTGTGAAGAGGAAAGAGACCTGGGAGTGTTGATCAGTGCTTGGCTGAACTGAGCCAGCAGTGTGCTCAGGTGGCCAAGAAGGACAATGGCATCCTGGCCTTTATTAGAAATAGTGTAGCCAGCAGGAGCAGGGAGGTGATCCATGCCCCTGTACTCAGTTTTGGTGAGGTTGCACCTCCAGTACTGTGTTCAATTTTGAACCCCTCAGTACAAGAAAGACATTGAGGCCCTGGAGTGTGTCCAGAGAAGGGCAACAAAACTGGTGAGGGATCTGGAGCACAAGTCTTATGAGGGAGCTGGGATTGTTCAGTCTGGAGAAGAGGAGGCTCAGGGGAGACCTCATTGCACTCTACAACTTCCTGAAGGGAGGTTGTGATGAGGAGGGGGTTGCCCTCTTCTCTCAGATAACTAATGATAGGACTCAAGGAAATTGCACCTGGGGAGATTTAGTTTAGATGTCAGGAAAAAACTTTTTCTCTCAAAGAGTGTTCAGGCAGTGGAACGGCCTGCCCAGGGAGGTGGTAGAATCACTGTCCCTCACAGTGTTCAACAGGCACCTGGATAAGCTGCTACAAGATAGGATTTAGTAGCTTAATGGGTAGTATTGGTGATAGGAGGATGGTTGGACTAGATAATCTTATAAGTCCTTTCCAACCTTGTGTTTCTATGATTCTTTGATTTCCAAAATTTAAACTAAATGCATTTAAATTACTATTACATAAAACAATGACTGGATTCACCCTAAAGGCAGGGAAAGATAGTGGAGAAAAGCATTTTCTGATGAAGAACAACATATGAAAGTACCCTCCAAGTTCTAAGCTAGGAAATCTGTTGGAAAATATAGAAAACTGACTGCTCTAAAGCGCCACTCTTTTAGGAATTGCTTTGAAACTAGAAACATGCTAATGAGAGATGTTATGTGTCCTTTTAATGTTGGTCTAATTTCTCCTGTGTCTGTTCTGACAGAGGTTGATCCAGCAAACACCCTTCCTTGTGCAGTGGCATTAAAATCAAGCATGTGTTCTTGCCTTGCATCGGATGCACTGGCCTTGGGTAGATTTACATTATTCTTATAAAACTAACTTCATGATTATTCCATGCCGTGTTAAATGAAAATGATCATATATAGTTGCCTTATTATTGATTACAACAAAAATGTCATCTCTGGTATTGGGGCTGTGAGTGAAGAGATTGCATGGAATATGCATAGATTTTAATCAGTCTTCATTAGTGAATTTGATTTACTACATTTTTTTTTTTTTTCCTGAAGGGTGGAAGTGTCAAAAATCAGTTGACAATGTTGTACTTGTTATAGATATTAATAGAGATGATCTTTCAAGCACTAATTTTACAGTTTTGCAGCTATTCAGATTTTTTCCTGAATATTTTTTAATAAAAAATGTCTTGTTTTTTAACGGGACATATTCTTTACATATGATTATCTCTAATGCAGGTGTCTCTATACACAAAACAAGTAACATTTCTATTTTTTATTTTGTTCAAAGTAATTTATTTACCTCATTGTCATATCTTTTTAGATAAAAATACACTTATTTTTTTCAAACAGAAAAACAGAACTTTTGTCTGAGTTTAATTTCCTGACTTCCAGGTTCTTGCTGGGGATCCTGAGAGCAGTCAACTCACAAATTTACAAAGCAAATATGAATGAGGTTAAAAAATTTATTTCTAAATGGGGAAACAAGGTTTCTCATATATAAGATTCATCATTTTACTAAGGTATCTAGAGTAAACCATTTATCTTACACTTCTTTTAAGAGCTTCTCTCTTTAAAATTTTAAAGACTTTATTGAAAGATTTGCATTGTGTCTTGTCTCCTTCTGGTACTTAATGTAGAGAAAGTATGACTGCACTCTAGGGCCTAATGCGTTTTTTCTTTTTTTTTTTTTTTTTTTTTTTCTGGATGTTACTGTTGTCAATTAATCCAAGATTTGTATTTATTTTTAAAATGCAATATAAGTTTATGATTTCCACTACAATTTTATGGTTCTCTGACTTTTGTGTTTTGTTTTTGAATTTCTCTGGCAATTTATAGCACACTTGTGGCTGTATTAGCCTACTGCCTATTGATTTAAGGACTTTAATTGAAAACTATTCAGCAAACACTGTTTTCAATTTACTGTTTTGCCCAACTATGTCTAAGGTGCCAAGGGCTCATTTGCAGCAGTTGATGGTTAAAGATTTAATAACAGAGCTGCAACCATCTAGGTATACCTTTACATGCAGGGTTTTCACCAAGGACTTGTCATACATCTTACATAACCTGCAGGCTAAAAGGGTATGTCTGTGCATTTGTGTCTGCATGTGTAACCACAGGAAAGGAAAAGGCAAAGAATCAATGATCTCAAAATTAATTAAAATCAGGAAGACATTCTGCCTCCTGACAGGATATTTAGGATGAAAATAATTAAATGAGCTATTGTGGCAAATGCAAGATCGATTACTCACCAAGAGCAGCTCCTTGAAGACTTAGATGAAGATTGATAACTGTTTTTTAAGTTAGAGCCAAAGGCAGCCATTCCCATCTCCAGTTTGTGTGCATATGTGCAGTCTGATGAATGGCCTTCAACCCAACCTTCTATTGACCACTCTAAAAAGATAATATCTACCATAAATAAAAGTCCTATACATGCTTCTTCTCCCCTCTTCTTCATCTCTCTGTAGTTTAAATTGCTACATTAATTTTTTTTTTTTTTTTCATTTCGTCAGACTTGAGAAGGAGTTGTTATCTTTTGACGTCAGAAACATTTTTATTTTTCGCTTTTGAGTCAGAGGTGCATTTTTTCTTTGTTTGAATAAACAGGGTCAGGAACTGCGCCTTGGAATTAGAGACTGCATGAAGACAAATCACTATTTTCAGAATAATAATAAAATTGAATAAACTTGAAGATGGCACCATATTTTCTCAAGTAATCATTGGAAATTATCTGCAATATGGTTACAATAGCAAGTGAAGAGGCCCACTATGGACAGCCCCATAAAGCAAAGCTGTTGGTGCGAAGGTGCGAAGAGCCTGAGTATTCTTTTTTTTTTTTCTCACTATTTTATTTTCCACTTTTTTTGCTTCAGACTATCTCAGGCCTGTTCCTTTCCACAAAGCCAATTAGCAGATGGAGCACATAAAGTACAGCCCCAGATCACATCTTTCAGTTAGTTTTATCTTAAAAGAATCCAGTTCATGCACTGTGACACTGCCCCCTGAGGTGACTCAAAACAGTAGTATGTGGGAAAAATTGGTAGAGTTGCTTCAAAAGCTTGCTGCTGATAGAAAATAAATTCTCTTGTAAGCCTTTCAGAGTAATGGAGTCTTACAAAATTGTTGTGAAAACAAATCTTAATGAAAGGGAAATGTGTGGACAAGTATTGCTTTTGTTTCTGTGACAGACTAAACCAAATACAGACCTTGAAAATACTATAGAGAGAAGTAGTAGTAGTAAATGATCTAAAATAGCAAGGCATGCCTGTTGAAAACATTTACCTGTGAATCACATTAATTTATCTAAATACTTATTGCAACAGGCTTGTATATTCTATATCAATTTATTTGTGGAAACACAAGAGGAAAACATTTATACATCAACCCAATGTTGATCTTCAGCAGATCTCAAAAAGCAGTTCTTTGCAAAACAGTGAGAATTGTGAGAAACAGTGAGAATCAGTGAGAACTGGGAAGCTGGAATAACTTAGTAAGTGATTCCAACCTATGCTTTGGCAATCTTGTCCTACTAATGTTTCTGTGTCAGACAAGCTGTTCCCATGTCAGTGTATGCAGGGAGACAGAGTTCTGTGAACACTCAGTTACTAGACTGGTTCTCCTCAGATTTTGTAAGATGAAGTTCTGATTCAAAATAATTCTCTGCAGAAATAATTCTCTTCCATTTCTTTCTTTCTGTTGAATCTGAAAATAGTTGTACTTCTGGAACTTACAGGGTTGTTGTGATTTTACAACACTCATACACAGTTAACAGTAGTTTTTGCTCATACTTTGAAGATGTAGGAAGGGATAGAATTCTGTGATTTTTTTCTTCTTCTCATTATACAGATGCATGTGAATACTTACCCTTCTATGCTCTTCATATAAAAAAGAGATTACTTGAATTGATCATCTTGCTATTCTCTCTTGCAATTCTCAGAAACTGCACAGAAGCGTCAGAAAGTCTAAAATCCTGGAATAACTGATGAGGCTTATCACATTTGTACCTATTTATTTTTTCTTCTAGTTTATCTGTCAAAGGCCACATGTCTAGTAGAGTTGTATGTGAGTATCAATGTGAAAACTATAAACCCTTGTGTTAGTAGTATTGAAACAGAACCTATTTGTATATGCCCTCTCCTTTTTTCCACTCCTCCCCCATTTTTTCCCTATGCAGTCTGAAACTGCAGATCTGGAGAGCCTTCTGAAATATTATGAATCAACAGTACTAAAAATAGAATGAATTATGTTTTAAAATCATGCTTAAGCACAGTTCACAGAGGTATATGTACCCTTCAGGAAAAATAAATTCTCATTAGTTTAATCAGAAATATGAAAAAATGCTATAACTTCTGCCTCAGCTTGGACACATTAGTGTTTTTTAAATTCAGATTTAGATGTAGTGCAGACATTCAACTGTTACCCTGATGCATGGAGCCCTGATAGGGTATTGAAAAAAGCTGGAAGTATATTCAGTTTTCAGTTCCTATTTTTGACTTAGTAATTGTGATAATTATATACCGTCAGTTAGCTTTTTGATATAAATATCCTTTTGAGAATGAACTAAATATAGAGAGAGTTCCAAAGTTTCCAGAAAGGATAATTGGGTGAATTTAGAACATGCATATATTGCTACAAATTCGATTGGACATACTAAGATTCATAGGTACAGCCAACATCTTTTATCAGTTTGGAGACTGTTTGGTACTTATGTTGACCAAAGCAGCAGCTATGTCTAACCCTACAGCAAAATTGTTTCTGAGCTGTTATTATTTGTAAGCCTGTATTTCTTCTTGCGTAGATTACCGCAAATAACTTCTAAGTATGAAAAATTTCATATGTATATAAATACACTTGTAACCTTTTTTCTTTATCAATTTTTTTCTATTTCTGTCTACCCTTGTTTTCTTTATACTTTGAACTTCTGTGTGCTTCGCTATTTAAGGATTTCAAAATACTTAAAAGTTCAATTAAATTTTTGTCAAAGTGCAATTAAATTTTAATTTTCAAATTGCAAATTTGCAAGTGTGCAAATAAATTTCAAAGTGCAATTAAATTTTCAATTCAAAAAAGTTCAATTAAATTTTCAGTGTCTAAGCATTAGTCATGGAGGTTCCTATTAATAATTATTCATCTTCCTCTGAAACACCCCAGTTTAAAGCTATTCTTAAAATAGATAAGTTTTTGTGGGCAAATATATTAGAATAATAGCTTAAGATGACTGTTTTTATGAGAACATTTTGGGAAGATAGCCTCAAGAGTAGTGTTGCAAATCAAAACACAGCTTTTCAATCTCTCAGTAACTTTGTATAGAAATTTTTAATCAAAACAAGATCCATATAATACAAATATGACTGAATGTGTCTAATCCTGTCTGTTCTTACAGTGAAACCGGAGTTAACAATGTATGAAGACCTGATTATTAGAACTAGCATTATAGCATGATGAAAAGATTATTTAGAAAGCAAACTCTGATATATTAACTTCACTAAAACAAAGATAGAAAAAATAAAATTACACAGTAAGGTTTATTGGTTGGTGGAGGCACAATTGCAAAGAAAAGAAAATGTAGTATTAGTAGCGTCACTTTGCTTTTCTATAATCATAGAATGGTTTGGACTGGAAGGGACATTAATGACAACTTCCACTAGATCAGGTTGCCCCAAATCCAATCCAATCTGGTCTTCAATACTACCAGGGATGGCGCATCCACAGCTTCTGTGGGCAACCTGTGCCAGTACTTTACCAGCCTCATAATAAAGAATTTCTTTCTAATATCTAATCCAAATCTCCCATTTTTTTTAGGTTAAAACTATTAGTCCTTCTCCTATCACTGCACTCCCTGATAGAGTTCCTTCCCAGCTTTCCTGTAGGGCCCCTTTCGATCTCCCTGGAGCCTTCTCTTCTCCAGGCTGAACAACCCCAACTCCCTCAGCTTGTCATTGCAGGATAGGTGCTCAAGCCCTTTAATCATCCTCATGGCCCTCATATCTCTTTTTTACATACTTTTTTCTTTGGGTTTTAACGATTTCAAGGAGTCATTAATCCAAAACAAAAAATATTTACTTAAAATGGAAGCAGGATATATCTTAATAAAAGAATTACAAAAGACTGACATAAAGAAAAATGGTTTGCAATCAACACATACACTTTTATAGAATAGTTGCTTTACACTGCTTGACAATTTTTTATTTTTTTTTCCTGCAAACATGAACTTTGCAAGGCTGCATATGCAATCACATTTTTTTGCTGAGGATATTAAAATGTGTCATTAGTTTGAAGTGGAGAAAAACATAAATGGAGCTTGGTGAGAGCAGGAAAAGACAATTCATTATGAAGGCACAGAACTGTTTTGTGTCTGCATTTCAAAGTCATCAATGTGCATTTAGTTTTGAAATTTTATTGAAAAATTTAAAGTTGTGAAAGCTCTGAAATCCTCACACATTGGAAATTTTTATGAGATATAAAAGTAGAGTATGTAGAGACTCATTGTTTTGAATGCTTTTTTTTCTCCATTTTTAATGGCATATTTATTTAATCTCTTGGTTATTCTAAATTTATTCCTCTCTTCAGTTGAGGTCAGTTGTACTTTCTTGCTGTGCATGAGTACAAGTGTGTTCAGTGTATATGTTGAGTAGGATCTTTCTATAATTGCTTATGAACTGCTCACATAGGACTTTTTGTGTGGTGAGTTAAACTAGTACAATAGTAGCAGGCAGCTCTTTATTATAGATGTCATTGATGGAGTTATAGTGATCAAAATCATTGATTTTTGAGCAGGCGAATAGATGAAATGAAATAGACTATGAGACCAAGTAATAACCCATTGCTTCTGGTAATTAGTTTTCTGCTATCTGTACTTAAGGCATATTAAAAAGCACGACAGTATTTTTTTATGGCAAAAAATATTAAGCTGATACCATAATTTCTAAATGTCAGAAGTTGAGAAAGTACTTCAGATTAACTTTCACCTGGATATTTAATGTATGTTTTTCCAAATGTATAAAAACCTAACATCATAACACATTGTTCCTAATTGCATATTTTAAGCACAGTTCTGCAAATGCTTATGCAGATAGCTTTTACTATTGCAATCAATACACTGAAAGTCATTTGCTTCTTGGATTAGCAGAGTTTCTGACATGATGGGGCATTTATAGGATCTTATGAAATCCTCATCTTCTCAATTTCTTTGTTAGCCAGAAAACAGAAAATGAGAGAAAATAAATTTCTAAAATGTTTAATTATAGATTTTTTTTTTAATAAAGTTAATGGTATTTATTCCAGATAACAGTTCTATAAGTGTACAATTTTATATAGAAGAACTAGCTGAAGATATTCTCTGTTAGTATGAAAAATTAAATTCAGAATCAGAATACCTCCTAAAATCAAAGGACATAGAGGAAGTGAAATTTTAAATACAAACATTTTAAAAAACAGTACCAGAGAATCACAGAATGTATGAGGTTGGAAGAGACCTCTGAAGGTATCTAGTCCAACTCCCCTGCAGAGCAGGATCACCTAGAGCACATTGCACAGGATGGCACCTAGGCAGGTTTTGAATATCTCCAGAGGAGATATTCACAACCTCCCTGTGCAACCTGTTACAGTGCTCTGTCACCTTCACAGTAAAAAAGTGCCGCCTCATATTGAGCCAGAACCTCCTGTGCTTCAGTTTGCGCCCATTATCTCTTGTTCTGTTGCTCATGAGGTTCCTCTCAGCCTAACCTCCAGCTTGTTGAGGTCCCTCTGAATGGCAGCACAGCCCTCTGGGGTATCAGGAACTCCGAGTTTTATGTCATCAGCAAATTTGCTGAGGGTGCACTCTTTTCCATTGTCCAGGTCATTAATGAATAAGCTGAACAACACTGGACCCAGTACTGACCTCTGGGGGACACCACTAGGCCTCCAAAAATTAACTTAAAAGAAAAAAAAACAACATGCTGAAATGGACACAAGTTACTTACATTCCTAACTTACATTCCTAACTTACATTCCTAACTTACATTCCTAACTTACATTCCCTCTTCAAGGCCAAGCAGACCAGGAAAACACTGCTGATGTTCTTATTTCAGAAAAATCTGCGTTAAAGCCACTTGCTAACTATATCTACTGTATTAATTGGTTGTAAAATTACAAGTTGTCTGAAAATTTCACCTCCTATAAGTTAAAATCAACCTGTAAAAAGTGGCTATCTACACAACTGATTGTTAGTTACTCTGAAGTTCTAAGCTCCGGAAGTATTCTATCAAATAGGAAGAAGAGTGCAAAAGCATTGCTTCTTACTTCTGGGTCCTAGTTTAGTATTATGTTTTATTATGATAAAGTTAGTAAGGGTAACTTTTTTTTTTTTTTTTTTTTTTTTAAACAATGCAATTCTACTTTGTTATGTCTCTGGCAACAACACAAACAAAGCAATTTACATTAAAATATCAAAAGTGCCCAAAATTATTGGCCTAAGCTTAGGGAGTTGTTTAGAAAAAAATGCATACTGAAATAGTTTCAGTTACTCACTTGGTCATACTGTCCTTTCAGTATTCATAGCTGAAGAAAAAGCACAGGAATTGTTACTTCTAGAGACAGCCCAATTCTCTGTGCTGTGCTTTACAGGCTGTTGAGCTATGCCAGATAAACAAAAACAACACAGCTACAGCTCACCCTGCTTGATTTCTACTTTTTGCTTTGCCCTGCCCCTTTACCAGGTGATTGGTTGGGTGACAGGTGGGCCTAATGGTATATAAGCTGCAGGTGTCCTATTAGTGTGCTTTTTCTGCCTGAGTTGCTCTTTAAGGGTAAATGATTGGTTTTTCCTTCAGCCAGTTGTAGGGTTCTTTAGGTGGGTCAGAGTATGTGGGCTGATGTGTTCCTGAGTTGAGAGGTGTAAGCATATATTTTGGAAGAAACATCTACTAGAATTTTTTAGAGTAAAGAAAGCTATATAGTAGTAGGTGCCTTTACTATATGCAGCTCTTCTTCAGGTGAGCAATATTTAGATCATGCATATGGATAGGAAGTTGATATTTCTTTATGTGTTTGCTTTTGCAGTTCTAGGTCTTTCATGACTTTTGCAGAATTATGGGGCTTTCTGTGAATGTGACCTTATGTTTTCACCTCTATGCTGAATACTATCAGAGTTGCAACCCTGGTGTTAAAGTGATAGAGCATGGATCTAGGGGAAATGTATCACCTAAGTTTCCTGTCCCAAGGAGTATCTGAAAACAGCAGAAGTAGGCACATAAGGTGTACTCTTTTTTTAGGGTTAGGGATAGTTTCTTATGTTTCTGGAGCTTTTTTTTTTTTTTTTTTTTCTGTTTTGCTGGCTGTAGAGTCTTTAGACCTTGTAGCCTTCTAGATTTTAAGTGCTTGGATTTACTAGAGGGGTATTTAGCAGAGGTTGCCAGCTAACTTGTTATTGGGATGTGGTGGGGTACACTTGTGTTTCGGGGTTATAATCTCTAGATATATTAAGATACTTGTGTAACTCTCCAGAGGATTCACAAAGAGCTTCAGTGTGCACTGCAAGGGGCTTGACCACATAAGTGTAGTATTACCAAGAGATGGAGCAGGGTCACCTTTTTTATCTGTGAAGGGTAAGTCTGTGATTATCCCTGATGGAGCTGCTGTGTGTTCATGTCCTGTTGGCATTTGTGGACCTGAGTTTTTTTTTTTTTTCCAGCTCTGGTCTCTGTGCTTGAGTTCTCTGCAAGGACCTGTACTGTTTGTGTGTCCCTCACAGATATGACCTTCTTTTTTTTTTTCTTCTTCTTGTAGGAAGAAAATAAACAACTTATTTTACCTCAAGCACTGCTACAGGATGAGTGGTTAGAAAGCTGCCTGGCAGAGAAAGACCTGGGAGTATTGCTTGATAGTCAGCTGAATATGAGCCAGCAGTGTGCTCAGGCGGCCAAGAAGGCCAACAGCATCTTGGCTTGTATCAGAAACAGTGTGGCCAGCAGGACGAGGGAAGTGATTGCCCCCTCTACTCGGCTCTGGTGAGGCCGCACCTCGAGTACTGTGTTCAGTTTTGGGCCCCTCGCTAAAAGAAGGACATGGAGGTGCTTGAGTGAGTCCAGAGAAGGACAAGGAAGCTAGTGAGGGGTCTGGAGAACAAGTTTTACGAGGTGCAGCTGAGGGAGCTGGGATTGTTCCTCCTAGAGAAGAGGAGGCTCAGGGGTGACCTTATTGCACTCTACGGGTACCTGAAGGGAGGCTGTAGCGAGGTGGGGGTTGGTCTATTCTCCCACGTTCCCGGTGACAGGATGAGGGGGAATGGGCTAAAGTTGCACCAGGGGAGGTTTAGGTTGGATATTAGGAAGAGCTTCTTTACTGAAGGGGTTGTTAGGCATTGGAGTAGGCTGCCCAGGGGAGTGGTTGAGTCACCATCCCTGGAGGTCTTTAAAAGACATTTAGATGTAGAGCTTAGTGATATGATTTAGTGGTTTAGTGGAGGACTTGTTAGTGTTAGGTTAGAGGTTGGACTTGGAGGTCTCTTCCAACCTAGGTGGTTCTGCGTGAAATTGTGTGATGATTTGTGATTTTGTGAGATGAAAAATGTTCTAATGCTTCAAGCACTTAAACTGGGAAATGTGCTTTTATACTGTCAGCAATAATGCACATTATTTACTATGTAATGAAAATGGAATGGCTAGATAGGTAGCAAAAGCTTCAATATTCGTTGGACTAGTCTTTTGTTCTGTTGACATTTTCTCTAAGTTTGTAGATGTTTCATGTTCCACTTCAAAATTTCTCTAAGACTTAGGGATCAAACTATGAAATATGGAGGCAAAAAAGAGAAAAATCTTGATTTTCATTTCTTTCTATGTGTAAGACAAGACTACATTTTTTTCCAAAAGAATATTTGTCCTGATCTATTTTTTATAGATTTTTACCTTGTTTTAAGGATTTTTTAGTATAAGAAAATCACTTGCTTTGTTCTGATCTTAAAACAAGCATTTTGATGATGGGAGAAGAGTGGAAATAATTTGCATCTGTATTGTCAGTCATAATACATTCTCTACTAAAAATTGTGTACACATTTCTGTAAATAAACACCCTGCTTAAAATTCATGAGGAAATGAAGTGTTAAAAAATCTAAACAGCTGTGCCATCATCTGATGATTATTCATATGAAATATTATCCCATACTAAAAAAAAATATTTCTATCAGGTTCTTTGGTATTTAGAAAACTTAAATGCACATTGTTTATAGATTGCTAATGCTTATAGTTTGTTACCCATTGGAATGCATGTTTGGGGGTGAAAGCAAAATCTGTTTGTTTAATGGTACCCCAGCGTTGAGTTGGGAATGTGTCAAGATGTAAGAAAACATCAGCTTTAATAAGCATACAATGCAATTTAACAGTTCATAAAACAGTAAAATTTAATCCCAGCCTGGGAGATTTATTAAATCTCACTCAGCAAAATGGTTTTGTGGGATGTGTTAGCAAGTGAGAATTAAGTGAAATTATTTCAGGGGCAATAGACTTTATTAACCAAGGAGGGGGGGGGAACTAGTTCTGCAAGCCGTTTCTTAATTTCATTCACTTGTTATAATTGCTTTGAGTAGGAGAGCTTTCTGTGAGCAGAAGAAATATGTTGGGTCTCTGAAATGTGTGTGCATGCTACTACATTTGTCAGGCCTCATCTAATTGAAGTATCTTCTGTAGGTGGTCTTGTTTAGTGGTTCATTTAGTGATTGTTAAAAGATTTTTAGTTCTTCTAAAACTTCTTAAACCTCTATCTGTAAGATAAAATGACTGCTGTTAATTGTTATTGTTTTGTCATTTTTGCATCCATGCCGGTTCTTCTGTGCTCTTTACTTTTCTTCCGTTTTCTCTTCCCCTCAACATTTGTTCTCAGTCTTTATTTTTATAGGCTGCGGAAACAATGTTCTTTCTATATCTTTTTTTCCTTTGTCAGTTAGGAGTTTTCTAATTCTGTATTCTTCCAGTCAGTTGTTACATCTATGTGAAACAGTGTGCTGACTTGTATGACCTGCTTATATCCTACCTGTATTTTAACATCACTCAACTATCAAAAAGGAGAAAAAAAAAATAAACTTCTTTCAGTACTGTCTTTCTTGTAGCCTTGTGTATAGAGAGACAACTTGAAGACCAAATTCAAGTGAAGGCTCTTGGACTCAAGCTCTGCACACAACTTTCACACTTAATGCTCTGCAAATATCTTTGTTACTGTGAGTCACTGAAAGGATGCTTCTTCCATTATGGATGGCCAGACTGCATTCAAAATGTTAATGGGAGTTTCTGTGGGGTGCATATCCCATAGAGAGATAGGATACCTGAGAGCACGTTGTGGTGAGCTTGAAACAAGTTGTCTCAGTCTAGATTTGTCATCTTTGGGATTGGTAAATGTTTTTTTTTTTTAAGTAATTGCCTTGAAATCACATTTAACCTGAGACAGGTTAAAATAAAGTGTGTTCGCTTTTATGCTTTTCTTAAATATTTCCAGCTGTATTGGAAAGTTAAACCATACCAGATCTACTGACATTAGTTTAACTAGGAAAGGTGTTTGTATTTTTGCCCAGCTGTTTTGCTGTACTGGCTGGCTATAGACTTTCTTTAACACACAGCTACCTGGGATTTGTGTATACCTTATGTCTTGGATCACATTCAGTAGAGAAAATCTTCATAGAGAATGGCTTGGTGGAATTTGGCTTTTATAGCCAATCTCATCTGATTCTTTCTGGGTGTCCCGAAGGACCTTTTTTCCCTGAATCTAGTTTACAATATGAAATATAAACATCTTTATTGACACCTGTGTTGCATCATGCTGTATATTCATAACTGTATAGAATAAAAATGGGATTCTATGTCACTTGATTACTTTTGAGTGACAACAGATGTGATGACAATCACTTTACATTTATAAAATGAGTATGGGATGATTCACCTTTCTATCTTTCTTTCAAGTATTCTGTATGATTGTACTGAAATTTTAGTACAAAAAAGTTTAGTTTCATTTCATAGTGCATAAAAGAATCATATTCAAATCTATATTTACTTTCAAATCTAAATTTACTTTTCAAATCTATATTTACTTTCATCTTCAAATATTCATTTATTATATGGCTATGGAGAAATATGAGATCCAGGATTTGCATTTTGGAATTGGGAAAATACTATGGATTATAGTGATTAAAATTACATTGTAGAGGGCATGAATGGTTAGATGCTTTATCTTCTTAGCCAACCATTTTTGCTTAATGCAGGATCTGAAAAATTTAAAGAAAAATGACTTTCTTCTTTCTTTGTCTCTTGTCCTGGACCTTTATGTATCCACTATTGCAGCTTCTGTAATTTTTAATGGCAATTCTGTCACTTTCTGTCAGACAGGACAGCTTTTAAGGAAAGTAACAGGGCACTGTATAATGAGGGCACTTCTGCACTGCAGGTGGTCACATTGTCCTGACTTTTGTGTGTTGTAGGATTTTTCTCATTTCTTGGTTATTCCTGGTTTGCTTAAAAGAAAGGAGGTATATATCAAAGAAAGGAGGTATACATATATCAAATTCTGTGGGAAACTCAGTCTTCAAATAAAAACAATTATTAAAAAAATTACTTAACACAGGCCTATTTCTGTTCACTGTTTTCTTAATGGAAATAATCTAGAAAATAAGACTAATTCAGGAAACAAAGGAAGGCAGGTGGTGCGGGATTCAATAGACAGAATAAAGGAGATGTTTGTTTAGGCACTATATTTATTCAAGCTTTTATAATTAATAATTTTGCATTGTTTAAATTATTGGACAGTAAGGACAGCTGAGAGAAAAATATGTAATTACCAAAGGAGAATTAATTCATAGCAGGCTAAGGAGATTGATTGTAGGATGTTTTTGAGGGCACTGAAGTGATTAAGTATGCTATTATGAACCCTTCTGTTTAACATGTCCAAAATAATGTTATTTCTTCACAAAAAGGGTGTCTTGGAGGAGAAGAAGATTTGACTAGGCTGTTATCCACTAGTCTGTTATCCACTATGTGCTGAGGCTGTTATAGCAAAGAAACAGAGTTGCTGCTACCCTTCAAATTCTCCTGTCATCCTGTTGTGATGGTGAATAGAAAAAGTCTTGATACACACTGGGAGTTGAAAAACGAAATCTGACTTGGCATCCAGTGTTATATCCAAGGCACTGGTGTTGTGTAAGAACATACTGCTTATGGAAAATTATGGAGAATACTGTTCATGGACAATGGGAAATTGAGTCCTGCTGAAACATGCCCTGTCTCATGTACTTACACTCCCCTTGCCAAATGGAAATACAATATTCACTTTATTCTGCAAGGATAAGTACTCTCAGTGAAAGGATCTTGTTGCAATATGAAAAGCGTTCATGTTAACACTTTGCTAAACTGGCGACCATAGTCGGTCTGAACTAGGTTTACTTCAGAGAATGCTGTGGTCTGAGGTGGCATCTATGCAGCTAACAAAATCTGTACCATTTTTTTTGGTTAGTACAAAAATGTATTATACGATAAAGTAAGTTTCAGAATACACAAAAGACTTCATGTAAATTGCTTTTAATGTTTTCAAACCTTTTCAATATTTTCAAGGACTTTGTTTAAAAAAAAAAAAATCAGTGGCCAGTGTGCTCTCAGTTTTATGCATTTATCAGGATACTTTCATCATAGTTACCAAGGAAACAAATGCAGATATACATTTGTGAGCATTTTTGTTCAGTTTCATTTCATTTTTAATGGAGCAAATGAAATCACACTTTAAAAGAATTTTAGCCTCATTTTAATTAATGCACAACATTTTTCAGAGTACGTTAGTGTCTGACTGAGCATTTTAGTCCTGTAAAGGTAGCTGGACTTACTTCACAATGACAAAATTTGACTAGAGATAGGAAGACAGAGCTATCTCAAGTAGTAGTACGTGACTGTTCTGGTGTTTCCAAGTACTGCACAGAACCCCTTTTAAGTAGAAGATCATGTTTCTTCATAAGTGTATATTAATAATAAATTTAATTGGGGGAAAAACAATCACATTAGTTTCATTTAATTGAAAACCCAATATTTTTTTCTTACATTCTGACTGGTTTTAATCTTTGAAAGCTCTTCCAGATCTTGGCTATGGAGCAGCTCATTTTTTTTTTTTTTTTAATATAGATTATAGGGGACTACAATTTCTTATAGTAAAGACTGAAATATATTTTTTGAGAATTGTACTTTTCTGTTACAGTTCATGAAGAAACAGAATTAGTCTAGCAATCGTTCATCCTAAATTAACATTAAACTTGAGTGCATGTTTTCTAAAAATAAAGCAGATATTTTTTGCTATTTGGAGACCATTCTGTAGCACTGAGATATGAACAGGATAGGAGTAGTTTATTGGTATAGGAGATCCTCATTTACTTTAGAGTTAAATGGAAATATACAAAAACATGTCAGAATTATATATCATTAAATGTGGAATCTGCATCTTTTTAACCCTTAATGCTTAATTATGCACAGATATTATAATTAGCAAATTTATTGTCACATATCAAGTAGCATCAATAGCATCAATGAACTCCTGTTTAATGTAATTATAAAGTTGGTTATGAAGATCATAATTGCGATGATTCTGAAAACCTCTTATGTTAGGCTTGCCTTTATCTTTGTCAGAGCTTGAGCACTTCTCACTTCTGGAATGTCTTAAGATACAGACCTAGCTCTCAAGATGCTGTGATAGTGCGTAAACATCCCATTTGGTTTCAGGATTTTCATCTGGTTCTTCTCTAACCTAGCAGCCATGCTTAAGGTCACTGAAAATCATGCCTTTGAGATGTCATGAGAAGGGCAAAAAAAGGCAGAAACCCAGTCCAGCAGTTCTGTTATGTGGGGAAGATTTTTTTTTTTTTTTCCTTGGCTGAGACCCAGCCAATACTAGGTTTCTTCTGCATCAGTTTCTCCCATATAGGTAAGAAACTGGTGAAAAATACCCTACCAACTCCTTGCCCCAGCTCCAAGCCCCGAAAACCCAAACTCTCCCTACAGTAAGAGCAGGTGAAGCAAATGTGTGCCAGAAATCATGGCATAAATCTACTAGAGCTTATGTGCCTGTAGCATCTTTGGGTAGGATTGGAAATGAAGAAGAAAAAGACCATACTGAAGAGGCCTGGAGAGAAATAGTAGACCCTTTATCTAATAGTAGAGAAGACTTTCCTTGTGTGCTTTACACTGAGTCTGTCTCCATCAGAGCCCTTCTTTCAGTGAGATTAGAATACCTGCCTGAAATCTGTTTGACAGTATTTAGCAAGTAGGACTCAAATGATTAGTGCTGTTACAGAAAAACATGTAATTAGTGGAGACAAAACACAACACCCACAGTTAGACAGGAGGTAAAGGAATGCCAGAGCAGTATTGAGGAAAAAATGTGTAGTATCCAACTGAGGTCAGAATAAAAAGTAAACACAGGTATTGGTGTTTTGTGTTTGAAGTACACTGAGATAACTTCTGATTAAACTGTTATCTCTGAGTGCTAAAAGCTTTTTTGTTACTTCATTGACTCAACTGAAAGAAAGACTTGTAGTCACAGACAGCTGTCATTTGACATCTTAAAGTAGATCTCATTCTATTTCAACTTGATGAAAAACTTTTATAGCTTCTGTAGTTGTATTTTTTTTCTTTCGTAGTAGTAGAAATGCAACTGACTGTCACTAGAAGTATTTTTGATGTTTATTTGTATTCAAACAAGTCATGATTAATAACAACTGTGAAACAAAAACCAGCAAAACAAAACTGTGGCTCAAAAACTGTACCAAGATATATCTTTGAGATACACCATAATCTTTAAAAGGCTTAAACGAGTTAACTGAAAAGTACTAACCTCATTATCCGTTTTTCACTTAACAGAAATGTTGTAGCAGGTTCTTATCTGAAATTCAAGAACTGTTGGTTCTCATGAAGTTTCTACCTCTTCTTTCAGGTTGCCAATCTATGATTAGATAAGATAAAGAATCCTAAAATTTGGGGGATGTTTTTTCCCAAGTCCCTGACCAGTTTCTTGCTGAAACCTGCAGCACTTGCTGTATCACAAAGCATTCCAATATCATGATTTAAGGCAAAGAAAGCAGCGTGGACAAATGGTAGTGAGACACAAAAATTCTTAGCAAGCTTAACAAATGGTGGTGAAGAAGTAGTACAATTGCTATCAATTCCTTCTGTCTCTCAGATGAAAGAAAGTGACCAAGCCAGAGGACAGCCCAACTTGCAAATTCAAGCACATATTTTATATCTTTTCCCAAGTTCTGCACTGTTTATTTCTTGTTCAGTAAAATCGGTGATCGCACCCAGAATGATGAGTGTGATATTGAATCACTAAACCAATATATTTTTGAACATGTGGTTCTATCTATTCAGTACAAACAATTAAGCCTACATTTATCTTTAATGTTCCTATACAAGGTGGACTGTGGAATCTTAGCCTATGTGAATAATGGATTTATCTTGCAGCATCTAAAGATCAAATCTGACACTCAGCTTCTAGCCAGTGATTAGTTTATGTTGTGTGCATTTAAAAGAAGTGCATTCTGATTTAGATTTATTTCCAGTCAAGCAATATTCATCAGCTGAGTATGAAGAATATTAACAGGATTCAAATTACTTCCAAAATTGCAATGGTTTTTTTAATGCTTCCACTGGAGTTGACATCCTACAGATTTCCAGCTCAGTGGCTTATAGAATTTGACAAAAAGCCATGTTGCTCTGCATCTGGCGTAATGTCCATTTGATTCTTGCTGATTAGTCTTATTGGTTCCATGTCCAAGTTTATATCTAATGAATCAGTTAATGTTGTTTTTGAACTTTTGGTTGCTTCTTAATGGAAATGATTTTGCTTAAATCTCACAGCAATTTCAATTTTCATTCATTGGTGCAAGGACTATGTTTAGAAGTAAAGCTGATTTTAAAAAAACACAAACAACAAAGCAAAACAAACACCAAACATACTATTTTCATTTCTGAACCAGACTTATGTATCAAACTTATTTTATAGATTTTACAGTTTATTTTTTACATTATTGTCTAGACTCCAACTTCTGTCAAGTACTAGAATATTAAGCTTTGTATGATGCTTACTCAGCATGCCATTCTGACTTTTGGGACTTTTGCTGTCTCCTTGTCAGATATTAGCTTGCCTTAAAAGCACTTTAATGCCTTAAAGATAATGAACAATTTGGCAGCAAAAATATTTTCTGGCTGATTTGGAGTGTCTGTATAAACTGCTTGGTGTCTGAGATCATTGAAACCTATTATACTAGCTAAGTTAAAATTGGGATTTATTTCTGTTTGAATTTTGAAATCTCTCCCTGGGAGAGCCATTTAAATGTAAACGTATATTTTCCCCTTTAACAGTATCTTATGGGCTATAATGGTAGAGCTCTTTTGCATTTTTATGTTTAATTTTATTGTAAAGAGCCTTGGGATGCTTTTGCATGAAAGGCACTATATAAGCTCATTTTGTATTGCATTGTATTGTATTGTGACAAGTGCAATAATCTCCAGGTTTCCTGCCCATTAAAGAACTAATTTCACAGCTCACTAATTATGTGAATGAGAAGGGGAAACGGGTTCTTTTTCTCTAAGGTATACTGAGCAGATGGCATAGTATTCATTTCCACAAGCAGGATCTAAGGTCCTCTCTTGCTTTTAATTCCAAGTCTTTGCTTATCAAACAGGACAGGAAAGATTTCAGTTTCTTGTGTACAGTATGTACTGGGAGGCTGCCTCTGTCCTTTGGTAATACAACACTAGTTAGCATATACCACGACTAAACAGCCCATTTATTTAGAATGGGACATGAAAACAAAATGAATGTGGAGTTCAATGCAATTCTAATTTGCCACTGCTTTGTAGAAGATATTGATTAGGTCTGTCTTAGGGATTTAAAACAATACCTATAAAAACTTATAAATGAATCAGTTGAATGCCTTTGGGACTGTATCTAGTCTGTAATTCCAAATGGAATACCATTATTTCCTTAGCCTGTATACTTTCCTTCATGGCCAAGATCTTGCTACTTTGCTAATCTATTTTTTTCTTCTCACTGATGGAAATAACTGACTTGAGTTAAACCTTCATGTGTACAGTGCAGCCTCCTAAAACACTACTTTCTTTAAGGTAGCCTGAGTCATCAGAAGTACTGGTGTCCTGCTGTGATCCTATAAAACTGATATTTGGGCCCTTACTTCAGCTATAAAAAGAGAAGAACTGAGACTAAAGGTCCTGATGCTTCTGTGGGACTTGGCAATCAGGCTGTCACAGTGCTGCACAATCAGATAGTTTTCTTCCTGTAGTGTAATGAGCAGTGCTAAACTTTTCTTTCATTCCCTCGCTGCTGGGTTGTCACTTGTTTTCATTTTGTGCTCATGGTGCTGATTTCATTCTAATTTTAGACGGATGCAGCTCTAATGTATGATGCAGTTCATGTCGTGTCAGTGGCTGTCCAGCAATTCCCACAGATGACTGTTAGTTCACTACAGTGTAATCGCCACAAACCATGGCGCTTTGGGACCCGCTTTATGAGTCTCATTAAGGAGGTAAGTCACTAATAAAATATATCTTACTTCCTTACTTTCCCTCCTCCCAACTCCCATTTCATTTTATTCTAATTCTACTTGAATTCTGCTTTTTTTATTTTTTAGCAGGTGAGTGAAACTATTGGCTTATGTTTAAAGAGATTGACAGATACGACAACATTTATATTTGCAAATGGGTTTTCCAGCTCCAGTTGGAGCGAAGTGTATCATACACAGAAACATAAAAGGGTGAAATAACTGCATTCTAAATAACTTTTAATTGTGGATACTTGTGAGTGTTTTTGGAACATTTGTGGCATTAAAAAAAAAAAAAAAAAAAAACAAGTCCCCAAACCATATACTAACTATGAAAAATTCAGCAACTAAACGCTAGTATAAGTCTGAACAGGCCAAGAATGAAGTTTTTAGTTTTCACTTCTTTTGCCATGGTAAATATATATATATGACATTGTTCTCCTAGTATACTGCTAAGATATGGTTAGATAACTTTAAAGTTATAGTACTATCTAGGAGATTTAAGGTGCTAAAGATTATAGAATATTCAAATAGGGTATTCTTGTACTGTAAATAACTACTAGTTTCTCATTCTAGATATGCAAAATACTGTGGTAAAGATAAATATTTGCAATGGAATATAATCCTGTTTTTAATACTATTTGATTTTAAGATAATTTTGTCTTCCACACTTCTTCCTCTAGTTTAATATAGTTTAAGAACCATGCTGATTGTAAGTTTATTTAATTATTATTATTTTTAATAGTATATTGCACTTAAATTAGTAAGTAAGGAATCAACTGTGGAAGACTGGCTCAGTGACTTCAATTTTTGGTGTCTAAGCATGGTTTCAGGGAACTCAGCATCTTGCAAAAGTTTAAATGAAATGTCCTGACAGAAGAATGAAATCCAGAGTTAATGGAAGAGAGTGGGGCTGGGGGGCAGGGAAACAGAAGTGGAAATACATATGCGAATAGTGGAGAAATGAAGAATTTATTGACTAACCTGGAAAGCTAATTAAAAAGTTGTATATGAAGATTAAAGAAAGGTTAATTTAATTAGCAAAAAGTGAATATGAAATAGATTTTTAAATCAGCCACAATGTAAAATATTTAGGTAAACAACATTCCCATTTTGACAGAATTTGGTAAAATTTTTCTTTCTGGGGAAATATAGGAAGAGGTATTTATAGATTTTTCTTTTTCTTTCTCTAGGCTCACTGGGAAGGCCTCACAGGCAGGATAACTTTCAACAAATCTAATGGCTTAAGGACAGATTTTGATTTAGATGTTATCAGCCTCAAGGAAGAAGGCCTTGAAAAGGTGTGTAAGATGTTTATCTCTAAAGTGATGTAAAACATAAAAACTTACCTGCCCCTGCCCTCCCCCCACCCCCCTTCTAATCTCACAAAAGGAACTCTGGATAAAAAAAAAAATTATATACCATCTACAACAAAATGAAATTTTATATGGGAATAAATATATGTGGTTTTGAATTCTTTTCAAAAATAGTTTTGATGCAAAACCTTATGTGTAGGGTTGTTTTTTTCTTAGAAGACAGTAAAGCTGATGTTAGAACATTAGTTCTAACAACTCAAACACTTTTTGTGCAGTATGATTTTCCCTGTGGTGACTTTGTGTTTCAGTACCATTAAAATTGAGAACATTAAGATTTTCCTCTCAGTACTTGTGCATGTCTGCCAGACAATTGTGTCACTATTACAAAGAAAATTCCCCCAAATAAGTAGGAACATTATTTCTTCTCTTCAAATTATGGGAGACTCCAGGTCTATACTTCCTCTTACCATGGCTCATTGGTTCTGGATACTTACAAAAATAGGGCTATACATTTAGGTGCTTGATTCTGCAGGAAGTTCTTTCCAAATGCTAGTGTGACTTTCTTCAGACAATGCCATACCAAATGGATAAACATTGTTCAATGGAGTCAGATTTCAGAGTCGAGGGGACCTGCCAAGCACGCTTCATCTTGATGTCGAGTGGAAGTGCTGTGCTAAATCCCTTGGTGCTCAAATTTGAATGTTCACAGTCATAAAATTCTGAATTCTTGGATTCAGAAAATCTGCCTTGAAATATTAGACCTGAGAAATATTAGAGGAATCCTTAGAATATCTTGAAAAGCATACCTTTTTTAATGTACCTACTTCTTAAACATAATTTCAGGAAAGAAGACTTAAAAATGACTGCTGCAAGTAGATTTTCATGCTGCCATTGTATATCATACTCATTAAAAATAAATCAGGAGTTTAACATCAACTTTTAAATGGAGACTCCATGTAAAGGCATTACAATGTACAGGCTTTCAGAAATATTTAATGTGTTACATGTAGCATGCCTGTTCCCTGCCTGATAACTGGCTTCAAAATCTTCTAGTAAAAGCTGCAAATCTAGTGTCCAACAATAGCCTCTTAATGGCATACTTCTAGCCACATCCATAGTTTTGAGAGAACCTGGTTAAGAGTAGACGGTCCTTGAACCATGCATTATTGTAGTTTGATCTATATTTTTAGCTTTAGATACAGTTCCAATCCCATCACCTATGTGTAAACATGTGGGTATATGTATTTGTATTTTCCTTCTGTCTTACTAATTTGGGAAAAGTTGCCTGGAAAAGAAATAAAATAATTTTGGAATTTCTCTGTATTGTAAGAGAGAACTTTTATTCTTTCCTTGTATTCCAAGTTCAATACAATACAGGGCAATGTATTTAGTTTTTATTTACTGTATAGTTGGTATTTAGTTGTGGTTTTCTGTGTTCTGTAAACACTGTGCTTTCCTTCATCTTCAGATAAAGTTTTATTCTCTGTTGCCCTGAGGCAATATTGTACTGACAAATAAAAAGAGAAATTAAGGGAAACCACCATGCTGCGGAGTTCTATTTCCTTTTTTTTTTTTTTTGTCTTCTGCAAATAGCTGAATAGAGACATTAGTTTAAACAATGTATTTCTCCAAACTTTTTTTCCCCAATACTCATTTTGGGATATTAATGTTTTCTTATTAGGAAGGTTTCAAAGAAGTTCATAAGGTATGAGCTTGCTTTGGAACAACTAAATAGGTAGGTAATATGATTTTCAAAAAGGTCTAGTGGAAAACCTGTGATTATAGAATTAAAAAATATTTTGAAACATGAAGCAATGCTTGGATATTAAAATGTCTTACTATGAAATATTCCATGAAGGGAGTTATGCAAAGTTAAGGAAAGACAGTGTGTAATTGTGATTAAATTTGCTAAGGACATTTGCTTTATGAGAACAATAGGAACAGTGTAAACTGTCTTCCTTACTGAAAACATAAATGGAAGAATTTATGACATGGGGATAGCTGAATAAGTCAGCAGTGGCTGAAGATTCTGCATATAAGGAAGTGATAAGCTGTTGAAAGTGAGAAAAAGAAGTTTATGAAATCTAGGATGACTAGAAGGACATCAGGTGGCATTTGAGAACCATCAAGCAGCATGGGTTTTTGGGAAAATAAAATCTTCAGTGTACTTTAATTTCTTCTCTGGCAGAAATGCAAAACAAAGGAATGGAGACAGTGTAATATTGTCATTCAAGTGACATATCTGATACTACTTCACAACCTTACTAAAAAGAAAGTTGACTTAACAATTTTTTTGTTAAGTATGTGGACTGGAAATTTCCAAGGAGAATGTTGGTATTAGGTACTGCATAACAGATGTGTAGTGGGCTAAAGGAATGGTATCTTCCATCTGGATCTGTGTTGTCTGTTTTAAATTTTACTTTCCATATCAATATAAAGGCAGAAACGCAAAAGCATGTTAACTTAATTCTTAGTTGACAATATATTAGGAGATACATAACCTGCTGAAAATACAGAAGTAAAAACAAAAAAGGTCTACAGAGATTAGAAATAGGTGAAGAAAATAAAATTCAACAGAAAATATAGAGAAAATATAGTATTCTAAAACACAGACTTAGTAATAGAAGTAGTAATAATGAAAGATATGTGAGACAATAACAGAAACAGTAAAAGTATATAGATGCTTTAAAACAGCCAATGTGTGCTTGAGCTGTGTATATGGATGCTCAGAGAAAAGGAGAATCTTCCCTGCCTTTGTGGTGCATTTTAGCTTTAAAGGGATGTGATAATATTACTTCAACAAAATATTCTGACAAGCTTTGGAAAGAACAGTAACAATTACTTATTAGAAAAGGTTAGGAGTTGGGAAAGTGTTGGTAAAGAATGATGAGGAATGCTACACATTCAAAGATACATATAAGCAAAACCAGAGCAGTTACTGTAGGGTGTAGTGATAGAATATTAGGAAAAGGATGGTTGCTCAGGAAACTGGATTGGTTGCCCAGAGAAGTAGTGGATGCCACGTCCCTGGAGATGTTGGATGAGACCCTGAGCAACCTGATCTAATGGGTATCATCCTTGCGCATCCCTGTCCATGGCAGGGGGGTTGGAACTTGGTGGTCTTTAAGGTCCCTTTGATGATTCCATTAAGGTCCCTTTGATTCTATTATCCTATATGCTCATTAGCCTGAATTGCTTGGTATTTGGTTCTTATAGGTTATTTTACTGAGAAAGAGAAATCAATCTGAACTAAAAATGTCTTTGAAGAAAACTTGCTTATTCTAAAAGAATGTAAACCCTATTACGCTTCCCAGTAGAGAGAATATATTTTAGCCAGTTCTTTCATTTGAGAGTTTCCCTTTCCCTTCCAAGCTGAATCTCATTCATTTCTCTCCCTCCCCTTTCTTCACATTGTGTCCTCCATCTCTCCATCATACATGCTTTTTCTGCACTCTTCTATTAAATCCTTCTCTCCCTGCTGTGGTGGCTTTACCCAGCTGTGCAAGTGAACTCCTGAACAACCACTCTTTCACTCCCCATACTCAAAGGAAAAGGGGGAGAAAATACAATGTAAAGGGCTCCAGGGTTGAGATAAGGACAGGGACATCACTCTAGTCTGCTTGCATATTGCTAATAGACTAGAACAGTCAAAACCTAAAAGCAAACTAAAAACAGTTGCAACCCATCCACCCTCTTCTACCATCCCTTGCTCTGAGCAGTGTAGGGGAACAGGGAAGGGGGGCTGTGGTCAGTCCCTAATGTTTTGTGTCTGCTGCTCCTTCTCAGTCACTCTCTGCCCCTGCTCCATGTGGGGTCCCTCCCACGGGGTGCTGTCCTTCCCGAACTGATCATGCGTGGGCTTCCCACAGGCAGCAGTTCTTCAAGAACTGCTCCATCATGGGTCCATACCACAAGGTCCATCCACCAGGAGCAAACTGCTCCAGCACGGGACCCCATGGGTGGCAGCTCTCCCCAGACCCCATGCCCTTGTGTGGGCTCCTCTCCACAGGCTGCATCTCTGGCCTGAGGCCTGCCCCTGCAGGGGCTCTCCATGGGCTGCAGCCTCCTTCGGGGCCATATCCACCTGCTTCACCGGCAGCTCCTCCACAGGCTGCAGCATGGAGATCTACTCTGCCAGAACATGTGCCTCTTCAAGGTCTTCAGGGAACTTCTGCTCTGTCACCTGGAGCACCTCCTGCTCTCCTTCTGCACTGACCTTGGGGTCTGCAGGGCTGTTTCTCTCACAATTTCTCATTCCTTTCTCCCAGTTGCTGTGCAACTGCTGTTCCACAGCATTTTTTTCCCTTTCTTAAATATGTTCTCACAGAGGCGCAAACATCATTGCCCTTTGGCTCAGCTTGGCCAGCATTGGGTTGCCTTTTGGAACTGGATGAAACTGGCTCTTAACTGACATGGGGAAGCTTCTGGATTCTTCTCACAGAAGCCACCCCTGCAGTCCCCCTGCTAGCAAACCCTTTCCACGTAAAACCAATACATCTTCCTCCTTCACCCTTTTCTACTTTTCATTATAATTTCCTCAAAAATTTTCCCCCCTCCAGAGTTTTGTTTTTGGTTTTGTTCTAAAAAAATAATTTTTTTTCAAAAAAAAAAAAAAAAAAAAAAAAGATTGAAGTTGGAATTCTTGGGTTGGGCTGTTGTCCTTCACATAAGAGATAATTCTAACATTTTTGAAAAAAGGTTAGTTGAAATAATAGCTATTTCCAATACATAAACATGACACAAAATATGGCAGATATAATTCTCATCTCTCCATCTTCTTCCATCCCATTAAATGAATAAACAAAATTGTTCAATAATTCTAACTATATAGAGATGCTTGACAAAATTCTGGGTTAGGAAGAACATAAAGAACATAAAAGAGACCAACAAAGATGAGGAAAGGTTCCTGAAGAAAAAAGAAAACAAAGAAAGGGAATGGAAAGGACAAAGAGATGGAGAGGGACACGTGAAGAGATATTGGAAAGGGAGAGGTGGAAAGAAAATAGAGAGGGAAAAAGGAAAAGGAGAAAAGGGTGAAGGAGGAAGATGTATTGGTTTTACGTGGAAAGGGTTTGCTGGCAGGGGGACTGCAGGGGTGGCTTCTGTGAGAAGAATCCAGAAGCTTCCCCATGTCAGTTAAGAGCCAGTTTCATCCAGTTCCAAAAGGCAACCCAATGCTGGCCAAGCTGAGCCAAAGGGCAATGATGTTTGCGCCTCTGTGAGAACATATTTAAGAAAGGGAAAAAAATGCTGTGGAACAGCAGTTGCACAGCAACTGGGAGAAAGGAATGAGAAATTGTGAGAGAAACAGCCCTGCAGACCCCAAGGTCAGTGCAGAAGGAGAGCAGGAGGTGCTCCAGGTGACAGAGCAGAAGTTCCCTGAAGACCTTGAAGAGGCACATGTTCTGGCAGAGTAGATCTCCATGCTGCAGCCTGTGGAGGAGCTGCCGGTGAAGCAGGTGGATATGGCCCCGAAGGAGGCTGCAGCCCATGGAGAGCCCCTGCAGGGGCAGGCCTCAGGCCAGAGATGCAGCCTGTGGAGAGGAGCCCACACAAGGGCATGGGGTCTGGGGAGAGCTGCCACCCATGGGGTCCCGTGCTGGAGCAGTTTGCTCCTGGTGGATGGACCTTGTGGTATGGACCCATGATGGAGCAGTTCTTGAAGAACTGCTGCCTGTGGGAAGCCCACGCATGATCAGTTCGGGAAGGACAGCACCCCGTGGGAGGGACCCCACATGGAGCAGGGGAAGAGAATAAAGGTGTAGAAATGGCAGAGATGAAGCGTTATGTACCAAACATAACTCCAATTTGCCATCCTCTGGCAGTGCTTGAAGGGAGCAGGTAGAAGAGGGTGAACTGGGGGGGATGGGGGGAAGTGTTTTTACTTTGCTTTTATTTCTCAACGCTCTGATCTGTTAGCAATAGACAACAAATTACATCAGTATCCTTATATTGAGTCTGTTTTGCCCATGAAAGTAACTGGTAAGCAATCTCCTTGTCCTTATTTCAACTCATGGCCTTTATTTTATCATATTTTTTATCATATTTTTTCTCCCTGTTATGTTGAGTAAGGGGAGTCAGAATGCCATGTGGTGGTGCTGAGCTACCTACTGGTGTTAAACCACCAGAATTTTGCAACAGTTTTATTCTTTAATAAGGAAGTTTTAGCTTCTAACATATATTCTGACTAGAATGAATTTTCATAGGTATAGAGATACAAATGCCAATGTACATCTAACTTTTTCTGTAATGTAAGCTGTATTGCTACCTTTGGTGAGTAACTTTTTCATTATGTATAAGGTCAATTACTACATCTGGTGAGTAACTTTTTGATTATGTATAAGATCTGTTTTTATTTGGCGATTTACAAAAAAACAAAACAATAAACTTAAACCTTTTGTTTTATTTATGCCACTAATTGAAAAATGCATAACTGAACATATTTGGAACATGACTGACTTTCAGATGTTCATTATTGACTTTCAAGTTCTCGTTATGCGAAGAGCAGAAGTCTTACCACAACTTTTTCTTGCACAGGTTTATGAACATATTATCTCTTAGTTGTCTTTTTTTTTATAAAATTTAAATCAAACTCTTATATTCTGTTGAAGTAAAAGCAGTTAGTCTTTCATTTCTTCCCAGTGTTCTTCTCAAGTTTTCTGTTTTTATGTATATCAAAACTTGTGCTTCATCAAAAAGTGCATCTTAGCAATTCCAGTTGAACCAACTATGGTCCTGTTATAGGACCAGATGTGCTGCCTAGTTTTTTTTGTTCTAGAAACATTCCACTAATAGGTAATTTTCATATTTTTTTCCTAATTGCTTTTTAGAATTACAGCTTTCCAGAATATAGTCTTGTCTGTATTAGTGACCTGTCTGCTTAATTACTCATTATTCAACTAGCCGTGGTGTCATCTTCACACATTGTTAATGTGTCATATTACTAATATATAACATCATATTAATGTCATTAGCAATCATGTTATACTTTCTTCTAGACCAGTGACAATACTGGGACATGGAAAATCCTGTAAGAAACACAGTCAATAACTTAGGATGTTTCAATTATATTTATGTTTAAACATCTATCCGTTGGTGAGGTTTGAGTCCACATACTGTGTGTATCAGATTGACTTTGTGTAGTGATACTTAAACTTGCATTATTTTATTTGAAATAGTGAGTTCTTTCTTACACTCAGTAAGCTTGCAGGTGACACCAAACTGGGGGGAAGTGTTGATCTGCTGGAGGGTAGGAAGGCTCTGCAGAGGGACCTGGACAGATAGGATCAATGGGCAGAGGCCAATGGGATGAGATTCAACGTGGTTAAGTGCCAGGTCCTGCAGTTTGGCCGTAACAGACCCATGCAGTGATACAGGCTTGGGGCAGAGTGGCTGGAAATCCATGCAGAGGAAAAGGGTCTGGGGGTACTGACTGATGCTTGCCTGAACATCAGCCAGCAGTGTGTCCAGGAGGCCAAGGAGGCCAATGACATCCTGGCTCGTGTCAGGAATAGTGTAGCCAGCAGGACCAGGTAGGTGATAATTCCCCTGTACTCAGTTCTGGTGAGGCAGCACCTTGAGTACCGTGTTCAGTTCTGGGTCCCTCACAACAAGAAGGACATCAAGGCCCTGGAACGTGTCCAGAGAAGAGCCATTTTACACCTCTGATTTCTTGCATAACAAAGTCAGTTAAGGAAAATCACATTGAAAGAACTCTCTATTAATGAACTGGACAGGTAGGATTTATTTTTAATGGCAAAATGCTTGGAATGTAGAATTTTAATTCTTGAAGAAATTCTGAAGTTCCAGTGCACTTTCTACATTAATCTAAAATACAACAACAGTGTCAAAGACTGTGATATCCAAAGCTATGATTAGCAAAGATTCAAACAGCATTATTTATTTATTTTTATTTTTAAAACATTTCCCTCCCAAAAAATCCACCCTATTAGACTTGTTCTGCTGGTACTCTGGGCTGCTATGGAAACGTATCTTGGAAACCAGATATTTGCACTCAAACTACATGCCAGTATACTTCTCAGAAGTGATTGGGTACTGGGAACCCTGACTCCTTTTAGTAACAGAGCTTCTGAATTGCTCATAAACCAAGGAACAGTCTTTCAGATTGTTATGTATAGACTGCGTTATGCAGAAATCAAGACTAAAAGATCATGTTATTCCCTCCTTACTTGCACTAGATGGATTTATGAATAGCAATTTATTTATTATTACTGTGCCTATCAATATACTTTCATCTTCAAGTAGTCTCAATAGTAATTGAAAAAGCAGAATATACTCACAGTCAGAAAAATCTTAATGATTTCCATACAAAGGAGGAAAAAGTTATTTTCCAGAATTTCAGTAAGCAGAATTAAACAAAACCACTGGAGTCTTTAAAAGAAAAGTGAGTATTAGAGCAAACTCCAGAGAAAACTAATCAAGACTCCACAGCTGACAGTATGCTATAGGCCATTGCAGGGAACTGACAAAGTAGAAAAAAACAGCACAGAAAAATCATGTGTAAGGCTTATTGAGAGAACTGCCTTTCTTTAAAGCAGTATTCTCCAAAATGAAAAAGGAGAGAAGTAGCAAGTGATGAAGAAGAAAACATGCTTCTAGGAACTGCACTTTTGTATATTAGTACCTTACTTTGCTACAAAATGAAAATACAGTAATATACTTATGTCCAATATAAATGTATTTACTAAGCACAAAAATATAGATCTACAAAACTAAGCTCATACATTTGATTTCTGCACCATAAGAATTTTTGATTCATTCATTATTCTAAGTATCACTCTTAAAATGTCTTCATAGCTAAAAAGTTATTGAAATTACCCAACAATAACTAAAGTATAAAAGGCAGCTGTAAGTAAGCAATTCATAATGCCTATTTGAGCTATCCTCATATTTATTATATTTATTTTTTATTTTATTTAGATATGTGCAGATGATTTATACCTATAAAACTGTACTAAACAAAAGCCATCCTGTAGAGGAAGGGTAGGGAATCACAGAATCATTAAGATTGGAAAAGACTTCCAAAATCACCCAGTTCAACCATCTCCCTACCCAAAGGATATTTAAAGCCTGATTTAGTTTTATGCCCAAAATTTAATTGAATAAATATAGAAAGAATAACTTTAATTTTTGTCTGCATAAAAAAAATGTGTCGCTCATGTCTTGTACACAGAACTGCAGATTTTAACCTTTTTCATTTTTGTGGTAGGTTTTGTGGAAAGATACGTGATATAGGTATCATAATCAAGGATGTATCATTCTAGGATGATTCAAGCAATTAATAATTCAATTATATTTGGTACCTGCTGATGTTTAGTGCTGAATAATTATTTCTCATAAATCTATTTGAATTTTGTGTACTGCCAACAAATAGTTGAATTGTATACTGGATTATTATTATTATTATTATTAGTTTACTCAGATGTGGTAAATCATTGTTTTCTTCAGAATCTAAGAGGATATGCAACTCCTTACTTTCCAGTTTTGGTGCTTTACCTTTTTATATACTTCCCATCATGATCAATATAGCAGCAGACTAGCTATGATTTGGTTGCCATCACTGAAAGGTGGTGGGACCACTCCCATGACTGGAGCGCTGCAATGACTGGCTATAGGCTCTTCAGAAGGGACAGGCAGCACAGAAGGGGTGGTGGAGTGGCTCTCTATATTAGAGAGTGTTTTGATCTCGTCGAACTTGAGGCTGAGACTGGGAATGATAAGGTTGAGTCCCTATGGGTTAGGATCGGTGGGAAGGCCAACAAGGCAAGCATCCTGGTGGGGGTCTGTTACAGACTGCCAAACAAGGATGAGGAGATGGATGAGGAATTCTACAGGCAGCTGGCAAAAGTTGCAAAATCATCAGCTTTTGTCCTCATGGGGGACTTCAACTTCCCAGACATATCCTGGAAATGTAGTACAGCTCAGAGGAAGTGGTCTAGGAGGTTTCTGGAGAGCGTGGAAGGTAGTTTCCTGACACAGCTGGTTAGTGTGCCTACCAGGGGAGGTACCCCGTTAGACCTTCTGTTCACAAACAGAGAAGGACTGGTGGGAGATGTGCTGGTCGGGAGCTGTCTTGGGCAGAGTGACCACAAAATGGTAGAGTTCTCCATTCTTGCTGAAGTCAGGAGGGAGACCAGTAAAACTTCTGTCTTGGACTTCAAGAGGGTAGACTTTGAGTTGTTCAGGACACTGGTTGGCAGAGTCCACTGGGAGGCAGTTCTGAAGGGCAGAGGAGTCCAGGAAGGCTGGGCACTCCTCAAGAAGGAAATCTTAATGGCTCAGGAGCGTCCCCACATGCCCAAAGACTATCTGGAACAGAAGACCAGCCTGGCTGAACAGAGAGTTGTGGCTAGAGCTTAGGAAAAAAAAAAAAAAAAAGAGGGTTTATGATCTTTGGAAAAGAGGGCAGGCCACTCAGAAGGATTATAAGGATGTGCAGGGATAAAATTAGAAAGGCCAAAGCTCATCTGGAGCTCAATCTGGTTACTGCTGTTAAAGGCAACAAAAAATGTTTTTATAAGTACATTAACACGGAGAGGAGGACTAAGGAGAATCTTCTTCCTTTACTGGATGTGGGGGGAAACTTAGTGACGAAAAATGAGGAAAAGGATGAGGTGCTTAATGCCTTCTTTGCCTCAGTCTTTAGTGGCAAGCCAAGTTGTTCACTGGATACCCAGTACCCTGAGCTGGTGGAAGAGGATGGGGAGCAGAATGTGGCCCTCACAATCCACAAGAAAATGGTTGGCAACCTGCTACAGCACTTGGATATACACAAGTTGTTGGGGCCAGATGGGATCCACCTGAGGGTACTGAGAGAACTGGTGGAAGAATTGTCCAAGCCGCTTTCCATCATTTATTGGCAGTTCTGGCTATCAGGGGAGGTCCCAGTCTACTGGTGACTAGCAAACATGATGCCCATCTACAAGAAGGGCTGGAAGGTAGACCCAGGAACTATAGGCCTGTTAGTTTGACCTCAGTGCCAGGGAAGCTCATGGAGCAGATTATCTTGAGTGTCATTATGCAGCACTTGCAGGGCAAGCAGGCGATCAGGCCCAGTCAGCATGGGTTTATGAAGGGCAGGTCCTGCTTGACGAACCTGATCTTCTATGACAAGGTGACATGCTTAGTGTATGAGGGAAAGGCTGTGGATGCAGTCTACCTTGCCTTCAGTAAGGCTTTTGACACCATTTCCCACAGCATTCTCCTCAAGAAACTGGCTGCTCATGGCTAGGACTGCCATACACTTCGTGGGGTTAAAAACTGGCTGGGTAGCTGAGCCCAAAGAGTTGTGGTGAATGGAGCTAAATTAAGTTGGAGGCCGGTCACTAGTGGAGTCACTGAGAGCTCAGTACTGGGGCCAGTTCTCTTTAATATCTTTATCGATGATCTGGATGAGGGGATTGAGTGCACACTCAGGATGTTTGCAGACAACACCAAGTTAGGTGCATGTGTTGATCTGCTCGAGGGTAGGAAGGCTCTGTATAGGCTGGACCAATGGGCTAAGGCCAACTGTATGAAGTTCAACAAGACTGAGTGCCGGGTCCTGCACCTGGGGCACAATAACCCCAAGCAGTTCTACAGGATGGGAGATGAGTGGTTAGAAAACTGCCTGGCAGAGAAAGACCTGGGAGTATTGCTTGATAGTCAGCTGAATATGAGCCAGCAGTGTGCTCAGGCGGCCAAGAAGGCCAACAGCATCTTGGCTTGTATCAGAAACAGTGTGGCCAGCAGGACGAGGGAAGTGATTGCCCCCTCTACTCGGCTCTGGTGAGGCCGCACCTCGAGTACTGTGTTCAGTTTTGGTCCCCTCACTACAAGAAGGACATGGAGGTGCTTGAGTGAGTCCAGAGAAGGACAAGGAAGCTAGTGAGGGGTCTGGAGAACAAGTTTTACGAGGTGCGGCTGAGGGAGCTGGGATTGTTCCTCCTAGAGAAGAGGAGGCTCAGGGGTAACCTTATCACACTCCATAGATACATTAAAGGAGGCTGTAGCGAGGTGGGGGTTGGTCTATTCTCCCACATTCCTGGTGACAGGATGAGGGGGAATGGGCTAAAGTTGCACCAGGGGAGTTTTAGGTTGGATATTAGGAAGAGCTTCTTTACTGAAGGGGTTGTTAGGCATTGGAGTAGGCTGCCCAGGGGAGTGGTTGAGTCACCATCCCTGGAGGTCTTTAAAAGACATTTAGATGTAGAGCTTAGTGATATGATTTAGTGGTTTAGTGGAGGACTTGTTAGTGTTAGGTTAGAGGTTGGACTAGGTGATCTTGGAGGTCTCTTCCAACTTAGATGATTCTGTGAGAAGAACTATCAGCCTGGGGTAGTTTAGCTTACCAGGCTCACAGTGTCACTGCTAACTACTCTTCTGTCATTTTGTAATATGTGTCTATTTGTCTCTCCCATACCTGTCTCAAAATCCTCTGTATATACCCTCTGTCTCCTGAACTTACTTCCACCCCTACCTCAGTTCCACTCTTCTGTCTTCAGGCACTAGTGCAGACTGTAAAACTGACTGAATTCTTGAAGATGTAGCTTAAAAGTAAAGTGTATATGTATATTATGTGTGCTCAAAATACAAAAAAGGTTAGGTTGGACGACATCCTTGTCCTGAGATCCAATGTAATGTCTATGTACTTTTAATGTATTTCATACATAAAAGGAAAAATAGATGAGGTTAATAAGTGTAATGAATAAATGTAGTACCATTGGCAGAATTTTGACTTCATATAAAATGCTCAGAAAAGCTATTTTTCTCATGGCTGGTTGCAAACAGAAGGTAGGATGGCAAATCTCAGGGTTATGACTGAGAAGTACTTTCTGTGGATTCCAAGTTTACAGCTTCATCCCAAAAAACTTATTTTTTTTCAAATAATTCTCTGATGCTTCAGTTACTTTCTGCGAAAACGTTAGCAATAAAAATATACTGTTAGCTGCAAGGATCAGTTTTTAACACTTTTTTTTTTTTTTTTTTTTTTTTCTCCAGTCTTTTGAAATTCTAAGATTCATTATAAGAAAATAATGTTTTGCTTTCCATTACAATAAGAACTAAGAACGTCTTTGATATTCTTTTTGTATTATAAAGATAGTATGATTCAGTTCAGCTGAAAAAAATGTTAGTACAGTTTGCAGTGTTGCAACAGTTTAATGATTTCATATTCTGCGGTTTATAGAGTGAAGTAGTTTTGCTTGAAATGGCCATCTATTTGTACCCATTTTACTTTACTGGAATGGAAACTTAGTACAATTTTCTGGGATGTAGTTGAATTAATTTCAAATCTGGCCAAAGTTAAAAGTGAATTTTAGGAGAATAAAGAAAACTATTTGTATATAGGAAATCTGACAAAATGAGGAGGGAAACTGCAGAAAACAACAACTATGGCTTCAGTTCTACAGGCAGTAATTTATGATTATGTGTTTCATGACCTGAAAGGTCACACTGGGAAGTATCCTAAAGGATTTAAAATAAGGATTTTCATAGTGAAATAGATAGTATAGTGGAGGACGACTACTGTTTTCTTGATTAGAATACTCAAATGACTAATAAGATGTCTTAGTAATTTATTGCATTAATTGTAGCTAGTGGATTGCTTCATCTCTTCCACTTGAATTTTGACTGCCAACTGTGAAAGCCTATTGTGTATTCCTTACATCCGGCAGAAATGTTAATTAAGTATGGCAGTCTTTTAGTCTTTTAACTCTAGTCTCCCTGGTGAAGTGAAGCTAATGATTCAAGTTCACTGTTCTTACAGTGGCAGATTTTGAAGATGTCTTTTCTCTTTTCATCATCATCATTTTTCTTTTTTTCTTTCTTTTTTTTTTTTTTTCATACAGATATTAATACATAAAGTCCTGGATTCTTTAAAAATACATATGTCCATGTTGAAAGTATTAAAGAACAATCTATAGATTTGTTATCTATCCCTAAAAATTAAAATTAGTATAATTTGAAACATTTTATTTATTGTCATAATTTCTAGTAATAGCCTTAGACTTGAAATATAATGCAACCCACTGGAACAAATCAAGTAAGCCTTTCTTGTCCAAATCTGTTTGAAATGAAAGCATAGAGAGCAAGACAATCAAATATAAAAAAATCTATCAGTAATTTTTTTTCCACTCCTACATTTGGATAGAGTAAGCGGGATTTCATTCAAGTGTTAGTTTTACATTTTAAATACTAAAACAGGTCTGTAAAGCTACAATATTAATTCAACATGTAGAAACGTAAGGCAATAATATTTTATTGTGTAGGGAAGCTTTAAGTCTGTGATGCAACATACTCATTAAAAATGAATATGATTAGGTTTTGCAAGTAGAATACATGAAGTTACATTATGGAGAAGGTGTTATATTGATAGTTGTAATGAAAAAAAGTCTTTGAAGGTAGTGTACTTAGTATCATAGAAATGATGCAACTTAGTTATTATGGGAAAAACAATTGTTTATTTTCATGGAGACAGCACATAAAGTTAGAAGGAAATATCTTGGTCATGTAGTAATGACATATATATATATATATTTGAAACTTTTGGACATTGGAAGATAATTTACACCAAATGAAGGCTTTATGTAATCTCTCTACACCTTGATGTACTCCTCTCTTTTTGCATCCAGAAGGGTGATAACCCATCAGATTGTAGTATATGACAAATACTTGCCTTCTGCAGATTGTTTTGACTTCACTGTCACTGAAAATAATCACCGTGGCTTAAATCCACCACACAGCCAGGAGGTCTGCATCTTATCAATAAAACAAAATATCACAGAATCACAGAATGGTTGAAGTTGGAAGGGACCTCTGGTCCAACCCCTCTGCTCAAGCAGGGACATCTAGAATAGGTTCCCAGGTGATCATTGGATATCTTCAAAAGCCTCTGCAACCTTTTTGTACATCAGTAATATGTGGAAACAAAGTTAGCATGAAAAGAGCACTTATCTGGGGGCCATATAATTCTTGAATAAACATGTAATTTTTTTTTTTTTACTACGAAGTATTTTCAAGGATTTATTTTCTGTTTATAGATATAATTTCTAATCTACATGCTAATTTACTCTGCCCTGCAATCGCATCTTTATTTGCAATAGTTCTATTTAGTGTAATTTGCAGTATTTTTTCTTAGAAAAAAATGATTACTTGCCTTTACTAGTTTATCTGCATTCCCACATTCAGTACCTATTGGGTTTGGAAGGTGGGGGAGTTCTTATATATCAATTTTTCTTGAAGATGTCTTACTCTTACAATTCACTAAATGACTTCTTTGATCTTAAAGTTGTACAGCAAGCTGACCTGTTGATAAAATTAATAAGTGCTCACAACAGGGCTTCTCAGGGTAAATTTCTTTCTTAAAGCTATGATTTTCATTATAATTTCTCAAACTTTAAAGGAAGAACTATTAAAATATACACTATTTGCTTGAGTCCATCTTACAACCTCACTGCAATCTTTTTGTCTGTATGATATCGTTCTTGTTACTTACTGAAATCAAATATATACTGTGTGGAGACCCAGAAATGTTGTAATGGATTACTTGATTACAGACAAGTTTTAGCCAGTCAGCTTTTAATTAATTCAATTTTGTGTTAATTTCATTGCAAAATTATGTAGTAACAATTAAAGAATGTTAAGTTTTGCATTCAGCCATCACCTAAGTAGGTAAGAAAGACATAAGATTAATTTCTGTTTAGTATCAAATTACTTTGCAAAAGTTCACTTTAATGTCTTAAAGTTTAAGACCTTCTATCGGTTTATGTGTGAAGTAAGTAATGAAGTTATGACAATTTACATTAGCACCAGTTTTTAATCCTGTAATCAGTTATTTATCTGTAAATTGAATGTGATGTAGTAGTTTTGAGTTTGGATATATATTTTTAATTATTACTGTTTACTTATTTTGGAACATTTTAGTATTGATTGTGCCAGTGTACTATGTAGTTCATTCAGATTGGAGTCCATTCTGATTACAAAAGTCTGATTATATTTTCTATTACTTAGACATGTATAGTACCACTTGGTGACATGCATTTATATATGGTCTCTCATCCTCTAAATTACAATGTAGACCAAGAGTCATGCAATTAATATGATGTATAAGCAAGGAATACACGTATTTTGGCTATATATATATATATTTTTTTTAACAGTCAAAACAAGAAATGGTACTATTCTGGGAATGCATAGCTTCCTGCTAGGCCTGTGGTCTTGATTCCAAATCTTATTTATTTTTTTTTATCTTGGAAATTATCATTACTAACTTTGTATTTTTTTCTACCTTGTTTTTTCTACCTTGTATCCTTTTAGACATGATTAATTTCCTTCTCATTGTGTTTTGTACTGGACAAGTGCTTAGTTCTTTTTTATCCACTGGACTAGGTACTAGTCAGCTGCGTTCACAGTTACTTTTTTTTTTTTTTTTTTTTTTGTACTGAGATAAAGGCCACATAAACTACATATATTTTCAGCTAGACATAAACCAGCTTTTAATGAAACAAGATCACTTTGCATTATATAACTTCTTAAGTCAGTAGAATTTACAGTCTTTTATTTATATTCTTTCACTGGACTAGAATGATCTCAAAATAAAACTGTGTCCTCTTAAAATCCTCTAAAATCTGCAAACTTCTGCAGAATATCACAGTTATATTAATCTGACTTTAAAGATATGGAATAAGATTTCTGAAAAGATTGTATCCTGCTGTGCAAGTACTTCCTGTTGATTTTTTTTTTTTAGAAGAAAATTGCTCCAAAAATATTTTCTAACTTTCCTAACTTTCAGAAATCTCTTTCCAAATGTGTTGGATTTTCTTATGCTTTAGGCTGAACAATTGTTGACATACATATTGGTACATTTCTTTATTTTCTTTGACATAGTGATTTTAAAATGCAGCTTCCTTTTCTGCATGATTGAACTTGCATTCCACATAAGGTCCCCATGAGTAGGAAATAAGTCACGCTGGTTTTGATAATCATGGCCACTGTTTCTTACCTAGTCAAAATACTATTTCCACTTGAAAAGCAAACATCTTATTGCAACTTATTCCAAACTACAGCCAACCTTCAAGGGCAGCATACTAGACCAGACACAGCTTTAAAGGGTGTTTCCCTCTAATGTTACTAAGGTTATATTTATACTACAGAATGTAAATTCAGCATAACCAGTTATGTAGCTCTGGCACTCTGTAATATGAACAGTCATTTTTGTGGCTGCCTGATATACAGTTTAGAGATGGTTCCTTTCATGTTAACGGTCATGGGCAGCTTCAGTAGGCTGTTACACAATGGTTAAGTTGAATAACTCCTCTACAGTGAGTGGTTGGCTAATTCCCCACTCCCCCCCCATCCTTTTTTTTTTTTTTTTTTTTTTAACATCCTTTAAAAATATCATTATCATAACGTACACTAATGTTTTCCAAACAAACTCAAGGTAATCTGGTCACATGTGGTATGCATTCTTGCTCTGTATCATATGCACATGATAAACTTGAAGAAGCCAGATAATTTGGCAGAAATTTACTTATGAAAATAATAAAGACAGCTCACTCTAGGAAGTCTTACTTATAATATTCACATGTTGAAATCTAACTGGCATAACAATATAATGGTGTTGCAATATTATTGAGAGAACTAGTGATAGTAGTCTTTGTGGCATATGCAAGAACATTCTTTGCAACACTGAATATTTTCTGCAGGGCTGATTTTTTTTCCAAATTGTTCACCTGAGTTATACTGATGGAATAGGTACAGCCATCTATGTATAAAAAGGCGATTACATTATCTAGGTAAGTGAAGATCATGTATATATAGTTAGCAAAACTGAAGATTTCAGACTACAAAACGCATATGTGACTGTCTCCTTCAAGTGCTATGTAGATGCTTAGCACTGAAGATAATGCATTTGCAATATATTTCTAATAAACTTCAGAGCGGGTTATCTTGTTATTCTGTTGTTCTGAGTGCTAGAGATACTGGCAGTTTATCTCCTGTGAAGAATAAAAGTTTCTGTTTATTTGCTTTTGTTCTTTTTATACCCTCCTATTTTAAAAGGAACTGGTTGTATGAAGCCTTTCCCTCCAGAAAAAAAAAAAAAAAAAAAAAAAGCTATCACAATGAAATATAACCAGTTGAAACAAACCTAGTGTTTGGTTTTAGACTGAACTTAATAGTTTGGTGATAGAGGTATGTGCTGAAAGCTGGAGGAGTATAACACATATTTCTGAGCACATACACACAGGGATACTGTTGTATGTGTTTCTCCTTGTTGGCAATGAAATAACACCCTTTCCATTTCTTGCTTTTCTTATAAAAATATTTACAATAAAGACTGTGAATGATACAACTGTAAAATAAGATGTATGAATATATATGTGATCCTTTGAGCATGTGTAATTTAGATTCCCTTTGTTCTTGAATAGAGCCTATAAATATCTATGATTTAAATTTTGTGAGAAAATGTCAATTTATCTAGCCTTTCAGTTTCCAATAATGATGTTGACAGCAAGACTTTATTTAACCATGTCCTTTCATTGCTCTCATAACATCGTGTTCTTTATCTATATTTTTTCCGTATTCTACATCTATCTATATGTATAAATTTTAATTTGGCTAGCCCTATACTACTGAGATGGTCAAAGGCTAACTACAAAGTTGGCTTGTTTCATTTCAAGCAATGTCTCCTTTGTCATGTGCTCTTCCAACTTGGGGAAAAAAGATTACATATACCATTTTTACTGTTTTTTTTTTTTTTTTTTTTTTTTTTTTTTCCTGGATTATTAGCCCTTGTTTTATTTACATGAAAGGATAATGAAAAACATTTGACACAGGCATGCATAATATCCTTGTCTCTAAGTTGGAGAGACATGGAGTGGATAAGAGATTGGCTGGATGGTTGCACTCAAAGAGTTGCAGTCAATAGCTCAATGTCCAAGTGGAGATGAGTGATGAGTGGCATTCTTCAGGGGTTGCTACTGGGACCGGTGCTATTTAACATCTTTGTCAGTGACATGGACAGTGAAATTGATGGCACCCTTAGCAAGTTTGCTAATGACACCAAGATGTGTGATGCAGTCAACACACTGGAGGGAAGGGATGCCATCCAACCTTGACAGGCTTGAGAGGTGGGCCTGTGCAAACCTCGTGAAGCTTAACAAGACCAAGTGCAGAGTCCTGAATGTGAGCTGAGGCAAACCCAAGCACAAATACAGGTCTGATGGTGAGTGCATTGAGAGCAGCTCTGAGGAGAAGGACTTTGGGGTGTTGGTTGATGAGAAGCTTCACATGAGCCAGCAATGTGCACTCGCATGCCAGAAAGCCAACCATTTCTTTGACTGCATCAAAACAAGCATGACCAGCAGGTCAAGGGAGGTGATTCTTCCCTTCTACTCTGCTCTTGTGAGATTCCACCTGGAGTACTGCATTCAACTCTGGGCCCCCCAATATATGAAGGATATGGATGTATTAGAGTGAGTCCAGTGAAGGACCATGAAGATGATTCGAGGGCTGGAGCACCTTTTCTATGAAGGTAGGCTGAAGGAGGTTGGGCTTTTCAGTTTGGAGAAGAGAAGGCTTCCAGTACTTATAGGGGGCCTACAAGAAAACTGGAGAGAGACTTTATCAGGGAGTATGTTGACAGGACAAGCAGTAATGGCTATAAAATAAAAGAGGGTAGATTTTAGATATTAAGAAGAAATTTTTTACTGAAGTGTGATGAGGCACGGGAACTGGTTACTCAGAGAAGCTGTGAATACTTCATCCCTGGAAGGGTTTAAGGCCAAGTTGGATGGGGCTTTGAGCAACTTTGTTTAGTGGGAAGTGTCTCTGCCCATGGCAGGGATGTTGGAATTATATCATAGAATTGTTTAGGTTGGAAAAGACTTCTAAGATTATCTAGTCCAACGTTTAATCTAGTAATGACAAGTCCACCATTAAACTACATCACTAAGCTATACATCTACACATTTACAACATAAAACCTCCAGGGACAGTGACTGAATCACTTCCCTGCACAACCTGTTACAATATTTCACAACCTTTTCAGTGAAGAGTGTTTTCTGAATATTCAACTTAAACCTCCTGTGCTTCAATTTATGGCCATTTCCTCTTGTTTTATCACTTGATGCATGGGAGAAAAGACTGCTCCTCACCTCTCTATAGCCTCCTTTAGGGTAGTTGTAGAATGTGACAAAGTCTCCCCTAAGCCTCCCTTTCTTTGGGCTAAACCCGAGCTCCCTCAATTGCTCCTCATAAGACTTGTCCTCTAGACCCTTCACCAGCTTCATTGCCCTTCTTTGGACAGATGATCTTTAAGGTCCCTTCCAACCCAAACCATTTTATGATTCTATGATAATACTGTTCTGTGTCTTGATAATGAAGATCAAAAAGAAGTCTGTGCAGAAAAGTTCTTGATAGCACCTTTTACAAGTGGAAAACCACAATATTACTTCTGTGTAAGCTGTGTCACTTAATGGTCCAACAACATAAGTTTTTCTCTAATTCAAACTCCATCAAAGAACTATTCACTTAACAACCATAATTAAATAAATCATGTAGTGTCAAATAACTGCCTAATTTATTTTGCATTTTTTTTACCCAACATATTTTCTTTTGTCTTTTACGAAGGAGATGAGGAATTCTTCATTATCAATGCTTTTTTTTCATAGATTTCAGACTATTAGCTTTTTATTCTCTCAGACTTTTGCATTTTCTTTTCTTTGCATTATTTCTTTCTCAGTATTCTCCAGTATTGTTTTCCATGTTTAATTTCACACATCAAGAATAAGTAAAACTAGAAGCAAGAATAATTTGGATGATGAAAAGTGTTGTTTTGAAAGTACAGCTAACTCTCACTTTGGTTGCTCTCATTTCAGGACAAGCATCCTTGACAGAAATACATGATATAAAAACCTTTCTTATAGCCTAAGTGAATTCAGAGTAGGCACATTTTCTGTAAACATTGCCTATGCTTGAGAATTTATTCAAGAATCTTTCTCAAAGCACCTATATATATACAGAGCTTATTCAATGGCTTTTGCTTCAAGTATTTCACAGAATCATCTAGGTTGTAAGAGACCTCCAAGATCACAGAGTCCAACCTCTGACCTAACACTAACAAGTCCTCCACTAAACCATATCACTAAGCTCTTCAATCAATAATAAAGGTGCTAGCAGGAAGGGTGATTTTGTTTGTTTTTTCCTCTTTACTGGGAGATGTGTCCAGTTAAAAGATTGTATTTATTAATCTCAATTGAAACTGCTGAGAAGATGCGAGGAGCTGGGGGTTGCCTAGCAGATAACTAGCATTAGGACAAGAGGGAATGGCCTCAAGTTGCTCCGGGGAGATTCATGTCTCAGGTTACGAGAAATTTCTTCTCAGAAAGAGTAGTTAGGCATTGGAATGGGTTGCCCAGGGAGGTTGTGGAGTCACAGTCCTTGGGGGCTGTTTAAGGAGAGGTTGGATGTGGTATTTAGGGACATGGGTCCCTAAGTGGATGATACTGGTGGCAGGGGGATAGTTGGACCAGATGATCTTGGAGGTCTATTCCAACCTTAATGATTTTATGATCCTTTGATTCTGCGATTTAAAATAATGTTTTTAAACATTCAGCAAACAAGTCTAACAAACTCATTTTGTGATATGGTGTAGTAATATTTTGGGGCTCATGTTTTCAGGAGCCGATTGAGGACATTACATTGAGAACAAGATTATAATAAGTATGGAACAGTTGCTGGTCTTTGAAAAGTGGTCAGCTTAAGTACTTTGTCTACCTAATGGGTGATAATTATCCTTGTGAAAAAAAATCGTGGAAGTGATAATCCACCAAGAAACTATAGTGATCATGTATTAGTGCATGGGCACTTTCCTGAGTCACAATCAATATTTGTCTGTAATATATAATTAAAACTTGAACAAATAAAACAGATCTTTGCATGGAATTGTCCAAAATAAATACTATATTCAGTATTTGGAATGTGCATTGTATATTGCCAGAGGAGAAAGAGAAGAACCTGAGAAAACTTTGGGGTACATACTTTCATACTTTTCATGCATTTCATACTTTTTTCATCTTTCATACTTTTTCTGCATTTCATGCTTGATGAAGAATTCACAGCTGAGTTTTGTTGCTCCTTTTTCTACACTTACTGTATTTTGTCTTAGCATAGCTTCTGCTTGGCCCATACTGGGCTTTCTTTAAAGAATTCTCATTTCACCAGAAAAACTGTTTTCCTTATAGATGTCTTTATGGAATATTTCATATCAATGATCTGAGTATATTAGCAGCTGTTTTCATACATCAGTTTTGCTCTGTCGCTTTGTCTGCTTTGTAAAGATCTATTCCATGATCCTTGTCACTTAAATTGCTTTCAGATGTCATATTTTCAGTCAGGTCTTCATTCTTGTCAGAACTACATCTAGAAGAGCTCTACTAGAGTAATTTGCCTATCTGTTGTTTGATAAATTTCTTTCATTATATCCTAGTTGTTTCTTTGGACAATTTATTTTATGCTAGATTCTTTGCTAACTGTATGAGTATCAATGGTGTATGTTTCTAAAATCCAGTCCTAACCTTATTAATTTCAATAGAGATATGTAACAATAGAATCCCAGCAAAGTATTCATTCAGTATTTTTTTTTGTTTTTTTTTTTTTTTTTTTTTTTTCAAGAAAAAAAAAAAAAAAGTAAGAGGCAGCTTAGGAACAGATATGTTCTGAACACAGTTCTTCTGAGAGCAAATGATCTCCATGCTTTCTCCCTTGCATTTTGGGTGAAATCTTACATGCCAAATTTCTAGTTTTATGCAGATAAAAAAGTGTAAATCATGGGACTCCTCAAGATAGAGGTTTACATCAATGATGCTGACAGATCCTTATTAAAGCTGTCAGATGTCTGTAGAATGAAGTGCCTTTAATCCCACTGAATGCTATGTGGAGATATAGGGCGGGATGAATTTTGTTAAGTTACCCTGGAGAGTTTATCTGATTATTCATCGAGACTTGTAATTGAATCTGCTACCATTAATCTTACCTTCTTTGGTGCTTATTTTTTATTATTGTATAAAATGAAAAAGCCTCTCTAAAGCATGAGGACAGAGTCGCGTGTTCAACCCTACAAATAGAAATTGAAGATTGTTACCATATTATAGTGGAAAAATCTACCATTTGTTCTATGTACTTTACCTTTCAGCTTTATGTTTATCCTATATCAACATGTAGATGGAAAAACCCTACATTTTCCTAAATGTTCAGTTTCTCCCCATAATTATAAATATTCTGCTGGTTATTTTAAATTGCTTACTGTCCTATTTCCATTTCACTTTATGCAGAAAAGTCACATCAAATCCTAAATTAAACATAAGAATATAATGTTTAAAGAAATTAAATTCAGTTTTCATGGAATGCATATCAAAGAATTTGTTTTTTGAGTTAACTTGTGTCTGATTTTGCCACAATCTTGAAAATGGCAGGCTATGACTTGAGGCAACAGAAAGCAGGGACTTTTTTCTCCCTGGCAATTTTCTATACCTTGCCTAAGAAACCAGATACTTAAAGTGTTTGATTGATGTTTGGGGTTTGAATTATTATTATTTTTTTTTATTCAGTTGCTAATAACATTTTTAATGCATTGTCTATCTTACCATGTCTATCCAAATAATGTGTTTGATATTAACTTGTATATAACATATGATATTTGATATTAACTTGTATTTAACATATATATTAACTCTTATACGTAACTTGTTAACGAAACATATAACCAAAAACTAAGATTATTCTACTTTTCATTTAATTCTTTTTATAAGGAGGGTTATCATGATAGTGTACTAATTCAAGTTAATTAAAAAAAAAGGTATGGGGGGCATTCAATATTTGTTCTGTTTTACTAATTTTTACAGGAAGAGCCATATGTAATGTTCAAGAAGTCAGATAAACCTTTGTATGGAAATGATCGATTTGAAGGTTATTGCATTGACCTCCTAAGGGAGCTGTCTACTATCCTTGGATTTTCCTATGAGATTAGACTGGTGGAGGATGGAAAATATGGAGCCCAGGAAGATGCCAGCGGACAGTGGAATGGAATGGTTCGTGAGCTAATTGATCATGTAAGTTAATTTTGGAAGCTTTATACTCTCAATTTACATTTCAATTATATCTATACAAATTGTAAAACATTTTATAATAATGACATTTGAATAGTACTGTCTTGGAAAATGCAGATGTTTAGAAGAATAATGCAAGATCAATATCAAAGATTTTCTCCTCCAAATTCTGTTAAACCAAGTCTATTCTGCATCTCTATTTTGTCTATAGACAATGTTTGTTTCCTGCCAAACTGCTTTAGCTCTTCCATAGCATAAGCCCAAGTCAAAATAAAGAATAGATAGTATTCATAATTTCTTTCTGAGAACATGTATCTGTTTTATTTATTTATTTATTTTGTGTCAGAGTATAGTCTTCATTAATCAGTAGAAGTCAGGCCCAGATAGTGGATCTGAGACTTTGTCTTAGATAAGTTTTTGTGTATCCATTTTTAATGCATAAATTACTTGATACACAAAAAAAAATAGGAACATCTTTCTTGAAACATAAGCAATAAAGTGCAAGCAGTAAGATAGAAATCTCAGCATATACTGAAGCAGCAAAGTAATGCAAACAGTGTCAGAGCAAATACCATTACAATTAGGCCAGGCATTACTTCATGTCCTTCAAAACATGCTTTCCCAGTTGGTCATGGCAGTTGAATTCAGTTTGTTTGAATTTCATATTTTTTCCTTTAAATTACGTCATTGTGCCTTTTAGTATTTATTTGAGTGAATTGCTTAATACAGAGATATTTGATCAAAGAACTTGAGATAAAATGTGTTTGGCACATCAGTATCATTTAAAGTAGGAAGGGGAGATTATAGCTAATTCAAGTGAAACTTCCTAATGATGGCATGAAGGAAAATATTCACTAATCCCACTCCAATTTTTGTAAGATTTCAGCATATGGGCAGAACATGTGCTAAACAAAATATTCACATTTACTAGAAGGGTTTTTTAATTTGTACTTTCCTACTAAATAATAATCTTTTTTGTTTATTTGTTTTTGTTATTGTTGCAGCAGATGTTGATTACGCCTAGCTTCACACTTTTAAGATGAATGTGTGGGAGTGTTATATTATCTTTAAATATGTGTGTGTATTGTACATAATAGACATATTTAGCTAGACTATCTTCATCTCTCTATATAATTTCACACATGTATAAATGCACAGGCATGCATAGCTATTAGATTTGATGGCTGTTAGGTAGTATCATTTGCAACTAATTTTCTAATGAGACTGGGATGAGTAGTGAGGAAGTATTTCTTATATAGTTCGTCAGAAGCTCAGAAAAAAAAAAAATCATTTTGCTATGCTTTTGTTACTCAGACCAACAGTTTCTTGAACAAGTGCTAGTGTAGCCTCCTAACCTTTTCATTAAGGTAATCTTGAAATAAAACACATTTCAAGAAGTTGCAGCAGTGAAATATGTAGGCCAGGAGCTTTCCTGATCCTTTCCTCTTGATTACATAGAATGGAACATGTTCCACTTTCCCCTAGGCTAAAACTAAACTTATCTTAAAATGCATTTTGCCCATTGAAATGCTGTTGTGGAAGATGTAGTCTAACTTTTAGCCTGGATCATAGTGAGGTTAGGAAGTCGAGCCACCCATGCTCGACTTCCCAGTAAAAGCACTTCAATTTCTAACTTTTATTTTCTTTGAGCTAATAGTTAATATATTGTAAAAGTTCTTAATTGTAACCTAAAAATTGTAAAAGAACTGTTCTTCAAAATAAAAAAAAAATCTGTTGTAATAGACTTTCACCAATCTCTCAGTTTCTCAGTAGTGAAAATTTTCCCTTTAATTTCTGTATTTTTATCCATTTTTATCTTCTAATCTGTTTGATTACATGCATATTATGCATGCATGCATACTCCTTCTGTTAATCAGTACATGTTATTTATACATTTTATTAGGAAGAAACACTTTAGACCTGAGAACTCTGATGGCTTTCTACCATTAGCTAGGCCGCAATGGTCCACGCTAGGCTGAGAGCTCTCCCTAGAAAGTCTGTAGCCACCCAGACAGACTGCCCGCTCAAAAATGCGGCAGTTCAGGTCTCTGGATGCAGGGAGTCTCAGAGCCTGCTGCTGCCATCTGAGGGAGGCAGAGATACTGTGTGCGTGAGGTGCAAGCAGGTGGATGATCTGGTCCGCCTGGTTGCAGAACTCAAGGAGGAGGTGGAGAGGTTGAGGGCCATCAGGGAGTGTGAGCGGGAGATAGACTGGTGGAACAACTCCCTGCAAGGCCTGAAGGAGAGGCACCGGGGTGAGACTCACCAAATGGGGATGGACCCCCTGCCTGGTCACTGTTGGGCAGAGAGAGGGGCCACAGGATTGGAGGAAGAATGGAGACAGGTTCCTGCTCAATGTTGCAGGAACGCTCCTCCCTCCCAACACCCCCCCCCACCTGCCCCACCTGCCCCACCTTCCCAGGTGTCCTTATGCAACAGATTTGAGGCCCTGGAGCTTGAGAGAGCAGTGGATGAGGATGTGATAGGAAGTTTACCCAGGCAGCCTAGAGTGAGGAAGTCTGCTCCATGCCTCAAGACTGCTTCCACCAAGAAAGAAAGAAAGGTGATCGTTGTGGGCGAATCCCTTCTCAGAGGGACAGAGGGCCCTATTTGTCAGCCTGACCCTACCTGTAGGGAAGTCTGCTGCCTCCCTGGGGCCAGGGTCAGGGATGTTGCCAGAAAGCTTCCCAGCCTGGTTCACCCCTCCCATTACTACCCACTACTGATAGTCCAGGCTGGCAGTGATAACATTGGTGAGAGAAGCCTGAAGGCTATCAAACGGGACTTCAGGGGGCTGGGACGGTTAGTGGACGGAGCGGGAATACAGGTGGTGTTTTCATCCATCCCTACAGTGGCAGGGAAGGGTTCAGAGAGGACACAGAAAGCCCACCTGATAAACATGTGGCTCAGAGGCTGGTGCCAACAGAGGAAATTTGGGTTCTTCGACCACGGGGTGCTTTACTCGGCACCTGGCCTGATGGCCGCAGATGGGCCCCAACTGTCCGCAAGGGGAAAACGGATCCTGGCCCAGGAGCTGGCAGGGCTCATTGAGAGGGCTTTAAACTAGGTAAGAAGGGGGACGGTGATGAAAGAAAGCTTGTTGGAGGTGTGCCAGGGGGAACAGTGGCAAGGCAGGGGGAGAAGGCAAAGACTCAGCTGAAGTGCATCTGCACTAATGCATGCAGCATGAGCAACAAGCAGGAGGAGCTAGAAGCCATGGTGCAGCAGGCAGGTTATGACTTCGTTGCCATCATGGAAGCGTGGTGGGACCACTCTCATGACTGGAGTGCTGCAATGTCTGGCTATAGGCTCTTCAGAAGGGACAGGCAGCACAGAAGGGGTGGTGGAGTGGCTCTCTATATTAGAGAGTGTTTTGACGTTGTCGAACTTGAGGCCGGGAATGGTAAGGTTGAGTCGCTATGGGTTAGGATCGGTGGGAAGGCCAACAAGGCAAGCATCCTGGTGGGGGTCTGTTATAGACCATCAAACCAGGATTTGGAGATGGATGAGAGTTCTACAGACAGCTGGCAGAAGTTGCAAAATCGTCAGCGCTTGTTCTTGTGGGGGACTTCAGCTTCCGAGACATATCCTGGAAGCACAACAGAGCCCAGAGAAAGCAGTCTAGGAGGTTTCTGGAGAGCGTGGAAGATAGCTTCCTGATGCAGATGGTTGGCGAGCCTACCAGGGGAGGAGCCCCACTAGACCTGTTCACTAACAGAGAAGGACTGGTGGGAGATGTGGTGGTTGGGGGCTGTCTTGGGCAGACTGACCATGAAATGGTAGAGTTCTCAACTAGTTTTTGGACTAGTTTAGATCTAAATTATGTAGATTTCAGGTTGGTCTATAGTACTGAAAAATTGTTATGGCACTGTATAATATTACATGAGATAGTGTGTGTGTAAATTATGTAGACAACAGATAAAAATAAAAGTGGCCATAAAAATATTACTGGCCTTTTATTCTCTCCTTAACAGAATGCTTTCAGATATTTATACAATTCTGTATAAAATGCTCCTGGGGAAAATCTGCCTACAATAACTTCTTACTTGTTATTTCCTACAATAACTTCTTACTAGCTTTTTTTTTTTTTTTTTTTTTTCACGTAATTTTAGGTACTTACGTTCCTGAAGGACTAGAACCAAGCTCTTTGTATTACTATTTGGAAGTTAATGAAAACTTTGAATAAGCAACTATAGAGATTTTTGGTTGCTTCCTTTTTAAGACAAAGACAAATCTATATGAGCAAAGGAATTTATTTTTTGTCCATCTTTATTTATTATTTTCTCTCTTACTTGCTTTCCCAAATGCAGTTTCATCACTCTGCTTGTAGTATACTACTTTTCTTCATATATACAACAAAACCTGCCTCATAGAGCCTTGTTAGGAAAGGTTAAAGAGTTTTTCTTTCCTCTTCTCCTTAAGGGTTGATAAAATCTTCCTCCTTGTAATTTTCATGCAAAAGGTCTATCAAATGAGATTTTCAAAGCAGTGCAGTACAGTTAAGCTTCATTATGAAATGCTTCATTAATGAAAATCTCAAAATTTTACAATAGCAGAGATTTAAAGACTGTTGGAGAAAAAGATTGAGCATTATTATTATTATTATTATTATTTTTTGCACCAACATTATATGTGCTGGACAATAAAACCTGATGTACTGTCAGTGCTCTTTACAGCACTCTATTTTCCTTTTTGTCTTCATAGTTGTATCAGTGAAAACATGATACCCAGAGATGTTTTCAAAGCTATGTATAACACTTAACCCCTACTGTGTATGTTTTGTTTTTTTTTTTGGCCCCAAAGGATTCTCCTAAATTAATGACACTTACTCATATGCTCTTACTTATTGAATGTTATTATTAACCCATCGTCAAAATATTTCCCCACAGAGGATCACTAGATTATAACATCTTCATTTAGTGATATATATATATATATATATATTTTTTTGTCAAATAGCATGTTACATTACCTCCTCCTTCCTGTATTTCTCAGAATGATTTAGTTATTTTTTTCACAGTATGCCCTAGATTTTCCCTAAAGAATGTTCTGCTACTCTTCATCATCTGGTTCAAATAATAAGATTTTACAAGACGATCTAGTTATTACAGCAGGAATAGAATATCAGTAGTGACTTTGAAAACTTGTTTTGCCTTATTTACCTGAAGTTGGAAAATTCAGGATGCTGGCACAGTAGGTTAGCTCTCTTCCTTTGTGGTTGCTGTTTGTAACTGTGAACTGACATTCATTTTGTACTTCTTTAAAAACATAGATAACATAGTTTAAACATATATCAGCTGAGCAAGCATTAGGAAAAAAAAAAAAGGGAGGGGAACTGAAGAGTGAAGCACATGGAGATTCAAAAAATGAAAATTGTGCAGATAATGCATTATTTGCATTCTTGCAAATCAAATGCAACATTTGCATGCTCTGCAAGAAGGAAAGTAAACTGGTACTGATGGAAAAATAGTGAACAAGTCTTACAAGATTTTACTTTTTTACATTGAAATAAATGGTTCAAACTATTAAGTCTTTAAGTTTAGAATATGTGTCTTTTGAATGTTTATTCCAATCACATTAACAGCAATGAAATAATCAGTTCCAATCCAGAAGTGGGGATTCTTTAAGGTATTTTCCATTCATTCATAGTATCATTCATAATATGAGTTAACAATATGGTCACCTAATGATATATCAAAAAATACAAATAAATAGGAGAGTATCATTACACAGAAATTATTCTAACTGACATCTCTGCAAAAAAATCTAGCTTTTTTCATGATCTTTCTCCATCTAAACCTGCCTCTGATTTTTCTGTTTGTCTTGGTTATCTTACTGTCAAAAATTCAATTGAAAGTAGCCAAAACTTTTATTAGTTTTTACTTGTCTTTTATATTCCTTCATTCTTGCCACTGTTTATAACACCAACACTCTGATAAAAGTTCAAGACTAAAGGGATATTTTAGAAGCTTTCCTCTTTTTTTCTTTTCCAGAGAGACTGGATTCACATCTTGCCATATCTTGGAAAAACAACTTTTGTTTTCTTTCTTGCCCATACAGTACTCAGACCTTTCTTTTGTATATTTGCCTGTAGCAGCTACCCTGCGTCTATCTTCTAAGTATATGAATCCATTTCTTGAGCTTCATGTTCCTCGCTGGTTTGACCTAACATTTTATATGCATGCTTTTTTCTAATTGTGCTCTTGTAGCTGCTGTACCCATATCACCTATTCCCATTTGAATCATGAGGCCATCATTAGTATTCCTTGAATTTTTATTTGTGTTTTGCTGGTTCTGCAGAAAACATTAGTAAAAAATGTTTACATTTCAACAGAGAATTTAACTCGGAAATAAATTAATCACAAAATATATATATTCTTTGTTTCCCAGTTAAAAAAAATCAATTATGAAAAAAGACAACTTACTGACTACAACTTTTTATCAAAACCACTTTTTTTTTTTCATTGGAAATTATTTTGACAGATATTTTTTCAATCAATTCATGATATATTAATTTCTCTTTGACATTTTTTGCTACTCTGTAAAGGAAGAGAAACAATACACATTCAACAATTTTCCTTAAAAGAGTTGGTGATAACATTAAAACTTTAGGATTAGATAGGGTCAGGTGTTGATCTCCAGTCAATTTGGAATATTAATATTTTCTTTACATGGCTTTGGTAAAGACTCCTTGTTGTCATGGAACTTTTTCACTTTAGTAAAAAAAAATAATTGTAGAACACAATTTTTTGTTCAGCTATTTTTATCAGTAATCCTTCCCCTGATACTATAAATAGTAACACACCACGCAATGATGCATATTTCTATTTCAGTAAACAAGCAAAATATTTTTATTAAAGGAGAAAATATTAATTTGATTTTGATTATGTTCTCTATCAGATCTCCACAGCTCTGATTTCTTTTTAAGCTCCTCAGAACAGATATTATCCACAGTATACTAAAATACATGATATTTTATTAAGCACTACAAAATAATTGTCAAATATATTTTAGAAATTTTCTTGTCTGAAGAAAAAAAAATACTTAAAAGTAAAATATCTGTAAAATAAGCATGCATCTTTTGTCAAAGTGCAGCTTGCGTTTAATTGTGGGGAAAAAAAAATCAAAGCAGTGCATAATTTGATCAGTTTTCTGTTTTTCACAAAGACACTAGTTTGCATTTTTAAAAAAAGATGCATGTAATTTTATTGCAGTATTTCATTTGTTATGAGTTTAATATTTATTTCTTAAAGTTTGGATTTACAAAACTCATGTTTCTTCATTCTTGAAATGGAAAAGCTTTCCTTATTATAACTGTATAAGTTGAGTTTTTTTTTTCTTTTTTCTTTTTTTTTTTTAATTTCTGTTTTTTGAAGGAGTTTTCTTTCCTCAAATATATTAAATATGGAAAACCTAAGTATAATTTAACATGTAAACCATAATTTTTTAAAACAGACCTAATACGTTTTACACATTAATTGTATAGTAAGCTTTGCACCTGATCATCAAGTGACAATATATAATAATAATAATAAAAATAATTTCTGTCTTCCTTTAAAGAGAAGCTGTGTTTAGTACATTAAAAATGCCTCTTTTCCCCTATAAATAATGTCATTCCAAAGCCTTGGTAATCCTGGGCAGTTTTTCAAAAGTTAAGAGAAGGGGTATCTTTGACTGGTGTCCATTAAGGTATCTTCTGTGTGTGTCAAATTATTTGATGAGAGTATTAATACTATGGAAGTCCTTTTATTTTTGTCTCATTAAAAAAAAGAAATGTAACTGTGATGCATGGCATTTGAGAGGGTAAACTGTGGAATTTGTATGAAACAAGAGCAGCTCATGGAATATGCCTGAAAAGTAATTTCTGATAAGACCTATCTTTATTTTCAGTGTTATTACATAATTAAAATAATAACAATTCCAGATGTACCTCAAAGACAAGGGAAGATTTTGGTGTGAAATTCCATTTTTCAAATACATTTTTAGAACCTACTTGACATCTTACATCTAGCTTCATAACATCAATTTTGTCTTTGTCCTGGTTTCAGTTAGGACAGAGTTAATCCAAAACATAGCACAGCACCCTACCAGCTACTAGGAGGAAAATTAACTCTGTCCTAACTGAAACTACGACAATCTTGAATACAGTTCCACAGATTAAAATCTTGTACCTTAGATAAAAAGACAGGCAGAGAGAGACTTAATAACAAAAATGCCAAAATAAATGTTTTGGTAAAAGGTAACCACAGGAGTAAGAACTATGTAGGCTTCTATTTTAGTCAACGGATACTTAGTAAAAACAATCATAACTAAGTCAAGTGGGAAATCTGTTTTATCTTATAAAGTAGTGCCCAGTGGAGTAATTCAGCTTAGATGCTCCATGATCTCAACAACATCTGCATAAGGCAGCACAGGTGACACAGGGTATCCATCCTATTCTGGAGTAGCACAGTTGAGGACTGGTTGGCTATCCAAGGTATGAGACAGTAGACCCAGAACACCTTTGTAGAGCTTGATTAGCTGAATTGCCCTTTAGACTACATCATCTGTATTGATCAGACTAGCAGCAAAGGGAGTTTAACATTCTGTGGATTGAGCAGTAACTGCTGGGGAATTTTTATTGTACTCGAGAACTAAACACACATTTATGATTAAATATTAAAGGATTAAAAAAAAAATAAATGCATTGAACGGAATACTACAGCCATAAATGGATCTACAAAGAGTTTTCAGATTTGCAACAGGAGCTGATTCCTTATATATACTTATGCCAGCACCAACCATAGGAGCATCAGCTTCAGAAGCCTTAACCCAGTGTTTAATTCCAGTGTTTTGATTGTGCCCCAATGTCATTTCTGTTCACCTAAAGTGGCCCCTGAATGCTCACATTTCATGATTCTTACAAGACAGTACTGTGGTACTTCTTAACTCATGAACAAGGGAAACTTTACTCCCATACATGGAGTCTTCTGTCTCTGACATTCCAACTTCCAGACTGTTTACCTGTTCTGCAGTCAAGCCTTCTTGCCCTCCATGCCAGATCACTCCTTGGTCAGGAAATACCATTGCTGAGCAGTTACAATTTGAATTTCTCATTTGTAACCCACACCAAAGTATCTGGTCCCACTTGAGCTTCCTTATGCTGTCCAAGACACCCACATAGTTCTGGTATATTTAAGACCTGTGGGACAACCTTTAATTTGACTGAGGAGGAGTTAAAGGCAGAGTAATACCTTATAGCATGTCACAAATTCTAGCCCAGTTCAAAAAAGGGACTGGAACCAGTGATCAGGCATCTGCCTTTTGGTGTTAGATCACACTTTATGTCTTGCTGGAAACAGCTGGGAGGTTACAATTTGTCTTTACAAAATTATATTTGTATTGCATTTGCTAAAGCATTCATCGTGTGTTCATCTTTTTTTGTTTGTTTTTCATTACTATTTATTAATTACTATCAATAAGTGTGATTAGATAAATTCCTCTCTTACTGAAGTATACACTTTTTTTTTTTTTTTTTTTTCTGAATGTCTATCCTTATTTATGAAAATGGACATAGCTGTTTTCTTACTAAATGGTTTTATTTCCCAATTACTTATTTTCATTTTTCCCATTACTTACCATGTTTGGATTAGGACATGTGAAAAAGCAGCTGGCTGAGAACCTTTATCCATTAAGAAAGTAAATAGTAAATTTGCTAGCAGCACTTTCATAATGAGATGTTGTTGTTGTTGTTGTTCTTAGCTTTTCTGTACCTTTAAATAGATCATTTAAGCTATCTAGATAGAACTCTCGTCTTTCATCTGGTTGTATAGTATGATGAAATATTTTTAGTAGTCTAATAGCATATGATAAATTATCTTAAAGTTCTTTATTTAAATCATCTTGTTTCTTAGATCAAACCTTACCTTTTTTCTCCCCATTTTCAGTTGTCACGTAACCAAATCTATTCATCATAAAAATTAAAACAACAGCCAGCCAGCTTGCATTTACTTGTTTCACATTCCAAAATGGGATTAATAAGGCCAATATATATATACATATACGGTGAAAATATATGACTTATGTTTATGTGAGTGTTTTCATGATGCACAATATTACTCATCACTAAAAATTACTTTCATGGACGAAATCTAATTTTTAATTTCTTATGGCAAGGAATGTTCAGGCTATTCAGGCTCAGAGAAATATGTAAGAAAAGGGAGAGAACATAAGTACTACTGCTCAAAAGTGACAAAGAAAAATTACATGGATCTTTAATGACAGACAGGGGAGTGAGTGATCATGTGAGTGTAATAGAAAATGTAATGTGTTTATAAGCTTGGCATCTGAATTCTTTAAATGGAGGTGGAAAGTGTTGAAGACTCCTTTAGGAAAGGGTTTCAAAACCTAGAAGCAAGGCTAAAAAAAACTTGCTTTGAAAACTGAAATTTTAGTTAAAACATCATCTAAATTGATGATATTCTAGGGAAATATTTTAATGTCTTCTACTGCATTGAGGAAATCTCCATATATGACATATACTAAATTCCAAGCAGTCACAAATCACTCATTGGGTTTTAGTTTGAATATTTCTGAATATCATTGAGAGGAAGATACTCAGCTCAGCTGAAAGTATAGTATTTTACCTGTCTTGGAATGATTTTCACCACCAGAATCTATAAATATGCCTTGATTTTGGAGTTAGCAGGTCATCTTTGCATGTTACAGATTTAATTACAAAATGTCCTGTTCAACTATATAGCTTTCACACTTTCATAATAATTACTCCTTTCTTTGCACAAATTCACATGGGATACATTGAGCATAGCACTTACAGAGAAGTCTAAGCTGTTTAAAAATTTTAGGTTTTCAAAAGGTTACATTTCTTGACAAGCTATCAGACTGGTTACTTTTTTTTTTTTTTTTTTTCTCTTTCTTTCTCCAAATCCTCAGTCTAAACTAGCATAAAGCTGCAACTAAATCTGAGGTGTTTCATGATAAATCATGCAAAGCTTTTGTCACATTCAATGTAAGATTTGAATTCTGATCCTTTAGGGGTGTGATGTTTCAAAGGATAACAATCTAGTAACTCAGTAGATCGGCAACTCTGCAGTTGCAGGATTGTTTCTTGAACCAGCAGCACTAGTGAATACAGATAAATAGTAAGCTAAACACCTACTTATTTATCCTGTAGTTTTAATGTGATTTTCTACCATCTTAACATTTTATTCTGGTTTTGCTTACCCTCTTTTTAAAAAGCAATGACACAATTCCCTTTATTCTATACTCTCTGTATATACTTAAAATATTGCTGGTTCTATTTCAGTCTTCTTATCATAGAATCATCAGATCATCTAGGTTGGAAAAGACCTTCAAGATCACCAAGTCCAACCATCAACTTGACCAAACCCTGTCACTAAACTATGGCCCAAATACCACAAGGGATGGAGAGTCTGCCACTTTCCTGGGCAGCCTGTTCCAGTGTTTAAGCACCCTCTCTGTGAATAATTTCTTCCTAATGTCCAAACTAAACATCCCCAGCACAACTGGAGACCATTTCCTTGCATCCTATCACTTGTCACCTGAGAAAAGAGACAGACACTATCCTTGCTGCAACCTTCTTCCAGGTTATAACTACCCAGAGGGCAAAGAAGCCCTCAGCCACCTCTTCTCCAGAACAAACCAACCCTGATTGCCTGAGCTGCTCCTCATAACTCTTGTTTTCTAGTCCCTTCACCAGCTTCATTGATCTTATCTCTATAAGCTCTAGCTACTCAATGTCCTTCCTTATCTGCTCATAGAACCATAGAATGGTTAAGGTTGGAAAGGACCTTAAAGATCATCTACTTCTAACCTCCCTGTCATGGACAGGGATACCACCTCTCTAGATAAGGTTGGTCAAGGCCCATCCAGCTTGTCCTTGAACACCTCCAGGGATGGGTCATCATGTTTTCAGACATCTTATGTTTTGTTTATAATTTATCCATATCCTGATCACTTTAGGCATTTGAAGGCCATCAATTCTGAGTGCATTTTTTTTTTTTATACATTTATTTACCTTGCATAATAAGCATTACTGTTCTATGCTGAACCATTCTTCTCTAAATTTCCAGTAATCATCAGTTTTATTTGTTAAGCTTGGTTGGTGGTTTTCGAGCTTTACTTTCTCTTTAAACAACAGTACTAATTCACATTATTTAATGTTTATAAATAGTATTTCAACTCCTTCCACTTATTCTGTCTCAGGATAAAGTATCAATAATTCTTCAAATGTTCAGTGCCTGTAATGTACTTTTATGTGTATGTTTATTACTCTAAATATTCATATTATCTCTCAGTGATTATTATTTTCATGAAAGCAACATTCAATTTCTTTCTGAAATCTGTCCTGGGAGTCTACAGGATAATTATTATGAAAATTTGTAATATGCCAGAAAATATCACTTGTGCTTTTTATGCCCTTCATTCTAATTGCTAATTCATTAATCCACAGTTTCAAGTGCTCTGACCTTTTATTTCCAATGTCATTTGTCCCAAGTTGAATGAGCAGCAGCAGGTCTCCCTAACAAGCAACTATGTTTCTCTTGTTGCTTGAGACTCTCTCTCTCTCTCTCTTTTTTTTTTTTTTCTCTTAAAGTAGGCGATATATTCATAGTCTTACAGAACCTCTCTGCAAGTTTTTGTCTTGAATGTCTGAATTTATCAGTGTAATTCAGTCAGATATGCCATACTCCCTAGCATCTAGTATTCCATTTTTGTGTTTTTGCTGTTTTTATTTTAATAATGAAAGATCAAAGAAATGGTTTCCTATATGACCATAGAATTATTAGCAATTGCATATTTACTGTTACTTCAAACCAAAAGTCAAACATTGGTTGCTGTAGTCACTTACAAGATAGCACTTAATTTGCACCTATTTCTACTTATTCACTCTCTCATAAAGACTTTATATTATATTCCCATGTAAAAATGTACAAACAGATCCTAAGCCAGATTGAATGTTATGCTGAAAAAAGACATGCTTCAGATACAGTGCAGTGTCAAGCATTGCACAAATCCAGAAACAATGCCAATAAAAAAGAAAAAAACACTGTAAAATGTCAAAGAAATCCTAAGCCAGAAGCAGTATAATCAAGTGTTCAAAATGCACCTATGAATTCAGTGTAAAGCAAAGGAGAAGTGCATCTATGAATTTCATATTAAATTGCTGGCAAAAGGTGTGTTACAGATTTCAAGCAAAGGACAGAATGAAGTTGCAGTTTGCAACAAAAGAGATGATCACATCCTGTAGGTTTCCCAAATTTTCTTAGTTATTTGATGCCAAAAGTGCATCGTAGTAGCATCTTCATACTAAGTGCTCTGAGATCTGTGGATTTTTTTCTGACTATTTGCACTTAGGGATATAAAGGACTGTTAGTCTATCTGAAATTTCTTGAGGACTGAGAATTCCTTTCTACTTATTTAACACTGTACCTAATTTCTGTTTAATACAGTTAGGGGATTATGGTTTTCCTTTTAATTTTCACAATTTTAATCATTACTGATTAACCTTTTTCTTTCAAAATTATTTTTCTGTGCTATGAAAAAATAACTTTTTTTTTTTTTTTCTTTTTCCTTCCATCAGTCTTACCAAATACAATCAGCGAATTACCAAAGAATCAAACTTACTTGGTGCAACATCCATATTCTGTCTTCTGACAATCTCCTAGATGGCAGTATTTTATTTGAAACATGGATGAAGTTTAGGCAATAGTCTATGCCTTTTTTATTTTATTTATTTATTTATTTATTTATTTTGGTGTACTCAGTTGTGGTTGTTATGCTATTTATGAAAATGATGTGGAATCATTTCAAATGAGAAGTTGCTAGCAATGGACCAGATCAAGTGTATATTAAAGACGAATATTTTAGAGACTGACTGAAATAAACAGTGTGTTGGTGTTAATACAGAGCATGTTTTAAGTCTAACCAGTGTAATCCCTATTTATAATTGCTGTTAACTATATGGACATGCCTGGGTAATGCAATTGGTTATATAAAATGATGAAGTTTCAGTGACAGATACAAATTCTACAGTGAATAATTGGAATTCATTTTCAGTGCATTGACAGTTAAGTGAATCATAGCCTATCAGTGCAGTGAAGTAAAGTATTTCAAATGAAACTCCAAAAGATAATTCTAGCTCAAGCATCATCATTGCTTTCAGCAATGATTAGGACTTGGATTGTGGTTGGATCCTGGGCTAAGGCTATATTCATAAAAACATTATTTTTTTCTTGAATTCCTACAGTTACCTGATCTTTACAATCATTTTTGTTTCTACAATGACAGTGAAGAGTTGTAGAAAATAATATGAGGATAGTTGTTTGTATGTATAAGTCTGCTGAAGTGAAATATATGTGAAAATTAGAATTCCTGATAGCAGAGATTATTTCTATTGGAACCTGTCCATTTTATTGGGTAACTTCATGCTTCCACATTTTTATTCTGACTCTTCTGGTTCAGAAAAGGTTGGTCATTGGGGCTGGCCCTGTATAATAGAAATTAAATTACTTGGAGAAAATTGATGAAACAAATAATTCTCTGCTCAAATATGTGCTTTTTCTCCAATGAGGTGATCTGCAATTCTGTTTTTCATAACAAATCTTCAGTCAGTTATTTTTACTGGATCTGTTCATGTACCTGATCCATGGATCTCTCATGGATCTGTTCCTTCAGTCTCTTTCTACAATATCTGTACTTCTGTGCACAATGCTTGATCACCACAAAGATCAAAATAAAGATCAACTGTACTGGGAAAATTGATTGGTACCAGTTTTCCCACTCTTCCTTTACTCCTCCTCTCTTCCTACTCAGATCTTATTTTAACCTTATTCCTTCCAGAAGTAATGATTACAAAGTTTGATTACAGGCTTGGTAGATCAGGGATTCATACATTGTACTCATAACTTCAAAGTTGTCACAGTACGTGCACTTAAGAAATACTGATACGTAGCCTCTGCTTTGGTTTTCCTGCTTTGGAAGTGGTAAGTGAAGGATGTTGAAAGACTTGCAGATGACCTGTATAAATCAACTAAGTATATTCATAAAGAAAGCACAACAAAATAATATTATTAATATTTTTCTGATACTAAAAGCAAACACACAAAAACATTCAGAAGTACTGTTTCAGGATGTGCTGACAGAAATGTGCCTCTGGGAATGATGCCCAAGATACAATGTCAGCCATAGCATTTGGGGAAATAAGAGGTATTAATTCTGAACTGTTATTTTTGCAGCATCAAAGTTATATTAGTTGTTTAAGGAAAATAAACAGCTGTTTAATTAAATTAGAAATTAAACAGATGTTTAAGAAAATTAAAAGGCTGCACAGCCTTACTTCAGTACAAAATGCATCAAATGAAACTGATTTTCTGTGTCTGTCTGTCTGTATGTTGGAAGAAAGTCATGTAACTTTTCCACAAGTACTTGAAATTGGTTTGCACAGTCATCTTTTTCCTTACCTCTGAGAACCTGATTAGCAGTAATGTGTGGTAACTTTCAAAGATGAACAAATCTCAAGTATCCTGAGAATATATGATATATATATATATATATATATACACACATATGTGCATACCTTATGATAGCATATATGTGTCATTAAGGAATGGATGAATATTTTTGTTTGTGTGTGTGGCTTAGTGTTAATAAAGTGCCAATAGAGACTGAGAAGCAATATAAACACTTGTCAGAAATTTTTTACTCGGGATATTGTATAACTGACTGACATACTAAAATAATGCTTTATATATAAAAGGCCAGGCAGTTTTAAAAATGGTTAGAAGTTGTTTTTTTTTAAGGTTAAAAAAGTATTAAGATTGAAGAAATATTTTTTACTTTTTCCTCTGCTTAGAAGTGTACACAATAAACTGAATGAAATAATTTTTTTTTAGTATGGAAAATAGGTTGCTAACAAGAAAACTATTTTGTGTCTGAGGCACGATGGATTGTTCCTTAAAAATAGAAGACATTTGAATTTATATATATATATTTTTTACATGGACTCATGAACTCTTTCTTATTCTAGAAGTGTCTTGTCAAAAAATCCTATCATCTACAAATTCTCAATTCATTCTTAAAATGCATTAATGTAATTAATTATCTTCATTAGGTTTTTAACATTTTACCAGGATAGAAAACTAATGAAGTCCTTTCGAAGTCTCATGCAGCATTCAGCTCTGTCAGTTCCATGCCTGATGATTTTAAAGTTACTTTGATAGTGATCTTACCAGCCCTTAAAAGAACTAATGTAATACTACTGTATTTGATAATTTCAACACTTCTACACTTTTATTATTTTTATAGCGTAATAATAAGGAAAAAATGGGTCAGTTATGAAAAAATGCAGTAGCATCATTGTTCTTCTCTGGACTAATCAAGTTATTTGCTATTAGAAACCTGCATAAAAGTGGTAGAGTTTTGCTGACAAAGCAGCTTAGATTACAGTGGGAACACAATTTCAGGTGTCATTCAATTGTGCCTGTAGTAGAGTAGAACAGAACAGAACAGAACAGAATAGAATAGAATAGGCATAACCAAAGAGTGGAACTGAGAAATAACACATTTTAATATTAGACTTAATGGTCCTATATGTAACTTGATACCATGTTTTCTGCAGAACACCTGTTGAATTATTTTCTTTATCTAAATATTGAAATTTATCAGTTAAAAGTATCTGTAAGAAAATTGTTTTGTAGTGGAGACATCAGACAAGTAAATTTTCTTTTTTTTTCACTTGATTCCTCAGTTTAAACCAGTAACATAGAAATAAGAGATATGATAAATGCCATACTTTAAAATTTAATTTCTTGTAATATCTGAGAAATTTATTGAGGGCCACATCCAATCAGGTTTTGACTGTTTCTAAGGATGGAAACTTCACAACCACTCTGGTCAGCCTGATGTAGTGTTTGACCATTCTTACAGTGCAGTTTTTTGTTTGTTTGTTTGTTTGTGTTTTTAATGTTTAAATGAAATTTCCTGCATTTCAGTTTTGTCCATTGCCTCTTCTCCTTTCACTAGATACTACTGAGAAGGGTCTTGATCTGTCTTCTTCACTCCCTGTGGTGCAATTGCCTAAAGTAACTAGGAAAAATAAACGTAATATTCACATTATAAAGAAAACGTACAGCATTGAAAAGGCTTTCAGGGTAGGGCGTAGCTGCATTACATGTGCATTCCCCAGGCTTCCAAACTTAGGTGCTATCATACTGAGGGAACCTGGAGTGCTGATTCTAAGGAACAGTATGGAGTGTAGAGCGGAGTGGAGACACCATAGCTAGGCTCTGTGACCAGGTGGGGACTCAATTGTACTTGTGCATACCAAGACTGATAAGCTGTACTTTTGCTACCCTGAGCCAATGACCTGTCATATTTTTGACAAAATGCTCTACTCTAGTGTACTTTTGCTCATTATAATATCATTGTAATACCAAAACACACCTCCAAAAGCTACCCGCCTCCAAGGTGCGACCACTCCTCACTGAACATGCGCTCTGAATTTCTCGGGGCCTATACCTTTAAACAGAGATGGGTACACTTTTCACCAATCATAAATAACATATGCCTGACTAGACTCACTCAAGCTCCACCTAAAAGATAGAAAATAATATAAACTGGCGTAAGAGAGAGGGGATATTAGGGAAGATACCATCACAAGGGAATATCATGAGGACCTCCTGATCAGTCGATGGGCTGAACCTCTCTTGCCGCCCCATTGAGACACCTTTGGGTGAGACTTGAACATTTGGTTTTACTGTGTCTCCGTCTCCGCGGAAACTTAGGAATCTCTATAGAGTCTTTGTGCCTTTTAACACGTTAATTTCATGCATGCTAGCTTGCTTTTGCAGGCAGTAAATTATCGCCGGCAATCCAAAGAGCCTGTGTACCTATTGCTGTAATAAATTGCACTTAATTGCATTGTTCCTAGCCTTGATAGTTCTCACTGAGCGAGACTAGAGTGTGTTAAGTTGTTGGAGAATCCATGATCATGAGAGTTCAGTATCCTGAATCTGACAAGACCCGTAACTGTTAATCGGCTACACCCCTTAACACGACACTCCCCTGTACCAGCTTTTTGTGTTGATCAGGTTCCCCTGAGCCATCTGTTGTCCAGGCTAAATGGTCTCACATCTCTCAGCCTCTCCTTGTATGGCAGGTCTCTTACTCATCTCTGTAGCCTTTTTCTGGTCTCACTCCAGTATGTCCCTGTCCCTCATGTATCAGGGAGCCAAGACTTGGACCTATCACTCTAGATATATCTCACCAGTGCAGAGTAGATGGCAAGGATCACCACCCTTGAACAGTGGGCGATGTTCTGCCTGATGCTACTCAGCTGATCAGCCTCCCTGATCGGTCGCCAGTATGTGTACTGTTGCCTGGGTGTATGCTTCCCAGTTGCATTTTCTTTATTTGAACATCCTGAAACTCCTGTCAGCACACTTCTGCAGCCTTTTGAGGTCCTTTTGAATAGCAGCATAACCCTCTCATCTGTCAACCACTCCTCCCAGTTTTGTATCATCTACAGAATTGCTGAGGGTGCCCTCTGTCCTCTCATCCAGCTTACTAATAAATATATTGAAAATATTGGTGCTAGTATTGACCCCTGGTATACCACTAGTGACTGATCCACAGCTAAACTTCATGCTTCTAATCAGTCCAGCAGTTCAGATGGTTTTCATTAATTCTCAATTGTCCTCTTACTTCGTCTGAACTTCATCAATTTGTTGTTACAGAAAACAGTGTCAAGAACCTTACTGAAGTCAAGATAAACAAGATTCAGTGCTCTTTCCTCATCCACCAAACCAGTCATTTCATTGCAGTAAGCTATCAGTTTGGTCAGATGAGATTACCCCTTTATAAATCCATGTTGACTACTCCCAGGCATCATCTTGTCGTTAGTATGACTTTCAGAATTTCCTCCAGTTCCTCCAGGAATGACATTTATGCTCACCAGCCTATATTTTTTAAGATCCTTCTTTTTGAAGACAGGAGTGACATTTGTTTTCTTTCAGTCCTTAGGAACTTCATCTCCACAACTTTTCAAAGACAGTTGAGAGTGGCAGACATTAACCAGCTCCCTCAGCACTCATGGGTCTCCCATTCTGTTAGTTGTCCCATGGACTTGTTTGTGTACAGTTTTTTTTACATGTTCTTTCACCTGTTCCTCCTCTACTTGGGATTAAGGCTTTTTTGCTCCAGACTGGCCCACTAGTTTCAGAACCTGGGATTTCTGAAGACCAATCTTCCTAAAAGTAAAGATTGAGGTGAAGTATAAATTAAGTGCCTTGACTTCCTTTGTGTCAGTTATCACCAAGTCCTCTGTCTCTATCAGCAGCAGTTCCACATTTTCCTTTGTCTTCCTTTGGCTGCTTATGTACTTGTAGTAGCCTTTGACATTCCTCAGCAAATTCAACTCCAGATGGGCTTTGGCTATCCTAAACTTGTGTCTGCATATTTAAATAGTGTTGCTGTATCCTCCTGGGTCACCCATTTCTGCTTTTGCGTGCAGTATTCTTTCTTAGATCTAAGTTTTGTCAGGAGCTCCTTGTTCACGTAGGCCTCCTGCAACCATTTGTGACTGCCTGAACATGGGGATAGACAATTTTTGAACCTGGAGAAGGTGATTCTTCAAAATCAGCCAGTTCTGGAACACTCTTCTCTCCAGGATTGTCTCTCTTGGGATTCCTCCAAGCAGGTTCCTGAAAAAGCCACCATTGCATGGGAGGGCAGAGGGACCTCTGCACAGATGGGATCTGTGCAGTATGGGAAAATCCATCATTTTGTTTTTATTAAAGCTGATAGTTAATAATTTTATACTGGTATCCTCAGCATTTAAATAATGCCTAGTTCTTGGACAGTGAGCATCCTCAAAAAGCTTGGATGGCACCAAGCTGAATGGTGTTTCCCTCCAGGGGGAAGGGATGCCATCCAGAGGGACCTTGACAAGCTTGAGATGTGGGCCCATGAGAACCTCATGTTCATCAAGGCCAAATGTAAGGTCCTGCACCTAGACTGGGGCAATCCCAAACATCAGTACAGACTGGGTGATGAGTAGACTGAGATCAGCATTAAGGAGAAGGCTCAGTCTTGAGGATGTAGTGGTGGATTAAAAACTTTACATTAGCTGGCAATGTGCACTTGCAGCCCAAAATGCCAACTGTATCCTGGGCTGCATAAAAAAAAAAAAAAAAAAAAAAAAAAAACATGCCAGCAGATTGAAGGAAGTGATTCTCCCACTCTACTTATGAGACCTCACCTGGAGTACTACACCAGGTCTGGGTCTCCCAGCACAAGAGAGACACGTTAGAATCAGTCCAGAGGAGAGCCACGAATTTAATCAAAGGGCTGGAGCACCTCTCCTATGAAGGCAGGCTGAGAGACTTAGGGTTGTTCAGGCTAGAGAAGAGAAGGCTCTTGGGAGACCTTATAGCAGCCTTCTAACACTTACAAGGAGCCTACAAGACTCTCTTTTACCAGGCGTGTAGTGATAGTACAAGGGATAACATTTTTAAACTGAAAGATGGCATATTTAGATTAGATATAAGGAAGAAATTATATACTATGGGGGTGGTGAGGCACTAGAACAGGGTGCCCAGTTATAGATACCCCATCCCTGGAAGTGTTTAAGGCCAGGCTGGATGGGGCTTTGAGCAAACCAGTCTATTGGAAAGTGTCCCCCTACACCTTCCAGGGCAGGGGGTTGGAATTAAATGATCTTTACAGGTCCCTTCCAACCCAAACCATTCTATGATAATATTAGATAAACTTTATTGAATTTAAGTAAATGTAAAATGCTTTTTCAAAGGAGATAGCTTACCTACACCCTAAGCAGCACAGAGTTAAATTTGAATCAAGTGAATAAATAACTGCTAAAATTTTCTTTCATAAATTTATGCCATTATTTTTGGATAATGAAATACGTACTGTAGGAGCTTTTGTAATTACAGTGTATATAAACCATTGTATGATATTCTATGAAAATATATGTAATATAAAAACACTTCAGTTTTTATTTCATATTGTACAGAGTCTCTAAAAAGACTTTTTATTTTTCCATTTTATAATAATGATCAATTCTAATTAAAGCTTAAGACACCTGAATTTAAAGATTCATTGAGTTTCTCAGTGTGTAGTCATTCTGATAGGCGCTTCTGTTATAGGAGTAAATCCCATATGCCTTAAGGTGTTTGCTGGTGAGAGAACATCTTAAAACTGCACATAGCAGCAAGAGAGGAAAAGAAGGAAAAGGCAGTAAAGAGAGTATGTGTAATTCTGTGTGCATATGATAGTATGAAAGGAAAAATATTATTACCCTTCAAGATGGAGTGTGAAGATGGGAAAAAAAAAAAAACCACCATTCAAATATGTCTGATGCACTTCTAATAAAGCAGGGTAGGAAAAGCTGTCAGTGGTTCAGCTGACTTTGAACCTTGTGCTGTAGAGTATGATAAATTCTGTTTCTTCCTCCTTGTCCTGGACGTTCTCTTCCTTACTAGAGAACCTCTCTTTGAAAAATTACCAAGATGGACACAAAATATGACTGCCGTTCTTCAGTTTATCATGCCATATCTTTGAATGATGAGGTGAATGGAGGATTCTGATTTTCTCACACTTGATGTAATTAAAGTAAGAATTTATTGATTAGTGCTCTTCTCCAGCCCCTGCCATCTAATGTAGCAGCATGCAACTTCATCATGTGGTATGGTTATTGTTTGTGTTGCTGCAATACTTCAATTTTCCTTGGGACTGTATTTTGTGTTGGAAGGTCCTTGTCAGACCTACTTGCTTGTAATTGCTGTTGTAACCTTTAGTTGGTGTAGAATTTCTCTCTGCAGCAACTAGCTTATCTTCACCATTCTTTGGGTGATGTCATAAAAAGGTCTTCATCTCAAGTACTCTAAGGTAAAGAATAAACGCTATTTAGGACTATGCTTTCAGATAGATAAAGCCTTTTTCCTTTAAAATGTAGTCACACATGGTTCTGTTGTAAAGTGAGAGAAGTGCTCTTTGTTGTGGAACTTATCATAAAGCCATTTTAGGATGTATTCATTTATTTGTATTCCTTTAAATTGATAGCCATTCATCTCCAACTCATCCTGAAAAATTAACTGAAGAGAATTCTCTTACTCATATTTTCTCCATTGTAGAAGAGACCCTGGTAGTGCAATTCTGGAAACTTAGCCCCTTGTTTCTCTTACTTTGAATTATTGGTGAAATAGTTGACAGAAGAATTGAGTATTTCAGAGATATTTTTTTATTTTATCTAAATAGCAAAATTGACTTAGTGTTGCAGTATTACATTTGTATGTCAGTCATTCTAACACCTTTTTGCTTTTTGCCTAATATCTACCCTGATTGAGTCTTGCCCTAAGTCAAAAAGATGTCCCAGTTACAGTCACTGGTAGATTATATCTGAAAAAAATGCTAACACTAGGCAGGAAACAGCATGTGTATTTTGCAAAATCAATCCATTTGCTAACACATTTTTGTCCTCTATTTGACTTCAGGTGTGCAACATTGTTATCTGTTTGGACAGTGGAACTGATAATATTAGATCTGTGGAGTTGCAAGTTCAGTAAAGTAGTCAGATTGACAAAGATAGTTGCCAAAATAAAAATGATTTTCACCTTGAATGTGTAGATCATTCTTAGAATTTAGACTTGCTGCATGTGGAATAGTATAAGGTAAATGCACCTTATTTATAATTTTGTTTTTATTTGTATTTTACCAAAAATTATGAATTCTATCCTCAGAGATACTGCAATCATGAAGATATTTTAAACAAAAAACGGTTTCTTTCTGTCAAAAGAAATTATTTCTCTTTCCTTTTGTTTCTTTTGACACAAAGATATATTGCCTTCATGTGGTGCTTTTTGTTTATACTAATTGCAGTGTGAAAGTATAAGTTCCAGGAAACCACTCTTGTATGTTGCTTTCCACAGTATCAGAAAATGATGTTAAATGGTTGAACATTTAAGTTGGTCTTGCGTTGAACAATAAGTGAACTTAGGTGAGCTCCACATGCCCTTCAAATGTAAGTTACTCTGTCATTTGCTGAAATGAACTGGTCATATTCAGTGATCATATTGTACATTCTTAAAATAAATATAGGACTTGCCATTAACAAATATTTATAATTAATTTAAGGAGGTAGAATTTAACCAAATAACTCATGTATATAAATATTTTCTTCATCCCACAGATCGTACAATAGTGCCACGCAAAAGTATTGGTACCTGCTCCCTCACATTTAGTCCACAGATTGTGGAGTTATTAAGAGAATATAGGAAAAAGTATGTGAAATGACAATGGCATGATTAAGTATTAAAAAAATGAAATAGAAAAAAGTTATAGTCTTAGAAGGCAATGTCTAGACATGTAAACTGGCAGAGGTCTCCCCCTTGGCTATTGCAGTCGCAAAGTGATCATTCTGAATTCTGAAGATCTTAGGATATCGGGATAGGGAGCTGTATTTTGGCCCTTTGATTCCCAGGTTGGGTTATCTGATTGTCCTGTCATATAAAACATGCATTATTTATTCTTATGTTATTTTTCTTATTTCATCTGCAAGTTCCTTAGATCTTTGCTCCACTGCAGATTCTTAAAACTTACATTCACTTTTATACTGCTTTGTTTTCATCTGATGATCAAGGGTTGGATTTCCTACAGTATTTTTAAAAATAAATGGTTTGTTATTCATGATGGCTCAGTTCAAATTTTAAGACCAAAATCCACAACTGCCAATAGCTTTCCAAAATATCTATTCTCTCCATCTTTGGGCAGTTGTATCTTCTGGCAATATCTAGTGAGTTGGTTTCAGATTAAGACTAAGGGCTACTACTTGCTTCTTGGTCTAATAGTTTTGAGTTGAGTTGCTCAAACTTTTACGTGTTGCCCTGTAATTTTTAATTTAAATTATTTTTATATTCTTGCTCTACTGTTTTCTTTCTGCATCATCTGGAATATCATCCATAATATGCAAGCTGTAAAAATATAGCTGCTGTAGAATCGAGCCATGACAGTCTGCTTAAGATGTATAAGTTCTGAATACCAATGGAAATGAAGTGTATGGTGTTTTTGACCACTGAACCCTTACTAAATTAAATGAACAGTGCCAGCAGAGTTTCACATTTTTACATAACAGTACATTACCAGAATAGATCTGATGATTTGATAAAAGCTCATAAGAAAAGTAAACGATTGGAGACAACAACAACAAAAAATGGAACATTGAAGTGCTCTGTGTGGAATTGAGAGTATTATACAATAGATAAAATACAATGTGAGTAAAATAAAATATATAAATATTTGAAATTATACTGTGTTACTGGGAATAAAACTGTTAATCTTGCTTTACAAAGGTCATTCTGAAAATGGTGTTATCTGCAGCAGTGTTATTTGAATATTATTATTTCAAAGTAGCTATACCATCTCTGTGATTATGTACCTGTATTTATAACAAATACAGCTTATGAAGAAATCTTAGTCTGCAGCTGCCTATGTATTGTACAGTATATTTTCACACTCTGAACTTCCCACTTGTACACATGCATGTGTGCTCATACACATATACACATGTACAGTGTTGTACAGACTTTAAACAGCTGTTAACAGAGATTAAAAAGTAAATGCTGTAGATTTCTTGACACTGATTTCCATTACTTTTTGAATAACAAGTGATATAGAACATTTACTAATCTCCTATGAATTATTGCCATAAATAATTAAAACTAAAAGTGAATTGGCAAAAAGCATTCTATTCTATGATTTCATTTTAACTGGTGCAACTATTTAATAGTCAGTTATCCACAAATGTTTTTTTTTTTTTTTTCTTTATTTTTTTTAAATGATTTCTGCCAACTAGTAAGAACAGGCACACCTTACTAGAACTTATTCCATGTAACAACTTTTCAGTTGTAGCACTTGCCATTTTAAAATGCTTTTCATTTTGCACCAGTACTTTTACATTAAAATATGCAAAACGGCTTCCTTGCCCTATGCTGGCACAAGAGCTCACTGAAGAACTGACACCATAAAGATATACATTGTTATGTACATTTTAAGAAGTTCAAAAAGATGTGATAATGTTCATGTTTTCTGCAAAATGCAAGTTTTCTTCACTTCTACCTTTAATAGTTTTTAAAATTCTCTTTAAATGCTGCTATATTGCTTTAGCAAACAAGAGGTAGAATAAATTATTTTCCTTAATTAGAGGAGAGTTTTAAATTTCAGCCTAACTATTGCAAGACCAAACCTCCTCTGTATAAAGTTTGAGCTTTGCCTAATCTGATTCTTCTGACTTACAGCCTATTTCTCTTTTTGTATTTCTGTCAACAGAAAGCTGACCTTGCAGTTGCACCATTGGCAATTACCTATGTCCGAGAGAAAGTCATCGACTTTTCCAAGCCATTTATGACTCTTGGAATAAGTATTTTGTACCGCAAGCCCAATGGTACAAACCCGGGCGTCTTCTCCTTCCTGAATCCTCTCTCCCCTGATATCTGGATGTATATTCTGCTGGCTTACTTGGGTGTCAGTTGTGTGCTCTTTGTCATAGCCAGGTAACATGTCAACTTTTGTGATTTTTTTGGCAATTGTTATCCTCTTTTTCTTACTAATAATTGTCAAAAGTCACAAAAAAAATCTTACTTTCATACTCTTATAACTTTGTGATGTACAGAAGAATAATCAATGATGAGGGCTCACACTATTAATTTTCTGCATTGCCATGCCAAGTTTCCAGTTTGTTATGCTGCCAGGTATTGGGTATGTTAGCTAGTTTTCTCCTTTTATTTACAAATTTAGAGACATTAGCAAGTTTATGTAATGCCTTTTCCCATTTGTACTGTGTTTACAAAGAAGGGGGCCAATACATTTTGTGTTGTTAGCATGTTTCATTTGTTGCTGTGGGGCTTAATCACAAATTGAGTACTTAGCTGCCCATGTTAATCATAGATGTCCAAAATGGGCCTTTACATATTGCAAAAATAACATATTACTTGATGTAGTTTAGAGTCTTAGAAGTAGGGTACTGGAATTTTTATTTTTTAACTGTGTGTTAGGCAAAAATCCCTGAGATACATCACATAAGTTAGAGTTCCAGATTTTAATATGTTTGGAAACAAGTTTTTAGAGTTAAGGACCTCAATGTGACTGCTAAATTATAATTTTACATCACTTTTTATCTATTTTCTTCAACATAGACAATCAGGAAAAAGTCTCTTGTCAAAAAATCCTTTTATATTTACTTTTTCATTGTTAAGTAATTGGAATTGACTCCAGATGTTCACAGAAGTATAAAATTGTCACAAATTTGACTCTTGCTGTAACAGAAAAAAAAAAAAACACACAACAAAAAACACAACAAAAAACAGTCAGAACAGTCTATCACCAGTTCCTGCAAATGTCAATCTTCAAATATCATTCCTTCATTCCTCCTAGTATTCACTTTTAAATTTTATTACTATTATTTTTTGAATTGAGTAACTATAAACTACTGTTTTTTATCCCAAACTTCCCTTTAATAAGATTTTTTTTTTTTTTTTTTGTCTATAGCAATGATTTTTAGAAGCAAATGTTTGACTTGATAACGCAATCTCACTTCAGCCCCAAGGTTTTTATGATTTCATTCTCTGGTCCACAGTAGAATCTTCATATTTTTCTCTCTCCATTATGCTGTAGTTGATACCAGGGTTCTCCATCTTTCTTTGATACTATCTTCTTCATTTTAGAGAGGTTGTATCATTCTTGTAGTAAAGGGAGAGGTAATATTTCTAGAAACCATTTTATAAGTAATTTAGCAAGATCATCTGTACATAAAGTGCAAGAAATATTGAAGTAATATAGACAACACTAAAACACATTCTGTAATGATTAATTTTATTTGTGTGCCTTCCTTAAAAGTGTGCTTTAAAGAACCAGACGTATGTTGAAAGATTCTTGAAAGAACAGTAGATTTTAGTGGGCTATATACTAAACAGTAAACTCATTTCTGAGGTGTTCCTGTACCACAGACACATCAGAAAGCACAGGATTTACACTTGAGAATAAATTACAAATAACATATTGTGAAACACCTCATGTGAAATATTTATGTGTATATTCTGAAAGTTTTAACCCTATTGTTATAATTAAAGGACATTTTCAGCATGATGCACAGAGCTTTTGACATGAGGATCCCAATAGGAGTTTTATGGCTGTTTCTACTTATGGTTTGAAAATGTGTCTTGTTATATTCTGTAGGAAATTTTTCTAGAAGACATTTTTAAAAATTATTATTATTTTTTATTTTTATTTTTTAATTAAGCTATTCAGCCACCTTATCTCTCTAACAGAATTGGAAACAATGTTTATTTTCAAACAGAAGCACCACATTTTAGACCATTATTGCTGATTTTTGTGACCAGCGCTACAGAAACCTCATATACTTGGAAGCATTATCTTAATTGTAAAGCATTACAAAATACATTTTATATTGAGCAGAGAGGAATCTATTTTTGTATAAAGTTTTTTACACTCAACTTTATATTAGCTTTCAGATTTTTTAATACCTTGTAAACCGTATAATCAAATATTGATGACACAAATTTAGAAATAAAAGATTTAGGATTGTGTAAGACAACCTATAGATTTTTTTTTCTTCATATTGCAGAACAACTTTCTAAATATGTGGTAGCATTTTCTAACACCATAGTTCATACAGGGGAAAAGATATAAGTTAAAAACATAATCACTTGATGAATACTAGACAGAAAAGCAAGTATTCAAAAGTAAAAGTGCCTTTTGCAAATTCGTCTGTCATGTAAAATAAAATAATGTTACCTGTAGTGTGATTCTGTAGAGAATTTTGCAGCTTAGTGCTAAACATGTATTTTCAGTACAGATTATAATTTAGGTGCTGTACAGGTATGCATTTTTTTCAGTCCTGATTTTGTGAAACTGTTGGGCTGTATGCCACTAAATTAATAGGTTCCATCCAGAGTGTCTTATTAAGAAGGTTTTTATTTCATAACAGTCTTGTCATAATGAATGTTTAAATACAGTGTTTCATAAAAACTATTGTGTTTCCTAATAAGGTGTATCTATGTTTGGAGCAATACTTAGTATGTCTTTTATGATATGTTTTTTTGTAATTACAGCTCATCAGAGTATTCAGAGTAGAATGCTTACTTTAGATTTACACCTCCCATTTTTGTGTCAAATGTTTCATGAGCATACTGTGATTTTATTGTTTTACCATGTCTTTCAAACAGGACCAGAATATAAGAGCTTAATACATTGAAAACAGAAAAGAATAGTTCTGTTTTGGTACTTGGAATTCACCCAGTGGTATAATCCTATTTAGGGAAATTTCCCTAATTTCCCTATTTCCCTATTTAGGGAAAACTGAAGAAAGTAGTAAAAGGTTTGAGAAACTTTGAGAGAGAATTGCTGAAAGAACTTTTGTAGAGTAACATAACAGGTATAAATGAAAAAAAGGAAAAAAAAAAAAAAAGTAATGTATCTCAACTCTTTATTAGTCTTTTCCTTTATCTGAAAGAACATTTGGTTTTCACTTCCAGTCTGAGAACTGGATATAAAGAGCTGGAATATTTACATACTCACAAAGACAAGGAGCAAGGAGAGATATTTATTCATTAGTTAGGTGGCTTCTCTGTGTCATTTTCCTCTTGTACTTCCATAAATTGATGCATCATCTATTTATGTGGAGATTATAGATCTTATGTTCTGAATGAGATGAACTGTGTATTGTAGTGTATCGTGTTCAATTGTCATTCTTGGTGTGGAATTATAGCTGTGATTACTCCATACACATGAAAACTTCATCTTGGTTGTTGTGATTGTTGAGTATAAGTAGTTATGCTGGTTACTCTCTAAATGTTCCTTTATTTTTCATACATGATTGATAAACCTAGTCTCCCTGACACTAAGCCTATTACTTTTCTGTGAACAGAGAAAGTCATACAGCATTTTTCTTTTTTCTTCCTTTTTCTTCCTTTTTTTTTTTTTTTTTTTTTTTAATAAGTGGCAACAGTAACTGGTCTATTTCTGTTGCTAGCTGGTAATGTCTTTGTATCACTCGTAGCAGCATCTTTTCTTATCTGACATCTTGATTCATTCTTTGACTTGGAATACCAGTTAAATTCACAGTTTACATGTTTAATAGGTGGAAAACTAAGGCTAGAGTAAAATGCACCAACTCCTTTCTCAAGTTCTGTCAAGTACACAACATCTTTTGATCTGCATAATGAAAAACCTTGATTACTATTTCTTATTCATCTTTGTTGTTGCAATCCATTGTTTCATTTCACAAGAAATATGCTGATTTCATACAGCTTTGCATACCAAGTTCAGAGGCACATATTGTACCATCTTTTCCACTAGCCTGTGTATATGAAACAGCTGTTTCCTATTACCTGGACTCAGCAAAATCTGATGTGTTAGTAACTGGGGGTACGACCCGTTCTGCATAGGTACTATGATGAAAACCAGTTTCATACCTTTAAAAACACTAATTTGATAAATACATCTTCCAATTCATGACTTTCAAGAGTAAACAATGTTCAGCTGGCTTACTTCATCATAGTAATCTGATTTTTGAAGTCCCTTATGTATAATTTTAAACATCCACGGCTTCATGAAGCTTTTCTGAAAATCCAATTTGAAGGAAAAACTACTTAAATATTTTTTATTCATTCACTTTCTACCTGATTTACTGGAATTCAAGTTGTTTCCTGCACATGGAAGTATTTCTCTGTGTTGTAAGGTCTGCTTGCTGTGAACATGTCTGTCTGTCATGATGCAGTTTACTCTTTAAGTGACCTGTCTTAATACCTGGAAGAGAGACACCTGCCTTAGCATAATGCTTCACCTTTATGGACTAGCTGTGAAGTAGATTAGCTGTGAAGTAGACCCTGGATGAAACACTCTACTAAATGAGCTTTTACGCTTCTTGTAGTGAGCTGTCTGGTATATCAGTGAATCTGTTGTGTAAATATGCTTAAATTGTGCTCACAGCCTTAATTGTTAATATTGACTCATAAGTTGTTGTTTTAATGGGCTTGATTCTCCTTTACGTGTACCACATTCTATACGTATGGACATTCTGTTACCCTTGTTCTAGTTTCAGCTGTCAAAGCATATAGTAAAAAACATTTTTATTTATTTATTTTTTTTTTTAAGCAGAGATCATAGAAACACAGAATCAGAATATCCTGAATTGGAAAGTACCCACCGTGATCATTGAGTCCAACTCTAGGTCTGCACAGGGCCACCAAAATTCAAACTATACCATTTAAGAGCACTGTCCAAATGTTTCTTGAACTCTGGCAGACCAGTGCCTGACCACACACTCAGTGGGTGAAGAATCTTTGCCCTACACAAGCCTGACCCTCCCCTGTCCCAGCTCTGTGCCATTCCCTCAGGTCCTGTCGATGTCCCCAGAGAGCAGAGCTGAGTGCCTGCCCCTCTGCTCCCCTTGTGAGGAAGCTGCAGGCTGCCTTGAGGCCTCCTCTCTGCTCAGGGCTGAACAAAGCAAGGGACCTCAGTCGCTCCTCATAGTTCTTGCCCTCCAGATCCTTCACCATCTTTGTAGTCCTTCTTTGGGCACTCTCTAATATTTTCTTTTTAAACTGTGGTGCCCAAAACTACACACAGTAAAGTGTGTGTGGGTGTAAGACTGCACCAGTGCAGAGTAGAGAGGGACAGTCAGCTCACTTACCTGGCTACCAATGCCATGACTAATGCATCCCAGGATGCAGTTGGCCCTCCAGGCTGCCAGGGCATGCTGTGGAGTCATATTCAACTTGCCATTAACCAAAACTCTCAGATGGCATTCTGTGTGTCCAGCCAGGGCTGCCCCTTCCCAGGTGCAGAATCCATCACTTGCTCTTGTTAAACTACATATGGTTGGTGGTTGCCCAGCTCTCTAATTTGTCAAGATCCCTCTGCAAGGCTACTCTTGACAGAGCTAACAGGTCCTCCCAGTTTAGTATCATTTTACTCTATACATCCAAGTCACTTATGAAAACATGAAAGAGAACACATTTATTTTAATATTTTCTCTGTGAAGAAACATAGGAATATCCTGCTTCTTCAGACTTGAGCAGGTACCTGAGGATTATATCTTTCTGGAGTGCATACATAACTTTTTACATTTCATCAGTCTTCTTTTTTATTTCATATTTATTGGTGAGCTGATTCCTGTCCTTGAGCTTGTCTGATTGATTCTTGAAGTATTCCTTGAAAACTATCTTGATGACAGAAATTAATGGTAGAATGAGAGGGAACTACTTTTCTGGCTACTATGGAACTAAATTACTATGTTGATATTTATTCAGGTACGAACTCGGCATATTTGCCCTTTAGTCTTAACAAGCATTCTTCCTATGAGAATTTTATCTCCTGAAGCCTCCCTGAAGAGCTATAGCGTATGTTATAAAGTGTTTTCAGGAATGGATTCATCAGCCAATAGGGCAGTCCAGATGGCAACCCTGAAATCTGCTTCTCTTACTATCTTACAGAATTCAGTTTTGTCTCAGTTGTAATGCAGGTGGGGATATTATCAACTAGATGATAAAATACTGTATAAGTAGATGATAAAATACTGTATAAGTAGTCAAGGATAAACACACGCAAAAAATCTAGCTATGACCCTTAGTCTAATGCCTCCAAAAGATTCATTATAGACTTTTTTTTTTTTCTCCTCTCTCTTCTGTGGGTTTTCTAACTTCTTTTGACTGATATGTTTTTGTATCTGTACCAAAAAAAAAAATAAATCCTAATATTATGTGAGAATGGTCTAAAAAGGTTATTCCTCTCTGAACTAAAATTTTCCTACTTTATTTTCCTACTTTATTTCAAACTTTGGAAGTTTTAATTTTAGGTTTCTGTCATTTAAATAAAATGTCAATAACTGACCTAAATATATAGAGGACACTTCAACTATATCATAGTTTTTGCACTAATGAGCAAATTATTAAGTATGTGCTTTTCACTTAGTCTATCCCACTATGTGTTACAGCAGTGAAATTTTACAGTCATCTTGTCTGGCCAGCAGTCACTGGAAATGTTGTAAGTAAGACTTGCATATGACATTTCAAATATGCTCAGATATTTCTGCTTACAACTTTTGACAAATTGTGGATGACAACTTTAAATTGCTCAAATAAAATGGGAGTTTACTGTCCTCTATGTGATCAGTATTACCATAAATCTGTGTAATCTGTAATATTATTTAAGTTTTATTTTCTATAGTCAGCACACATCCCATCCTTTTTCTATATCGAGAATGCAAAACATACTGAATTTGTAATGCTTTCTTATAGGCATCACCTAACTTGTGTTATATAATTATTTTGGGTAGTTATGACACAGGTTGCAATCCATGTTATAGAATCTAAATGTTGAGGATGAGGACATATGGCAAAAAAAGAAAGACATGTATAGCAATAAGGTATAAGCTGCAGTCTCTCACTTTGCTTCTTGACACTCAGAAAGACAATACAACCTCTTACCTCTACCACAAGAAATGTATCTGGGTTCATTGCCAGTTTATAGAATATCTAATATAGAAATAAAAAACTCAGTAAGGACTCCTAATCCTTTAGGATTCTCATGAATAAATTCTGTATGTTTTCAAACTCCTTCTGATGTTCAAGAAGAGCCAAGAGCATCAAGAGGTCTCACAATCTACATAATAGCATCTATTAGAATACTGTTACAGGTTGCAGTAGAAGAAAAAAAATCTTATCTTGTACTCTTGTAACATCAATAACCTCCCTAGATTTTAGGGGGTGAAAAGGCAAAACAATAAAACTCTAAAGCCTTGCCATACTGACAGTAGGTCAGTCTGACATCCTGGACACTGCATATTATACATCAAATGTAAGCAGATACTGTCATTAGCTAAATCCCCATATGGACTTTGAAGATGCTTATTTATCTACCTGGTTAATTCTGGATTCTTCTGTAATATTTTTTTTTTCTTGGTGGAAATCTAGCCAAACTTTGTCTTTCACAGAGTTAATATGTGGGTGGGGCCTCCCTAGGAAACAGAATTAGGTCTAGTGATGTCAGTAGTTAAGGAAAAGTAGATAAGGAAAACACTTTGTAGCATTTGCTCCATCAGTGTGTTTTATATTAATTCGTGTTATTTTGTAGATTAACCTAATCAGAAAAAAGCTTTTTTAAAATTTTTATCTTTATTTATTTATTTGAAAAGTGTATAGTAGTGTATTTATATTGCATAAAGTTGCATTTGGCCTAGAAACTTTCTCTTGCTTTTTCCTCATTATTCTGAAAGCCATCAAAAGATTCTTCAATACAGCACTAATTACCCCATAACGTAGGTATTTTGAATGGAAGAACTGAATCATAACTCTGTTCATCCTTAAGGAATTTGAACTCTTACTACCAGCAAATCAAGAACTCTCTTCATTCTCATTTACTTAAGCATCTTTGTTTAAAACCAGGAATGGACATTCTGTCTGTACTGATTCTAATTTTACTTTTTAAGTCTTGGTACATGTAGGTGTTATGCATTTACAAACATTTATTTCCTATCCGTTTTGATGGAAGATTCTATTACAGCCTTTTATGTGGTCGTAGGAGTGCTGGTGGAAAGTTGTATCAAAAGTCATGTTGGTATATTATATTTTATAGCATGGTTTCTCTCTCTCTCTCTCTCTTTTTTTTTTTTTTTTTCCTTCCCTTTTCTCATTTATATGTTGCTCAACTGAATATTTCACTGTCCAAATAAGTCATGATTCTATGTATTTTTTTTTGAATCTTAACAGTATCTTACATCTGACAGATCTCTAGCAAACAAGCCAAAGTTTGTTTGCTAGAACTCTTTTAGAAGATTCAGCTGAATAACCTGACTTTACTAGTAAAATCTCAGTTTTCATTGGTGAATGGCTCTTAAATAATGAGTTTACTTTCTGGCCTGCTTCCATTTTCAGTTTTGACTGACTAGAATTGTTTGGTTTGATTCATTCTGCTTCATTCAGTTAATTGCTAGACATCTGCCTGAATGCCATTCACTGTTAATCTAAATCATTATTTCAAACAGCCTGCAACAGTTTAGTAATTGCATTTGCCTTCCCTTCATCCCTAGAACATCCTGGGAGATGCTGAAAGGTATTATGCTGTGTGTATCATCACTTCTTTTCACACAAATGTAACCTTAGTTCATACTTGAGTTCACATGCCCAGTTTCCTGTCATTTTTTGCATACTACATAACCAAGTAAAAATATTATAAATATACAATGGACTTTACTTTGGAAATACGCCAGTAGTCAAACGTTGACATTTATATATATACAAAAAAATGTATGTCTAATGTTATTGGATTTAACTACAGGCAAGAAAGCTCCCATCCACCTCATTTCTTTTCTTAAAATGCCTTGGGTAAACAGCCTATAGCTAGGGCAGTCAATAGCTGAAGAGTTGTGAAGAGTTCTCTAACAGCATGCAAAGCAAAGTAATCCCATGCTCCTTTCTGAGAAAGGTACAAAACAATCTGAGGGTTAACTTATTTTAGTTTTCAAAGATGTTAACACTGTAGTAGCACATGCAATGGTTTGCCCTTATTTTAAAATCCCTTGCTAATTACCAGCACATACAGTACATGAAAATATCAGATTGCTTGTGTGAAGTAGTTTGCTTGAAAAAGGTATAGAGGGAGTCTCCAAAAAACTTGCTGAGCATTCTTTTCGGATCCTATCAGTCAGTTTCATTAAAACATTAAAACCTTTTTTTTTCTTTTCTTCTTTTTTGGGGGGGTGGGGGGTATGTCACAAGAAAAAGAAAGTAACAAACAGATCTAGACTTTGTGTTTTCTACATTTATTTAGCAAATCATAGCATGGGATACAGTTAAATGTGCCTAAAGAGAATGGTTCCTCTATAGATTAATCCAAGTGTTTTCAAGATAAAATTATGCTTTTGAGAAAGACTACTGTTTCTTCTGGTTTTGGAATTGTGGTGGGTAGGAGGGTTATTACTTTTTTTCCATGTGTTTTACTCTGGCATGGATTTTACTCTGTCATACATTGTATTAGTGGGGAGAAGGAAATTGTAACTCTTGCCATAATGCATAATAATAGTTTTCTTGTGCGATTTGCAAAGCAGTGTAGTCCTCTAATCTGAAGAAAAAAAAAAAAAAAAGTAAAAAAAAAAAAAATAAACCAAGAACTAGTGGATCAGGAATGCTGTCAATAAGTAACCAAGAAAGCACCACAGAACTGTCAAAAGATACAATAAGTAATTTGATACAAGTGATAATTTGAAAGTGTGCAAGTTAACTGGTTGATTCCTTTGATTCCTTTTCATTATCATCAGTGACTAAATTTTCAGATTGATTGATTTATCAGTGTATGAATTTGACCAGCAGTTGACACTTTTTTGTTTTTGTTTTCCTCCAAAAATCAGAACGGCAAAGTTCATGTAGGAGACATTTTATTTATTCAAGCCATTTTACACAAACTTGGAACACCTTGTTCTTAACAGCAAAAGTCTTTCTCAAGAAAAATGTAGGGGTTATAGTGATATGATGTTATCAGTCTTGCTTTTGCAAAGTTAGCATTGATCTTGCTTCTGAGTACCCAGAAACAGTTGTACTTTCTCTGTTAAACATAAAAATATTGAGCAAAAATGCCTGTAAGGATTGAAAGACAATTTTTATGCTAAATGAGGTAAACATATAAAAATGAGCATTATTTGTTCACTATAAATAAGTGGACTGTTATGCAATGGATTTCTTTATATCATCTAAATGTAGAGAAAACATTATTGTGTAATGTCGATAATACAGATGCAATACTAGGCTACTTTTAAATGTTTGTAACTGAAAAGTCAAATGTCAAATTATTTGGAGTGGTATTAAATGCTTGTTACATTTTAGTTTTTAAAAAAGATCTGTTTCTGACAGCAAAACCATAAATAATTAAGTTGTGCTCCTGCATATCTAGCCAAAACCAGATTTTCTAAATTCTTCTGACTCTCAGTCACCATTGTCCATATTATTCTGAAAATATGTAAATTGAGCTAACTTGGAAAATGAATGAAAAAAAAAAAGTAAAATTTACTTGCTAGAAAATTATGTCTTTTAAAGATAGATTTTTTCTTTTAGATTTTTTTTAGACTTTTGAATTTATTAGACTTGGGTGATGTTTAAATGTTATACTTTAAAGCAGTGATATTTTTAAAATAAATTAGGAAATAATTAGGGAATATTTATTGACTGTGATATTCAATATCTGGAGATGAGAAGGCTTGTTCTCTAGAAGTCCTGTAGGCGGAAGTATGAGAATTATTTATCTTATTTATTAATTCTTAGATGTTAGCCAAATTTTAACTGGCTTATGCAAGAGTTCAGGTTCTAACTCATTGTAGTTGGAGCCATTGAAGCACCAACAAGACTTGACCAGAATTCAGTATGAAAAAAAGAAGTATAGTAATTGTGATTCTGTGATTCTAATTGTTTTTAACGCTGAAACTAAATCACTAGTGTGTCCTCCAAAAGTTTCTTAATTATCTGGGGAAGTCATGCCATGTTAATTCTAATAGTGATATCACTTTAGTGTAAAGCTTAATTCAGGATTAAGAACCAAGGTGAATATTTTTTTAAATAGTATTATAAAAAGATCTATTTTTAGCCACAAATGTATCATTCTTGCAGGGAAAAGAATTATACAACATAGAAGTTTTTCAGCATCAGAGTTAAAAAGTAAAGTATCAGCTAATGAAAGTTGATTTTTTTTTTTTTTTAATAAAGCCTTTAAAATATCAGAATGTTGCTTATTAACCAGTGTTTTATCACTTCAGAGAGGAGTTTAAGTATAAATATTTTTTATTAAATAGGCCTGTTTAAATCCTTCTAGCATTTATTCACTTTCATCGTACTTTTTTATTTATTTATTTATTTATTTTCTTTTTTTTCTTCTTTTGTTTTGTGTGGCCATTACACCTGTGTGGTACCTGCACTCACCAGTTAGGTCTTGTCTAAAGATTTACAGGAGAGCCTCTAGCTTTGAGAACCACAAAGGCAATGTTACTTCAGCTTGATGAGGCCATTTGTATAATTCCAACAAACTAGAGATTCAGTAGACCCAGATCTACTGCCTTTTTCCATTCCAATTTCTTTCCTCAAATACATGGATGGAGCAGGAGTGCCACCTAGATGACTAGTGATGGGGTAAATAGTGAAATGGTAGATAGCAGAAGGTTTTGCACTTGTTTTCCCTTCTCTGTTGCATTGTTTTTGTGCATTCAGATCGTTAAATAACTTCTTGTCGTTTCCATGAGAAATAGCTTTAGCTTTACACAAAATGAGATGCCCATTTTCTGTTTACTTACTTGTTTTGTAGAAACAGAGATATAGTGTTCCCATACTGTAGTGCCATCACTGGTGATGTAACACAGTTTTCAGCTAACAGTCAGTACAGTAATTAGCTCATGTTCTTGATAGGTATTTTGGAGTGAAACTTGGAAAGGCGAGATGCAGATCCAAAAGTTCCTGTGAAAGAATTCCACCACTTAAAAATTCTGTTTTTGTGGCTGACACACTGTAACTGATGAGGCCTGTCCAGAAGAAAAATGGAAGCAGTTAGCAGAATTTTGTACATTGTACAGCTTCACTGTGCTCACAGAGCATGGCAAAGATAATGTCAAGTTGCAAAAATATCTGTAAAAGGATTTTAATTAGTCATATTTATCCTCCACACACTTCTCTCTCTTACTTTCTCTCTCTTGTTCCCCTTATTCTAAACAGGCATGTTAGATCAGAGTGAGTAATCATGTCAGAAACCTGGTCAGCGTGCCCTTCGTTTATTGGAATTAAAGGAATTTTCACCTTGCTTCAAATGTAACTGTAATTAGATAAAGTTGCTAGGTATGTGGATAGCAGAGGTTCCTTACAGATCTCAGTTTTGTTGTGAGAAGCCCAACTCTGCCTCCAACTTACATGTCAGAGAAGATTGTACTCATAACGCCTTCCTCATCATTCTTTCGTACTGCACAGTCATTTGTGCCTGTGCAAAACAAAAGTCAAAAACAAGGAGGACAGTGTTGCACCTCTATTTTTCATGAAAGTGAGTGACTCCACAGGTGAAAGCAGTGGAGATTTCTTGATGGTATGGAAAGCTTAGCTGGGCTTTCTTGTAACCAAATACAGATTTCCAAGAGCAATGCCGAGCAGGCTTATATCTTGTTACATAACAAATACAAGGTGCTTGCTTTAAAGAATTAACAGTTCAGAAGGAGTAGTTAAATAGTTTAAATTGTTAAGTAGGATGATAATTTCTATATGGTACAAAGACAAGTGAAAAAATAATAAATGAGTACATTTCTTAAATAGGCAGGTTCAGCAGTCATAGCTCACCAGCTGTCTAGATGGGACCAGATTTCAGCTTACTTTCTACATAAGAAGCAAATGAATTTTGAGGAGGTTTTGAAAGATGGGTATAGATTTTGGCCTTGGAGCTCTTCTGACATGAAACTTAGATGAGATTCAAATGGTGCCAGTGAAATAACTGCACAGAATAACTTATGGTAATTTAAAGCCTTAAAAACACTTCCAAGTTTGTCTTTCTCTAGGGGAAGAGCAGTGGATATGAAGAAAAAATTAAGAATAAAATCCTAAATGTTACATATCAGGTTAATTTGTGTTGAAAGGGATGTGATTGTAAGTATTGAAACTTAATGGAAAACTGCAGGTGCTTGGGGCAGGAGCATGCACTAGCTGCCTCTACAGAAAGATACAGGTTGACTGTGGGTCCTGTACCACATGTACCAGATCACTAAAGATATTTTGAATATCCTGGGAAATCTGAAGAGTCTGAGACATTTGTGTTGAGGCAGCTGAAACTCTCTGATGCTGTTTAAGTTTCTTTATACATTACGTATACGTTTATATGTAGATTGGATTCAGATAGTCCATGAGGTACTAAAGGCAGTACATTTGAATCAAATGACAGGATTATTAGATAACAGAAATACAGAATGATGTCAAACTAGTAATCCTCAGTAATTAAAAAGTTAGTGTTATTGTCTTTCCTCAGAACAAAAGAGGGAGAAAGTAGTATACAGTCTTTTTTTGGTAGTAAATGAATGAGTTACTCATATGTCCACCAACATCTGGGTATGGTCCCTACATTGTTGAAATACTACTTCTAGAGTCATAATTTCTAGAAAACATAGGCTAGAAGAAATCCTGAGCTGAGGCAAGATATGGTATTCTTGCCTGAACCCCTGATGAGGTTTCATCAAATTAGGGGGACTGAGGGGTGAATTCCATAAAAGTCACAGTACTGTGAAGAAGCATGGTTGGTGAGGGTGTGAGAATGGGAGTTCCTGACTGACAGTGTTATCAATGAAAGAAACACAGGTATCTTTTTAGTATGTAACTAATTGTTTTGTAGGTAGTTCATATCCAGGCTTCAGTTTTTTTTTTTTTTTCTTTTTTTTTTTCTTTTTGAAGGTTTCTAGACTACTGAAACCTCCAAAAAGCTTCAACCGCTTCTCTACCATCAGGATGTGGAGTTGCATTTCAGAAGAATCCCTTTGCCCACACAGACTTCGAAGCACACAAGTAGACATGTTTAGTTCTATTAAAGTTTTTTGCAATCTAAAAATGAGTCATGCATTTTAATTCCTTTAACCATGGTCTTTTCCTGAAGAAATCCTTTGTGTTAGCAGTAGCTAATTTGTACAGTTTGTACAATTATTAGTACTGTTGAGAACAGTAACAGAATAATCAGAAAAAGTTGAAACATTGTAAAATCAAATATCAACCTGAATAAGACAGGATGCTATATTATTTTCCTATCACAAAATCAATGTGGAAATCAATGTGAAAGCTCTCACTGATTCTGATAGTAGCATGACAGGTCTCAAAGTCTATGTATCTGCTTCTCAAGGGCTAGGGTCCAGGGCTTGCTTTCTGGCCCAGAGGATCTGGGTCTGTGTTTCATATGACTAAATGCACATGGTCTGTGTTTCATAGGACTAAATGCGCCATCATCTCACGGATCCCACCCACAGCGCATACTGACACTTCCCACTGAAATACATCTAGCCTTTATCTGAGTGAAGTTAGCATAGGCCAAAACTGTGGGCAGGAATGTGGTAACAATTAAACTGTTGCAGATGACTGCATGCCACTGCTGCAACCTGAGCCCTTCCCCTAGTTCACCGATGTAGGTATAACCACAGAAGCTCTCAGAATTATTTGGATTCCTATTTATAATATCTTAAAGAGACTTCAATCAAGCACTGTAAATACAGAATTATTTATTTTATGTAATATAATTGAATTCACAGTCAATTTATGATTACTATGAAAAGAACTAGTTCAGTTTTCAAGTAGATTTTGATAAACCTTTATCAAAGCCCCAAAACTGAAAGCTATTAAATTTCTTCAAGAATCCAGGAGGAGTCACAGATTTGCAAGAAAACAACCTTAATGGGCCTTATAAATCCAGCTATGAAGATTTTCTTTAAATCAGTGTGTCTATTTACTTTTTTCACATCAGATGGAAAATCTCAGTTCACCAAGCTTTATCAAGCTGTCTTAAATTTTAAGCATGAGGTTGCTAACAGTTCCAAAATCAAATATACTTTAAAACCTTGTTGAATTACAGAAAGGTTCTCACATAGTCTTGTATTTCCTCAGGACAAAATTTATTTGGTAAAGAATTCCATTTGTTGTCTCTGAGGATTTTGCTGATGTCCTTAAGACATATAATGTAAAAGGAAAGATTTGATTTTTATTTATTTATTATTTATTGGACAAAACAACAACCCCTGGGTAACAGATAACAAGAATTTTTAGCATCAGAGTGCCTTGTAAGAAGAAAAATGCACCAAAATACTATATAAGACCTCATATTACCACTATTTTATTTTATAAATCACTTGTTTCATTCAAAGAGTATTCTATTTTCACAATTTAAAATACTGAAAGAAACCTTATGTTGCTCTTGGAAATATTTTAATGGTTTATTCTCTATATAAAATCATATTCAATTGGCCACTATTAACATATCCTATTTGATAGAGACTAGTGTAATCATATTTATATATTTTATTCCTGACATTCTGAATGACATTTAATGTATAATTCAAGGTCATAACAATGAATTATTATGCACTCTAAACTAGATAACTTTTGCTGTGATTCTCAGTGTTAAATTAATCTCCTGTCAGGAAAGCTGTTTCAATGTTAAAATGAAATGCCAGTTTTGTTGTACAGCCTAAGAATGAACTCACTCCACTATTATTATTATTATTATTATTATTATTATTATTATTATTATTATTATTATTATTATAAGATATCTACATACTTTTGCATTGCAAAATATGATTTTATACTTTGTTATGTGCCTTTAGGGGGTCCTCTGCAATTCTCTACTTCTTGCCTCAAACTTGTATTAAACTCTTGAAGGTACTGAGGAAGTCAAAGGGTTCAGTTTTAAAAGAGGAAGAATTTGCTTCTCTCATGTACCCTTCTTACTTAATTTTCTTATTCTTTTAAACAGAAACACTGCTTAGCTTTGTAGTGTATGATATTAAAATAGAATGGGGTATCACTGTTGGATATTATCAATTTTCTGTTCTTATCTATATTTACAGGATAGCCATTGAATTATTTTTTGGCCCAAGTAAACAAAATCTTCAAATCAGTAACACATATGAATCCCTTATTACTGCAAGCATGCTAGTCTTTCAGCTCTGAAAGAGTATAAGCAGTATAAACTATTTTACAAGGGCTAATAGTGTGCTAAACAATTGTATTAAACCATGTCAAACACTTGTGGATCACTTTTCCTAATAACACACATTTGGATAAATAGACAAATACAGGATATGGTATCATGATGGTCAACACTTAAAAGTAATCTTACAGATACAGTGGTTCACTATGTTTTTATTGAATAATTAAATAACAAGTTAATACAATGCCTATGTAGCTCCTGTCTTCTACATAGGATATTGAGATTCCTAGGTATAGAAAGACTGGCTAAATGCAATCTCTGAAGATGTGTCATCATGATAAGTATTTTGGTAAACTAGTTTCAGGGAACATGGTTCACCATTTCCAAAATTTGGCCCAATTTAGAATCAGAGAATCATAGAATATCCTGAGTTGGAAGGGACCCGCAAGGATCATCAAATCCAACTCCTGGCTCTACACAGGACCACCCAAAAATCAGACTCTATGTTTGAGAGCATGGTGCAAATGCTCTTCAATGATAGTTCTTCAAGAAGCAGGCTTGGTACTATGTTCACCACCCTGGGGAACCTTTCCCAGTGCCTGACCACGCTCTCAGTGAAAAACCTTTTCCTAACATTCAGCCCTGTCACAGCTCCATGCCATTCCCTAAGGTTCTGTTGCTGTCCCCAGAGAGCAGAGCTCAGTGCCTGCTCCTCCACTCCCCTTGTGAGGAAAATGTAGGACACCATGAGGCCTACCTCAGTCTCCTCTGCTCTGGGCTGAACAAACCAAAGGACCTTAGCCAATCCTCATACATCTTACCTCTTAAAATTTAGGAACACTACGAAATCCGGTGAAGTATAGGACAGTAATTTTCTTGATAGTACATTTTGTGTTGTAGACCTTTTATGTTGTAGACCTTCGGAAATACAAGCACAAACATTCTGCAGACAGAATTAGGTGAATCATATCAATCAGTAAATTTTAAATATTTTTCTTATTTCTTATTTTAAATTTATGAATATTTTCCTGAAGTATGATATTCTTCCTTTTTTTTTTTTTTTTTTTTTTTCCTAATGTGGTGAAGCATGGTGAAAATATCCATATGAGTTATTTCAAATTGTTAAACTAAAATATTTTTAACATTTGACTAAAACACACTGCGTATTCTTTGAATGATCTCATATTCGCAGCAAATCAGAATTTACTGATTTTCTTTGATAAGAACTTATGAGTTTCAGATCAGGACTCCAGTTTCTATGAGTTATTCAGACCTTCTTGAAGGTGTGTGTTAGATGGGAATATAAGAGAATGAATACTAAATTGCTATGTAGTAGATTTGACAGTCTATCTATAGGAAAAGATGAATGATTCTAGTAGGACATAGGCAAGTTATTTTCTGTATTCATTTATATTTTATGCTTAGGAAAATTGTATTGCTTTTCCTGTCATTATAGGCTTACTTAATGGATCGTTCTTAATTCAAGAAGAAAATAAAATGGAGATCACAGATACATCTCTGGAGAGATATATACAAATGTGTTTTGCAACCTTTTTGTTATATTAGAGCAGTTTAGAAATCAGGAAAGAATAGATGCATTTTACTTTTTAGAAATGAGAGCAATGTCTCAGTTTCAGGATGTCATTGTTTGCTGGTTATTCATAGGCATGGCACTTCAAATATAAAGCTCTTCTTAATTATATACAAAATGTTATTTTTATTTGCCACATGACAGAAAGATAATGGCCATAGTTTAGATGTTTTGCAATTTTATTACAATTTAAAAGTCCAGTGTTTCTTAATTTGGGCTAAAATAATGCAAGTTTTACTGTATTAAAAAAAATCTATTTAAAAGTAGTAAGGCATTTCAGATTAGAGTACGAGGACACACGATGAAACTGTTGAGAAGAGAGAATTATGTGGAGAAGATAAATTATACTTCCCTATTTACCCTTTTTCAGAATGAAAAAAAAAAAAGAATACTAAATCAGTTTGAAAGCAACAAATTTAAAACAATATATTTATATATTTTAATGGTAACCTCTAGAACTTCTCACAGAATAAAATAAAAAAGAGTGCTTTGTAATAAAGCTATAATGATTAAAAGCACATCTTAGGTAATGATTCATGTATAAAGCAACTGGTTATAAAGAAAATTTCCCTATAGTGTGTGGGCAATTTTATTGTTTTCAACTTTTAATTTTTTGCAGCTTCATATAAAATACTAGTATCAGTGAGAAAATATGCTTTTGTAGAAACTTTCTTTACCTGTCTTCCCTATATCATAGAAGAGTTGAGAAAGAAAAAATAATTTGTGTGGAAAATAACAGGCATAAGAGACTTCTCATGTTAATATTCAGTATGCTCCATGAAAAATAATATTCATACTGATTATGACAATTTTAGTCAAGTAATAAATGTATCTCATAGACAGTGTTGTGTAATCTTTGTTTCATGTTCTATGCATTTCATTAACTAGTTTACATTTTCTGTTGTTTAAATTCTTTGTACATCTGTGCTACAGTTTAATTCATAGATTTGGGAAATGGTACTGAAGACTGTAGGTCTGTTTCAGTGTTCAGCTTGTGAAAACTGTTCCCATCTATCTACTATATCTATCTACTGTTCTGTAGATGTTAGCTAAGGTCCATTTGAATGTATAATACAGCAAAGATAACATGGATTGCAGCTAAGTAGAAGAAAGTGATAATTAAATAAGGTGAAAACATAGGGTAAACTTATCTTGAGTTTATTGAGTTAGTATTTGAAGCAATGGTGAAAAATATGGCCTTGAGTTTGGGCCTTTATGAATGTTACCGGCATCATGACCATTATGAAACAAAAGCTGCAACTGTCATCTAAGTTGGTTCAGAATATGCACCTGAATATTTATTTTATTGTAGTAAGTGACAATTAGGTAAGTTTTTCCCCACTTCCTGTTAATAATTCCTGGTTTGCAAACTTATGTCTAGCAGTTCAATTAGATAATGGCATGTGTTGAGACTGAAAACTGTTGTTGATTAAAATAATTTATAAATTATGACAGACAGAGGTAAACAGGTAGGCTTTCACTCTTCGGAAAAACAGATTTCAAAAATAATGAACATAATGCTTTTGTTGATGCTTTCATCAGTTAAAGACACTAATGTAAAAAAAAAAATCTGATTCTTAATGAAGTGCAGGTAACTTTCAATTTAGATAAACTTGTTTTTTATTAATTTTAAAAAATATGTTAAATAACTGCTGTGTTCAAGCAGTTTTATCTAGAATAATAAATTTCATTACTTTTTAAATCAAAAACTCAGAAAAACTTCATGCATAGTGTCTTTAAAAGTGTCTCTACCTGTTTACTCTGCTGTCATTATTAAAAAAAAAAAAAAAAAAAAAAAAGAAATATTTTTCTATTTATTGTATGTAATTTTGAGATTTAGTTAAAATGCTATAAAAACGCACATGAAATAATTGGTGCACATAACTAAGCATAAAATTTAATGTGATAAGATATATTTTATAACTAGTTATTTTGTATAAATTAAGCATATATTTATCATATATTATCTTTGACTATGTAGATTCAGTAAAAGTTAGTGCCTATAAATCTAAAATATTGCTAGGGGAAATCCAGATATGAATTTGCTATGTCTCATGAAGCTATGCTAAATAATTACATAAAGCAAATATGTTTAGTTAAATTTTTAGTGACATCCTTTCCTTTTATTGAGAATACTTCATAAAATCAACGTGTGGATTAGTTGCTTGATGCTTGCAATAATACTGCTTGCATTTTCACCCATTGATCTGAGAATATCCATTGGAATGTTTATTTCTTTGAATTTTGTTTTAAATTTTGCTTTTCAGTTGATTAAAATTTAAGCATCTTTTTTTTTTTTTTTTCAGGTCAGAAAGATCAGTACTTTTTTTTTTTTTCCTTTGTTGTTGTTGTTTTCTGGTTTGTTTTCTTTTTGAAGAACATCAAGAAAAGAGAGTTTGTGGTCAGGTGAAAATATTTTTACTGAATTGTCTAATGTTATGACTGCTTCATTTACAGAAAACAATAATGTTTTGCATTAACTTTTTCCTGCTTCATTCTCAAATTTAAAGCCACTCTGCCATCAAGGATATAATATATGTATGTATTACATATATGTAAGAACTTATTTTATAGCAGGGCAAAATTATTCATTCATAATAGAAAGCAGTTAAACTTGGATGGATACAAAGTAGTGAGTTATAGTAAAATTTTGGTCCATTCTGTCAGTCTTTAATCAAAGAAGCATAAAAAAATAAAATAGTGGTAGTCCTTAAATAGTGCTTAGTGCCTTTTATAGTCCTTAGTTAATGATTTTATTCTCTATTGCTTAATGAAAGTTGATTTTTTTTTTTTTTTTAAGGTAATCCAAAGTGAGGTACGTTTGTATTTCTTCAGGGAGAATGTGACTTGCAAATTAAATTATTGCAGCAAAACGTGGCTGAAAGTGCAGTAAACTGGAAGTGCATTATGTATTAAGTTTATTCAAAAAGGTCTGCTCTTAAGTAATTTATTTGAACAAAACCAGCATTTTTTGTTCTTGGCATTTTGACTTTTGATCTCCTTTGAAGTTCTGAAGCAGGGATACTTTGCATTTGAAAATGAAAAACAAAATGCAATCAATCTCTTAAGCCATTATATCTTCCTCATTGTCTGTTTTCTTTTCTTTTTTTTTTTTTTTTGTTGATAATCTATGCTCTAAAACTAAAAATCAGATTGAATCTTTTGAGAAACATTTGTGACAATATAATGGTCCTATTTATAATTCAGAATGGTTCTTCCTTTTTTTTTTTTTTTTTTTTTTTTTAGAAATTTTAAAGCATACACGCATTTGAAAGTTTATATCTCACTAGATGCCAGCTTCCTCTTGTTTCATTGTAATGTAGGAAAAACTAGTTCTGTTTCATGTAGGTATCTAAAAATAGCTCAAGCAAAGTGAAATCGAATGGGCAGTATTTCCTGAACTGCTTCATTTTACTGATGTCATCATGTATAGATAAAGGAAATGAGATATCTTTCAGTGGCTAAGACTATGTGGAATTTTGTAACTAGGTGAGTGTTAAGATACTGTAAAGAAGGGTTCTTAACAACATGAACTAGAAGTGATTTATTTTTTGAATTTTCTCAAGAGGTCTAATGATCATTCATTACTGATAGTGGTTGCTGCTTGACTTAATTATGGCCCTGTTCACTTTCTTTCTGCTTCTAAAAACTGGGAAGAACCATTGCCATTTGTAGTACCATTGGATTATATCACACCACTTGAACAAATGTAACTGTGACAGAACTAAGCTATTACATGTGTTTTCAGTTTACCTAGGAGTGACTGCAATTTTGCCATATTTTTTCATTGTGAACATGACAACTAGACTAGTAGAATGAAAGCAAGATGAGTTTGGCATCATAATAAGTATGGAATAGAATCATAGAATATCCTGAGTTGGAAGGGACCCACAAGGATCACTGAGTCCAGCTCCTGGGTCTGCACAGGACCACCCAAAAATCAGACCATGTGTCTGAGAGCATTGTCCAAAAACTTCTTAAACTCCATCAGGCTCAGTGCCGTGACCACTGCCCTGGGGAGCCTGTCCCCGTTCCCAACCACCCTGTGGGTGCAGAACCTTCCCCTAACACTCAGCCTGACCCTCCCCTGTTGCAGCCTCATGCCTTTTCCTCGGGTCCTGTCGGGGTCCCCAGAGAGCAGAGCTTAGCACCCACCCCTCTGCTCCCCTCATGAGGGAGCTGCAGGTTGCCATGAGGCCTCCCCTCAACCTCCTCTGATCGGGGCTGAACCAACCAAGGGACCTCGGCCACTCCTCATAGGTCTTACCCTCTAGACCCTTCACCATCTTTGTAGCCCTACTTTGGACACTCTGTAAGTTTTATGTCCTTTTAATACTGTGGTGCCTAGAACTGCATATAATAACTGAGGTGAGGACATGTCTGCTAGTGATCTCTACAACTTCAGAATTCAATTAAAATAAAACAATGCCAACAATTTCAACAGTGTAAAATCAGAATCTTCAGACTATACGCATGTGCAATCCTTGCCTCTTCCAATTCTGTAGTAAATAAAAATGAAAGTCATACTCAGGTATATCTGAGCCATCCAAAGAAAACCTAGAGCAATAACTGCTGTACTCCGGTGCATTCCTGCTGGTGTTTCCTTTCCCTACAACTGAGTTAAAAGTTCTGCTGTGTGTTATCAGCTACATTAAAGATACCTAAGAAAGTACATCCAGCAGGAGTATTCTTCCTGGAGCCTTAAATCTGTCAGCTGCAAAAGACCTCTCTTCAGAAAAATACAGGTGTCCAGACAACACAGGAATCTGTTCTGGAAACAAACAAACAGAAAGCTTCTCCCTTCCAAAAATTATCCTTTTCCAACTGCAAGAAGTATGTATTCTAGTGGGACTTTGTGACACATCCACAATGCAGATAGTATTCTGTTGGCTTTGTGCCATGAGTGATTTTTACATTAGGCTTTGTTCTCTCTCTCCCTCTCTCTCTCTCTCTCTCTCTCTCTCTCTCTCTCTCTCTCTCTCTCTTTTATTTTTATTTTTATTTATTTTATTTTATTTAGTTTTGTCTGTAAGAGGTATTATGTATGGAGCAATTTGAGAGTAACAGTTGACCTTACTAACATGATAAAGAAACCTATATATAGTATTTAAAATATTACCTACTCATGTAGAATAATCAGCACATACATTATCTTTAATGAGAGATGACAAGAGAATGGGTGAATTTAACATGACCATCATCATCTCAAAGGGTTTAATATCGAACCCCAGATCTTTGTAGAAATGTCCATTGAAGGACAGACCACAGTTTTCCACTTGCATAGCTCCCATTTGCTTTTCTTGAGCGAGTGGACAGGTGTCAGTTCTGAATGCCACTTGTCTTTAATCTGTATAATCCGGTGACAGTTGCATCCATTTACTCTACCACTTAAAGCATCTATGCATTTTAATCTTTTGTTTACAGCTACCTAGCACTTCTCAGGCTTTCCTGTTGAATGCTAATGGAGAACTCAGGTCTTAGCCTATTCAGAATAAAATAAGCAGTTAACTAAGAGTTTTGAAAATGATAGCCTCACTAAACTATTTAATAAATTGCTCAAGTGTCATTTTTACACGTAATTCTGAAAGATTGCTTCCAAGTGGGTAATTTCTCAAGAGGCATTTATGAGTATGCATTCATTAAACTGATAGAATATGAGTTTGGGTGCATTTCAGCATTTATCCATTGTTTTGTGGCTTACATTGCTATTAATAAAAAAATGTTTCAAATCTGAAAAATGCAGTTTCCCACAACTTTTACAAATTAATTCATCAGGATTCAGTATCTCTTAACTGATGGCAGTGTAAGGCAGAAGAAACTGTCAGATATAGAACAGTTAGCATTTTTGTCTTCTGATTTACCTCAAGGAAATATATCCATATGAAAAGATATAATTAAACTAACTTGCACATTGTAACTAACTTGTACATTAAAAATCTTTTGGGAATCATAGGCAAAATCAAATTGTTCAAAAAAAGACATACTTTGCAGCAGAACTCAAACTCTGCTTAATCTGACTAGGTGTGAATGCTATGATGTCGTCAGACATACCATATGTGAAGCTATATCTACACAAACCTAAGAAATCTGGGAGCCAGTGTTCCACATGCACTACACTGCTTTTCTCGTTTATATTTATGTATATATATATATATATATGTATTTTTTTTTTCCCCAGAAATACGCATTATGAAATAATACCATAGTAACAACAACAGCAATAACAACAATTAACAGAAGTATCTACTTTTTATAAGTAAAACAAAATCTTCAAAATAGTGATTTTATTTCTTTCATGAAAAGATCCAGCCTTTATACATGTATTTTGCAGAAGGTTTATCCAAACTGATTCCTTCCATTTACTGAGTAGGTTCATACTTCTGCCAGTTTAGAAATCTCCAAGGAAAACAGAAAAAAATTCTTACAGCATAGAATACATAATGGACAAAATGTAAATGAAGTTTTATTATTATTATTATTATTATTAATATTTGGATACTTCCAGCTGAAAAAGAGGGACTGTAAAATTGTAGTGTATTTGCTTTTGCCATTAATGGCATTAGAATTGTTCATTTGTTAATCTGAAACAATTTAGGGAACACATTTGCCCAGGTAGCAGTTGAAATGTATTTCCAGAGTAAGTTTAATTCTGTTAGTAGGTTTGTTCATATATAGTATATATTTGCACATATATATGTACATATGTGTATGAATACATGCATTTGCATGGGTGATGACTGTGTGTTTGATTTTATTTAAATAATGTGCTACTTTTACAAATTCTACTGCCAGATGTTTTTTTGTTTCGATATCAGCGGTGATACTGTCTTTAGCTCGGTACCTCAGTGTTGTAGAGCTTCCCAAAGCTTTAGGAGAGTTAAGACTGCATAGTCTTTGTACTTGTATTATAAAACCTAAGCAGGACAGAGCAGGTTAGGGTTAAGGTGCAACATCCTTGGTACTATTCCAGTTTACATGGACTGAGAGCATTTACCAGCATTGGAATGGCAGCTATTACTGCCAGGGTAAGCAGTATACAGGGAGTGATTTGAGCCAGGTCCAGTGTGAGAAACCACAGCTATCTCCCATCAACCTCACAGTGTTTGGTAAATTACCCTCCGAATCAGTTCTAGAGTTTCTGCATAAAGAAGTACCTTATATTTTTAAGGAATTGTTTTGCCCTTTGAAATGCATCTGTAAATGTTTACATAGACATGAAGATCTGTCTCATGTCCTGTGCCTACCTCCCCATTTTAAAATCAATGAGAGAAATCTCCCTGTCTCCCTGTCTTTCTCTTTCTATTTTTTTTTTCCTTTTTGAGAAAGGAGAAAAAGAGTAAGAGAGTAAAAATGACTCAATAGAGTTTCTTTATTGTCATCTCTTAAAATCTTTTGTTCAAAACATCAGGAGAGGATTAGTGAAGAATAAACCTGAAAATATCTGGAGATTTAGCTTAGCAGTTCAAATGCTCTCTTAAGCCTTATGACTTGTGTTTCTACACTCTTAGAATTGAATTCAGGATAATAATCCATCATGGAGTGTTTTGTCACTCTGTTAAAAAAAATTGTGGACAATTCTGTGAAAATGAAATACTCTAGAGAATTTTAAAACTAAGTTGGTGAAAGATTACTCAAACTAGAATACTAGTGAGAAACTTCATTAGTGGAAGGGAAAGAGTCAAGATTTCAACTTACTGGAACTGGCTAATTTACCTCGAAATATGATTGGAAAGGAAGCAGTTGCTCAGATCAAGAGTAACAAACTTGGATAATTTTATCCCCCAATTTATATAAATCTGCAAAATGTTCTTTTGTGCAAAATATATCAATCTACACTTAAATTAGTTTTTTTTTTTTTAATTATTTTTTTTGAAAATATGTAATTCAAATTGTAGTAATTTTCCTGCATCCAGTATCTCCCATTGGCCTCCCAGTGTTTGGTAAATTACCTTCAAAATTCATTCTTGTGTTTCAACATACAGAGATACTTACACAGTATCTTAATAAAGTCCACTGAAAAACAAGTGTCAGTAACTGCTACCATTCTGTTCAGCCAGTACCTGTAGTACCAGCTTTAGAAGATTAGAGTGCAGATTTGAAAAAAATATCTATATTAAAAATTGTATTTTGGACAAATAAAGTATAATAGATATCACTTGTAGCCTCCTCTTTTCCCCTCACTAGAGTGGTGAATAATAAGATCATTCCCTGCAGCTATCTATGACAGGCAAAATCTCTTTGCATGTTCTAATTAGTTTATAGCACCCTATAGCCTGCAGCCCAGCAGGAATTATGAGCAAGCAAGTACAGTATAAACAAAAAGTTATTTCGTGAGGTACAGAAGCTGGTGGTTGCTTCTTTTGTCACCAATTTCCTTCTCATGAGATATATTTCTTTTATTTTAAAGATGAGCATAGATGGAAAATTAACCAGGAGAAGGTATAAAAGGTATAAAGCTATCTTGTTTTAGGTTGTGGCAGTTGTTTGAGACAATTGATAAACTTGGTGAATTTAGGCTATTCTAAGTAAAAAATAAGAATGTTTCAAGTTTTTTTTTTTTTTTTTATATATATAGTAGATTGAAAAACGCAAATAAAATTTTATGCCTAGGAAGAGTTGTGAAAGAAAATACACAAAAGAAAGTAAGGCATTTGCCATTCAGAATTTTTTTTGAGGTCTTTAAGGGAGGTACCCTTACACGTTTCCTACTAAGACACACTTTGATTAAATCCAGCTTCAGAAAACAAACCAACAACAAAAAAAGATGCATTATATTTATTGATTTGCTTTCATGCCTATGTGAGCATGCCTTCCTATTTTAATTGTACACAAATACACTTTCTTGATCACTACAGGCACGGAGCAGTGCATGCTCTCAATGAGAATAGTAACTCTCCCAAACTATTAAAGTCAGACCATAAAAACATCAGTCTCAAAATGTAACCTGCTTAAAATATAACAGATCTGATATCATTGGCAAAATCCATGTCTTGCATTGCAATCCATAGTAAGGATAACGGCACACAATTGCTTTTTTTTTTTTTTTTTTTTCCTTTTTTCTTTCTTTCGTAAATTGCCCTCTGTAACCAATACAAATGTAACAATATTCTTGAAATATTCTTAGGTTATCCTTGTGGCAAGGTAACATCTGTTAGCTTAAATTCAGTGAAGGTGGTTTAAATTAACGAGTTTGACCTTACAATCAATGGGACAGACAAAAGGAGAATACACAGCTGACTGTGGTGATCTGCCTGGAATTAAGAAATTATCACTTAATCATATTTGATTGTGGCCGGTATTCTTAATAATCTCATGCATAGCATCTTGTTTTCCATAGTTCTTTTTTTGCTCAAAAGAACAAGGAAATCAGAACCCTTGGCAATTGCTAGACTGCTTGCAATGCATGATTGCAATGCATTGTTTCACCTTTGTGAAAGCTGACTTGGACTGTGAAAGCTGAATATATTTGTGCTGCAGTGTAGTTTTAGATACGACACTTAGGTTCGCTTATCTTCTACAAAATCATTATCATGCTTCAAAATTCTTATTATCTGTATTAGATAAAATAGAAACAAAACTTAAATTTAGATCTACCAAAATAGATAGACCATGACTGACATTGTAAATTGCAACTCTGAATTTCTAAGAACAAGAAAGGATATTGTAAGACACTTTTCTGGCCTTTCCTTTTACAATCTTGCAAGTTTGCTTCATCTCTTTCTACAGCACTTCCATGTGTGATTACTGACAATTTCACTTTTAAAACGTAATAGCACCCCCAGATGGACAGGAGTTATCCCATCTGTGGTGTGATCCCTTTCTGTACCCAAATTGCAGGTTTAGCTTATAATATTTTTTAGGAAATACCGGTATATTTGTTTCTCTATTTTCTTTCCAAGATTATCCTTTAATATTCTAAATTCTAGAAAGGACACTGGCAAAAACAAAGCAATCCAAAAGTAAAAAAAAAAAAAAAAAAAAAAAAAAAAAAAAAAAAAAAAAAGCTGTGCACTTAGTGGACATTCAAGGCTGCTGCTGAAAATGCTTTGAAATTGACTATGGAAAAAGAAAGTAGTTATTGCCAACTGATATATCTAGCTGACTGGACAGTCTGTGAATAGGCCTAGTTCTTAATACTGTGATAATATTTGCTAACTTTGCTATCACAGATGTTACAGACTAGGAATTCTTCCATAGTAAATATGTTATTTATCTGCCACATGACCTGTTTTTTTCCAAGAGCAGAACAGAACTCCTGAGATATTATTTTCTGCTTGGCTAAGTAGTAGCAGTAATTGTCTGCCTGAATGAACAATAAGCTTTATTTTTCCTTCTGAAAAAAAAAAAAAATAAATCAAGCTTCCTATGTATAAATTTGCAAAAATAATTTTCTCAACAATATTTTTTATATTTTTTCATATACTAAATAATACATCTTTCCATATACTTTTCAATATGTTAAATAATATATATTCTTATAAAATAATCAATAATTTTATGTTCTTGATTTCTTAGATGCCTGTCTTAAGATATATAACCGTCCCATATTGAAAAACTCAAAAATATTGCCTGGTGTTTAGCAAATGTTTCATATCACATTCCTAGAAAATGAGAGCTATGACTCAGTACTTTCTGAGTCAGGGAGGCCAGTTTCCTCCAGTTTTCTTGGCTATCTCTGTTCCATTGCACAGCCCACAGATGAAGCTCATGCTTGAAGACAGACGTGTATAATACTTCCTTGGGCATCCACAAGGGCAATATGCATATTTGTTCCTTGACAAAGGTAAAATAGCATTCTTAAGCCCCACTTAATCAGTACTAACAGAGGCTGCTTATCATTTCAGTCATCCTCTCATGTATAAATACCTATCTCCTAGATAATATGATAGAATTATAGAATAATCTAGGTTGGAAGGGACATCTGCTTGTCATCTGCTCCAACCCCCAAAAGAGAACGCAGTGAGAACGTTGAAGGTTTCTCAGAGCTATGTCCAAGACAAGTTTTGGGCAACTCCAAGAATGGAGATTGCACAACCTCTCTGTAACCTGTTACTCTTTGTGAAAAACTCTTACATCCAGACAGCATTTCCTTTCCTGACTTTTGTCCATTCTCTTTCCATCTCCAGAAAGATTCTGATCTGTGGAGTATACTTCAGGTAGCTGAAAACGGCAACTAGAATTTCCTATATTTTTATTTCTGCAGGCCGAAATTCAGCTCTGTGATTATCTTCTACATTATGCACTCTAGTCCTCTTACCAGATTGGTGATATTATCTGGACTCCAGTATGCCCATCTTTACTGGGTAGCCTGGAACTGGACACAGTACTGCATGTGTAGCCTCATGATTGCCAGTTAGAAAGGCACAATTACTTCTCTTGACCTACAGACTATGTTTTTGCTACTGCAGACCAGTACATGGTTCATATTTGTTGCTTTAAGGGCACTCACATTTAGCGTGTTCACCAGGACACACCCCAACCCCCCAAAGCCCGCCCCCCCCCCCCCCCCCCCCTTTTTTTTTTTTTTTTTTTGCCAAACTGTTTTTCTGCTAGTTGGTATGCTCCTGTTCTATTCATGGTATCTCTGCATCCAAACTGTAAGACAAAACTTTTCATCTACCTGTGCTGAATCTCATGAGGTTTTAGCAGATTGTTCCTCCTTCCTAATCTTATTATTGCTGAAAACAATTAAGTTGGTTATGTACAATTTCTCCTTTGTAAATCTCCTCTGGATGTTCTGAAAAACTTCCATGTCCTTTTTATGTCTGGTAGTGGCTTCCAGGAATAATTTTTCCATAATCTTTCCAAGCACTGAAGTGAGGTTTACTGGTCTGTAACTCCTTGGATCTTTCTCCCTTCCCTTTTTTGAAGATGTGTGATATTTTATTTTTCCAGTCATGAGAGATTTCCTTTGATGAACATGACCCAGTGAAGGAGTATGTCTCTACAATCTTCCATATATTTACTAAAACAAATTTCAGAATGGGACAGCAGAAAATATCCCTGTTTTGGAGAAATTCCTGAAAATTACAGCCTTATCATTTGTCTATGCTATAATATTCTGTTTCTATAGGAAATAATAAATGGGGAATAGTTTTGCTTAATAAAGTTTTCAAACAATCAGTATCAAATGGGATTGCTCTCATAGACCTGTCTACTTTTGGTTTGTGTCAGCCAAGGATCACCCTGAACATTTCTAACAGCAGAATAACATTATTTGGAAGAGGAGAGGTGGTATTCCCACACTCAATAATGTTAAGACATGTCAATTAATATTTTCAGCAAAGCAGTGAGTTTTCCCATTTACAGAATACTTCCAGGCCTGTCCAAGGATAAATTCTAATCACCCAGACTAAGGTGTCTGTCAATCGTACTTTTCTTACACTGATAGATAGGTACAAGGCAGTAGAGACTGTTTAAATAATTCATTTTTAAAAAACTCAACCTTGATTCAATGCAAATCAGTGCCACACTTCAGTCTTCTCATGGGGATAACAACAGGCTTCTGTAAGAGGGTACGCTACCATAACTGAAAATATTAACACATGAAAAATTAAGACACAAAGTGGGCTTTTTATATAGAGACAGTAGCAGGAATATACAGAGTACTGTTTCTGCACTTCTGTAACCATTTTTTAACCTAGTTTCTCTTCATCAGATATGTCTAATGCTTCCTCTTTTTGAATCTCAGAATCCCAGTGGGACAGGAAGCATATAGAGCTCTGTTGTGGCCTTCAGGTCTGTAACATACCCTTCTACACATTCCTTAGTATGTTTGCCTGTTAACTGAACTAACTATATTGCATGTAAACATTCTTTCTGAAAAATTTTTATAGTTTCTTTTTTTTTTTTTTTTTTTGAAGGAGGGGCTGGTACAAAACAGGAATTACAAATAATCAGAAAATGGTCCTGAACAAAGAGTTAATTTCTTCTACTCTTTCATCCCTCTTTTCCCTTATCAGGTTTAGCTAGAAAATTAGTTGAATACTGGTAGCCTTATCTTTTTTCTGAGTTTATTATTGGTTTCTTTACTATGACGGAATAAACAGTGTTTTGTGGATTTTTTCAAGTAAATATGAATTGAATTGGATACAAGAATGGTCACCATTAGAAAAATGTTACTTTTAAAGATAGAATTAAGACTCTTATTTATTCAAACTATATTCCTCATCTCCTTTGATCAAATTTTGTTAGAAGAGTTACAGATACAGCACTATATTCCAGACCCCTGAAAACATTCTTTTTCTTTCCTATCAGTGCTGACAGAGCTGTGGCAACAGTTTAAATTGAAAATTTTTGCGTCCTTTGACCATTCTTTTTGTTTTTCAAATCATTTCCGTGTTTCATATGTTCATTTTTATACTGGTGCAAGGTATACATCATTGTGTAAATTTCTGTAACCTTCAGCAAAATTGCAGGCATCTCTATGGCTTGTCGAATAATGCAGAGCATCCTCTTAATTCCTTTAAGCATAACAGTATCCTTATAACTTCTCGACTCCAGGAGTCACAGACATTGGCTTCCATAATTTTGTCTTTTCTGTTAATATTCTTTCCATATACAGAGTAGACTAAAACCTTGTCAGCTAACCTGACTAGTTAGACTTCATTCAGCTGTAGTCATGAATGATTTTCAGCCATACTCAGAATTTCTGTTTTCAGGTGGATTATTTATTTAGTATTTTCATGAGATATGACACTGAGATTGCAAAGTATTTTAATTTCTTTTCTTGTTTTACAAAACAGTAAAAAGCAACATTCATTTATGCTCAAACAACTAGAGCATCACAGATCAATAAATTATTTACTGAGGTTGTTTGGGTGTATTATACCATAAATAGCAGCAACAGAAATACAGATCAAAATTACAACAACCCTTTTTTGTAGCATGTGCCATCGCGGTTGAAGAAATCATAGATTTGGGGAAGACTTTCTTCATAATTCATACATATTTTCCTTGCAAGTGTAAAGAAAAAAATATCTTGGGAAAGATTGTGTGTATTTTCTAATGTTCACTAAGGACATGTTACCTTCCCAGGATTCACCTCAGGACTTTTGCCTATGTAAACTTCGAATTTATATGCACTTGACAAGATTGCTATTTTAATCACTATGGGTTTATTACTCAGGACCATCCAAACTCCATGTATTTCAGTAACACATATAAACATATAAACACAAGTATAACACATATAAACATAAGCATATAAACAGTTTTAATAGATGCAGAATGCTTGCTAATCGAGTACTAATTTTGTATCTGTGAGCTGAGCAAAGAGGTAAGTAGTAAAGAGCCACTAATGTTGACATGGGAGTATACTGCTAGGTCTTTTCCATCTTTAAATGTTACAGTGTGATTTTGTTATTTTTTCCCATGGTTTTAAAATCAATACAAATTATATTAAAGACAATAATGCTCTTCAAAAGCAAAGTAAAGAAAAGGGAAGATCCTTACAGTTCTGGTGTGATTGGTTCATATTTTGTAGAAGAGTATCAGCTGGAGAATTTAACCAAAATTTTTTAAGAATGACAATGCTGTTTGTAAACTTAAGCCATTCCCCTTTGGACAGCAACATCTTGCAGTATCTCAGAAAAATAATTAAAAAAAAAAAAAAAAGCCATTTAAATTGTTTCTTATGTTTCCTTAGAAGTTTCTTGCATGGTGTGAAAGAAAAAAATATATCCTCAGTAGTTTTTCCTGTAGTCACACAGATCCGCTTTTGCCCAAAAAAATCCATGGAAGAAACCCATCAACTTTAAAATGAGTTATTAAAAATGAAGGTCTTTTGGCAAATACAGCTGCCTCTGCCATATTGGCCATTATAATTTTGACAGTGTTGTCAGTTAATTCTTTTGAAAATTGTAAAATTAACCTGTAAAACAGCACTGGAGTAATTGTTGTAACATAGAAACAATATTTGCAAATGATGAGATTAGAATAAAATTGTAGCAGAGATGGAATTTTTCTGGCTGCTACCTATTTTAATTAAAGTAATTCTAATTATGTGATTTTAGAACATCAGAACACAGCAACCCTGGAATTAATCTGTAGTGCATAGGAGGTGGCATATTACTTACATCAAAAAGAAAGTGGCATTTGTTTGGCATTTGTTTTTCTTTCCTAAATTAAGTATCTGGATGTGAGACATTGCTATATCAGAAAAATTTAGAGGCAAATTTTAAACAAGTAATTTTTTTTTTCTTTTTCCTTCCATTTGCTTACTTTGCTACTCAGTCTTTGTTATTATAGGAACTATCAATGTTGAGAAGCACAAATGGAAATAATGGAAAAAAGGATACTGTATTTTATCTTTGACAAAATATATATATAAAAAAGATACTGTATTTTATCTTTGACAAAACTTTTGGAAAAAGTTTTTTCTTTGCATTACTTGACTGCATGCCCCCAAAATTAAACTCAAAAGAATTCACTGCATAGCTTTGAAGCTTTGACTGTATCCCCTTCCTTCCTTCCTTCCTTCCTTCCTTCCTTCCTTCCTTCCTTCCTTCCTTCCTTCCTTCCTTCCTTCCTTCCTTCCTTCCTTCCGTCCTTCCGTCCTTCCGTCCTTCCGTCCGTCCTTCCGTCCGTCCTTCCTTCCGTCCTTCCTTCCTTCCTTCCTTCCTTCTCTCTTTCTTTTTGCTGAAGTTTTAAAAATCACTTCTTTGATTAATGTACTTTTGGGGAATATATTTAATAGTGATCATTCTGGAAGTAGCATGTGATGATACCTAGTTACCAGGAATTAAAGGAGAAAAAAGAGTTTTCCACAGTATTATCTACTGATGAACATTGATAGAACCTAAAGTATAGCCTAACATGCTATATGTAACTAGAGGTTTATCTATATATTTATTATATAGCAGAAATATGTATTAACTCTGTCATTAGAAGCATTTCATTTGCTGCATAATTTTAGACACTTGATGCAGAAGCACGTCCATAATTGCACAACATTTATGCAATGTTCTCCTGATCTCAGCCTAAGTCATTATTTTTAATATATATGTCAGTCAGTGGCAGAAGAATAGAGGATTTTGTTTATGATTTAACCATGCTGTTATATAAGAGTGGTTTTGTTTTACTTCAGTCCTCTCCTTTCACGTTTAAACAGACTAGTTTCTATTTCTACTAAAAATACCAGAATAATCAGTGCCCCCTGTAACTCCCACCCAAAGGAGGCCAAGCTTCATTTCTTACTATCAGATGAACCTAATACCACACTTCTGTGAATTCAGCTCCCATAAATTTGAATTTTATCTTCACAGTTAAACTGAGGACACTCTGTAATGTGCAATGTCTTTTTTTTTTTTTTTTTTTTTTTTTTTCCCACTGAGAAGGCAAAGGACCTGTAAAGGTTTTCTCCCTTTGCCAAGCACTCTTTAAAGTGTTTCAGCAATTGTACTGAATGTACTGAAAACCGCAGCAATGATGCAATATAGATCTACCGAGCCCAGGAAATGGTGACCCTATAAAACATATAACTTTAATTTATAAGATCTAAAGATAAACAAGTCACTCACCTCTCAGATAGGAACCTTTCTGAAATTGGAGATTATTTTGTTGCATAATATAATATTGGGTCTGGAAATATATCAAAGGTATTTAAATTAGAAGAAATCACATATACTAGTCAATACTAGTAGGAAGTACAGCAGGTATGGTGCAGGGTGACCATTAATATTTTAGTTAAGAGTTGGTATTACTGAATTAAGACACACTGTGATACAGGAGCATATCTTCTTTTTGGCAAAAGAAACCCACAGACAAAAATTATTGTTCTTTATGAGGGTCTTTAGAGATTCTTTCAGATTTACTCTAATGTGAACCAAGTGAGGAATGGTGTTATGTCTCGTTTATGGTTATGTTTTGCAAAGGATAAGGCACACAAAAATTGGATAATCTTATAGCGCCCTAACTAAATATTAATGTGAAGCTGAAGTTCCATTATATGATGCACAATAGTGCTATTAAATGACAAAGGAATTTTTAGGCACTTTGAACAACAATGAAACCTTGAGCCCTGATTTAAGCCTGAAGCAAGAACACTTAGAGTAAATGCAGAGACCAAGATGTCTCATTCTAGGATCCAAAAAGCTGGAAACAGCCTGAACAAGTAAAGAGGAAATATTTGGAACAAAACTGTCAGAAAACACCATTCTGCTATGACTTTCTGGTCTTTATGACTGTCTTTACACAGTAAACATATGCTGATAAGACAATTTGGACAAAAAAAAAAAAAAGTAATTACCTATACTTAAACCCTCATCAAGTGCATTATTGTTCATGACCAAATTCATAATTTATTGTCCAGGAATCATCAGTGATGTAATTTTAAGTGGAAAATATGCCATAGCAAAACATTTCTAGAAAATGGGATTTTTTTTTTTTTAATGGAACTTTCATATTCCTAGAAGAATTTATAGTCCAAAATAAGAGAAAACACTAGAAGGAGAAAAAGTGTGCTTTGAAAATAAGTAAACAATTTTTTTTCTTGTTTACATCTGTTACATGTAAAGGAAAAGAGGAACTTGTACATGGACTTTCCCCATTCCCTGGTAAATACCTAGAATGCAATAGGGGTTTAATCATTTAGCTAAGTACTTTATCTGTGGGCAGAAGTAGATGTCTACAGAAGAGTTCGAAGAATAAGCAAGTCCATAGCAGTATTTCTCTCAAGCAGACTCTCAAACACAACGGTTTATGGCTCTTGACTTTAAATTTAGATTTACTTTTTTTTTTTTTTTTTTTTTTTTTTTAATACAGATTAGTATTTCTTTGCAAACCTGAAAAGTTTCGTTGACTGAGGAGGATGTTTCTCACCCAGGACTAAATAGCACAGTTTGAAATATGCTACAGGCTTTATAGAACAAACTAGACATGGTTCCTGTCTGGAGAAGCGTACAGTCTAATTTTAGACATGACAGAACAAGTGAGCACAACAAATCACGGGGGACGGTGGGAGCTGAAGAGGGTCATACTAAGGAGATTATATGGTTACTTAGGTTCATTTCATGCATATCTTGATAGTATCACCATTTCATTTGTATATAAGATTTCTAAAGCTTCTGTAAATATTCCAGAAGTAGCTTGAGAGGCAGCAGAAAGACAAGAGGAAGAAATGTGTATGGGATTTAGCAGAAGTGACATGATTAATAAAGGGAGTCATTCTGTTTAGAAAATAATGGTCTATATTTGTGTATGGGCTCTTTTCTGTTGTTGTTTTTTTTTTGTTTAAGAGACCTTCAAGCAACTAAAGGACATTCAGATGATGATTTTAGACTGGGTATCTAAACATTGTTCTACTAAATAGTCCCAGAAAAAGTAGTAAGTATTTAAAACTTACTATTTGAATATTTACTTGGATGGAGCATGGGAAGGTTGTTCGTGCTGTGAGAGGGAAGTGCTGAAACCATTGATCAGAACTCAGGTCTCACCTCCCAAGGGAGTGCTGCCATTATGGGGAAGGAAGCCAGTTCTATGTTATGGTGTGTTAACTGGGCAAAGGACCAAATTCTCATCCAGTCACTCACTCATCCTCCTCCACAGTAGGGCAAGAAGAGAAAATAGGTAGAAAAAGCTCATGGATTTAGATAAAGACTGGGAGTTTGCTTAACTGTTATTGTAGCAGGCTAAAATAGGTTTTAGTGGTGAGAAAACAAACAAACAAACAACAACAACAACAAAAAACTAAAACAACACCTTTTCTCTTCCCTTTCACAAGCTCAACTTCACTACAGATTCCTCTACCCATCCTGTGTAGTGGACAGAGGATGGGCAGCAGTTTATGGTCAGTACACAGCTGTTTTTTTTTGTTTTTGTTTTTTTTTTTTCTCTTGTTGCTTCTCCCTCAGATTTTTCCTCCATTGTAGTGTGGGCTCTCCCACAAGCTCCAGTCCCTCAGGAAGTAAGTCTGCCCCACTCTGGGTTCTCTCTTTCTGGATGGTATTTTTTGCCCTTAAGTATGTTTTCTCCTAGGTGCCACCACCTTGGCTTCAGGGCCCAGCTGTGCTCTATGGTGGGGCTGTTGGAGCCAGCTGGAACTGGATGGGGCTGGCAAGGTGCAGCCCCGGCCTCTCCCCCCAGAGGAGCCCTCCAGCTGCCCATTTACCCTCTCCTGAGCAACCACCAAAAACTTGCTGTGTATGCCCAATACATATACATGTATTTCATATCCTCCTTACCTACCTGTTGCATGTATGTTGGCCAAGGTTCCATGCTAGGGGCTTCCATCCATCCTAGGTTTTCACCTGTGAGAGAGGTGCCCTCCTGAACTTTAGAAACAGTGGATTCAAAACTGCTGAAGCTTAAGGGGGTCTGGAATTCAAAGTCTCTTAACTGGATGAATGTTTTAGTCATTACAGATGTTTGAAAAAGGTTGTCTATTCCCTTAGGCACTGGGCTCAGTGGAAGGATTAGCACTGTGGATCAGAGGCCTGTACTATACCTGAGTCAGGCATCTGCTGAGGAGGCTCAGGTACCTGGTGCTAAACGTTTTATGCTATATGGTTGTGAGCTGAGGAGAGCTACTCTTCAAGATTAGTTTGGAAATCGTGAGGAAAGGACGTGCAAGTTTAGGGTGTTCCTGCAGGCAGAATAAGATAACATTTCCAGAAGAAAGTGTTTAGGCCAGATATAGGGCTAGGAATCTGAACAGTTCAGAAGGTTTGGGCTGGTAGACTGTAATGCATATGTATATATATATTTTTTTTGGATGTCCTTTTGCTGTTTTTCTTTGCACTATATATGCTGAAAATCCATCTTGGCTTAGCAAGATAGAGCATGCACTGGTGGTGGAGTGGCAGCCAGACAGTCAGTGAAACTGTTCTGCAGTATCTCAGGTTTTGCAGAATCTTTCAAATTCTGCCTCACCAAAGACAGGTATATCTAAAGAGGTTCAGGAATGCATAGACAGTGAGATTACTTTTCATTTGTTCTACATCACCTCTTTTCTTCCTAAGTTACCTTTGACTTCAGCCATTCTCCTTTTACGGCCTCCTTCTGGTCTCATCCTTGCTTTCAAAAAGTGGTGGAATTAGTACTACTTACTTTCAGTCTGTATTGTAGAAGTTGTTTTTCTTTTGAATTGTTTTGAATCCTCAACCTGATTTTTAAACTCAAGCTAAGAAAGAATATTTTTATTGCCTGGGTATTCAAAGGTCTTTCTAGACATGTAGATAAGAAACCTGTATTAAGTAGTTAGTTTATTTGTTCAATATACTCAGGGGAAACCCTTGTGTGGGTAAGTAATAATCATGCTTTCTGGTAAAGTAGTAAGAATATTATTTAAGAAGCTTGTTTTAGGCTGTTCAGAAGAAAAATGCAAATAAACGCTATAGTAAGTAAAATAACTCATTATACCCAATTGTGTATTTCTGTCTAGATATAGGAATAAAAAGGCGCGCAAGATTTTCAAGTAGGTTAAGAGCACTAAAGAGCAAGTCACAGAAAGTGGAAGATCAAATTGAATGTCTCAGTCTAGCCATGTCAATAAAAAGATGGCAAAATCTTTTCAAACACAGCACATAGTGCTTCCCTGAGTTGTGATTCCAATACATCAGTGAGGATGGGTTATGACTCTTTGTATAAAACCAGTGTTAAACAACCTGTATTGACTCTCTGACCTTGGCAGGATTTACAACAGCTGAGTGGTAGTAGATGCTAAATGTTCCCAAGGAACACCCTGTTGCCATGGAATTGTCAGAGCACTACATGCATGTATCATCTTGCTATATTCCTAACTTTATGAAGGCTGCTCTAGAAATCAGAGAGACTCAGATTTCATTTTTATTCAGGAATCTTCAGTGAGGAAGTCTTACCTTTCTTCCTTCAGTTTTGTTTGTTAGCTGGACCTAACTTGCAGGCAAACTATAGAAGACTTCCAAGTTGATCCTACACACTCTCAGCCTTTTTTCCCTTGTCCTTTCTATTTTTTGTCTGTTGTCATGTTATGAATAACATTGGTACCTCAGATAATAATGAGTCCCTTAATTCTATATTTCTGGGTAATGTTGTGCAGTTCAAATCAACCTCACTTTGTGTTTTCCTAAACTATTCACGTAATATTTCTAGCTCTGATTCCTTTGCCCTCCTTCATAGTGTGTATAACATCTTCCAAAGTAGTAACGTCTGTGTTTTAATTAGTGTTGCTTATACATTCTTCTAAATTAATATAAACATTCTTTAAAATAGGCATAAAACTAACCATGGAGCAACTCTTTGGACATACCCCCTATTAACTTACTTGAGATATCTAAAAACTATTCAGTCCAAGACACACACACATATTTTATTTTATTTTTTTTTTTAAATAAAAACATCAATATATGTAGAAGTCAGGATACTTTGACTGTCAACAAGGTCAATGCTGAAGTTCACATACAGTACACGATAGTAATAGAAGTCAGGATACTTTGTCAGCAAAGTCAATGCTGAAGTTCACATACAGTACAAGATAGTAATTTTAAATAAGTTTTGCTGACTATCATTAAGCATTGTATATATATTCTTCTATTCACTGCACTAATGGATGGAGTAATGTTTTGAAAGCTCAAGAGTATTTAGGGACTGAAATCAGTATATTTAATAAATTAACTAATAAGGATTTAACTGGTGCTGCAAAAATAAGGTTGTATATACATCTTTACCTCTATTTCCAACATATCTTTATCCATGTTATCTTTAATTACAGTTGTAATATATCATTTGTCTAATGCAGAACAAATATTCTAGTTGAGTAGAGTTATAGTAAAGTATCCATATCACTTTCTGGCTATTCAATAAAGAATTTTAGAATATTATACTAATAACTTATCTGACTGTCCATTCTGATGAACTTAGATCTAAATCAAGCTACAAGGTGTAGTTCGGCACAGAGGTCCTGAAAAATGTTACCTGGAAGAATCATTTTTCCTCTTTGCTCTAGTGAATGGGTGAATGTGTAATTTGCTACAGATAAGGATATCTCATGTGAATGGCTTGTTATTTTGTTGTGTTCAGCAATATCCAGTATTGAATCAGTATGCTCAGCAGTCCTTGAAGAATATTGCTTAAGATTCTTCTTATTTCTCAAATTGGGCTCATCAGATGAGCACAAGCCTTACAGCTTTTGAAATCTTTGTGCTAAGTGTTCTACAGTGAAATCTGTTGTCTGCCCAATTCTTGTTCTGAATCTGCAAGAGAGATGCCTATGTGCATATAAGTGGGTAATCATCTTTCCTAGTCCTTATACAAAAATGTAAAAGAATAAAGGAAAAGTGTCTGGGTTAATTTGACAGGTCTGAAATAATGATGGAACAGTATGCACACTGTAGTTGTGTGCTATCTGTCTGTGGCATATATTGCTGAGCTGTGCAGGGTATGCTGGTTTATATATAGTACTGTAGCTAATATTTTGTAGCTCCCGTTTCTCCTGATTGATTTAGATATTCTTTTTCAGAAATACGGTATCAGTGTTTTCTGATTGTAATATGGCCAAAATAAAAATGCAAGTTAAATAAATTAAACACAGTTACCAGTAAGTAATCTTACTAGTCCTTTAAGTCATACTTGCGCTGTTCTTTACAACCAATATTGCCTTCACTTCCCCTGCCTAAAATGACTCATTATTCCACTAGTAAAGGGAAGTATTCTGACTGCATCAGACAAAGAATTCAATGTGCCCCATTTGATTTTTTTCTTTTAATTTCAAAATATGTTGTAGAATACAGGTTTATCTTCATCTTTCTGTAGTCATTAGGTGACTCCTGTTTGGGACAGAATGGAAGATAATATTGTGTCTGAAGGAAAGATGAAAAATTATAAGGCAGTATGTATTTTTAAGCAAGAATTACATTCCAGGGCTTATAATAATGGCTGATAACTATGAGACATTTTTACATTTTTAGCTAAATATTCAGTCTCAACCTTTGATTTAAAGATCCCATTTGTTTTTGTTTTGCTTTGGTGATTCCCTCTGCCTGTTCTAAAAAAAAAAAAAAAAAGAGAGAGAGAGAGAGAGTGTGTTTTTGGGTTCTTGGTAACAAGCTGGATGTGCTTTTATGACAGTACACACTATTTTGCAAATACCTGAAGATAAAATAGAAAACTAAATAATAAATAATAAATGAATAATAAATAATAAATAAATAATAACTAAAAACAAATAATTAAATAATAGAAAACTAAAGTGGTTTGTAAATACTAGTAATGGTATGTAAATAGTATGTTCCCAAAGGTTATAAATTAAATTCTGTTTAATACTGCTAGACAGAAACATGTTGGTATGATGAAAAAACAATTTCAAATGTTATTCCACTAATCCATCCTGCAGCTTTTATGTTTACTTTTCTGTTGTAGTAAGTTGTATTGCTCTCCAGAAAACAGAGCTTAAATGAAAAATATCTTTACCCCCTGATATTGAAGTCTTTACTAAACATGTCAATTATTTTCCTTTTCAAACAAAATACTATCAGAGAGAAAACAATAAAACAATACTTTTTTTTTTTTTTGAATTGTTAGCTGCTTAAATTGGTGGAAAGTACACTTTTATACATACATTCTTAGCAGCTTTAAATTTAGTCAATTTGTACAGAATGTGCTAGATCACATCTTTTATAAAAGTACCTGAAATCAGCAGTGTGTGAAGTAATGTACTGCACCGAGTATAGTTATTGGACACAAAACTCTTTATCTACAGTCTCATTTAAGGTCATCTATATTGAGCCCCATGTCTGTTTATAAGATTATATCTTACTTTACAGACTAAAACTGTAAAAACTGCTCTAGTTTATCAGGAATTCATTATTTGTCTCTTCCTAAGCTAGTCTGAAACTATGGACACTGGAGGAGAGGAACGGGTGCTTGTACGTCAAGTTTTAAGGAACAGAATCACATATAGTTATGGCCAGAGAACTTCCTGTACCCAGAGTGTGAAAAAACGAGCACTTAAATTAAAAACAGAAGCTGAGAGGCTAGCAGTAGGATACAGTAGATGCTAGGTCCAAACAGACATAAGATGGACTCCCGTTGAGTTTGAAAGGAAGCATTTTCAGTTTAGACAAATGGAAAGTTTATGCCTGAGGAGAGACCTCTTTGTTGATGCTGTCAATATAGATCTTGCTTTATAGGACTATCAGAGTTTTGTATTGAGCTGAACTTTCCAGAATTTTGTAGGCTACAATCATGAGATATTTTGTACTTCCTGCCCCTGCAGGACACAGGGAAGCGGTTTTCCTAAAGTTGTTCTCCTCTATGTGCAGTGCACATAAAGAGCACTGAGGGGGTTCCACAAACTGATAGCATAGTAAAAAGTAAAATCTTCATTTGTACCTTTCATTCATGAGCTGTAACTATGTAGCTATGCCAGCCATAATATGGTAAGCCCTTTCATCAAACGATGTTTATGACCAGTTATGTTCTTTCCATTTACTCAGAGGCTGATAAATTGATAAATTCAGTATCTGATTATGTAATTATCTGAGCAGGTTTTTCAAAAACAAAAACAAAACCAACCAACCAACCAAAAAAAAACAATAAATATTTTTTAAAATATTTGCTATTATTATTGTTTAACAGGCCTGTGATAACTAGGTTTCAATAGGCCAAAAAAATGTGTAAATACAGTGTCTAAATAAGATATGATCTGTTTCAGAATCATAAATGAAATGATTCTGAAGTAGTTCCTGAGCATTTTAATTTTAATGTCTAATATCATGGAATGTCCCTAAAGTAGTATATTTGACACAATTTTTCTCTTTCCCAGGGACTGCTTAGATTGCTTTGAAACACTTGTAATAGACAACAGTTTTCGATCAGTTCTAACATTTTAATGAATAGGAGCAAAGAGAAAAATTGTAGCACAGGTTTGTCAAATCCATGTAAAGTCTCTCTCTCTCTTTTTTTTTTTTTTTTTTCCCAAGTATTTCACAAGACACAAGAAACACCTGAAAATATTAGAGTTATGTAAAAAGACTCTATCTGAAATTTTAGGATAAATGCCAATAGAGACCAGTAAATGAGAGGAGTGTCTGTTAAGAGCTATCAGGGAGATCAATCTTCAAAATCCCATCAGCTCATTTGATTACTGAAGTTTTGTTTTTTTTTTTTTTTTTAATGCTTTTAGTCTTGATTGAGCTAAAGTGTTTTATGTTTACATTAGTAGGAGTGTAGTCAGTTAATCAAGGAAAGTGATTATTTCTATAATGACTTAGATCACATGTAAATTCTGTGACCAGTTCTGGGCCCCATAATGCATGAAAAAACTTGAACAAGGGTCACCAAGCTGATCAGGGTCTGGAGCACAAGACCTGTGTCTGGAAGAGCAGGAAGAACTTTTATTAGAGATAAGAACTTTTAAGATTAAGAACTTTTATTAGAGATAAGGTCCTAGTATGGACCTTCTAGTAAGGGGAACTGATCAAACAAAACAAAACAAAACAAACAAAAAAAACAACAACAAACAAACAAACATTAGGCTCTTTCCAAAGCTGCATTGTGTTTTATACTTTGAAATGAGGGAATTTCCAACATGACATAAGGGAAAAATGAAAAAACATAAGTAGGATAATTAAGCTCAGTAACAGGCTGACCAGAGAAGTTGTGGAAATTTTATCTTTGGTGGTTGTTGAAACCTCACTGGTAAACCTCCTGATCTGAAGTTAGTGGTTGACATTGCCTTGAGCAGGATGCTGAATTATCAAAACTTCGGAGTGAACCTAAATTTATTCTATAATATAATTTACGAATATTTATTCCAGTATGTTCAACAGCATAAAACTTGTACACATGTGCAGTACAAAAAAATAATAAATAGATCGGTAATTTAAGATTCTTATGTCAAAAATTCTCACA
>NC_048895.1:74711575-74728169 GCF_011077185.1 Oxyura jamaicensis | reverse complement strand
TGATGTTTTTTTTTTTTTAACACCAACGATGGGGTAATAGGCAGGGTGGGTTAGGTGGGGTTTTTTTATAAAAAAAAATTCTAGTTTTACAACTTTTTTTTTTTTTTTTTTTTTTTTTTTTTTTTTTTTCCCGTTCTGTTCTGGTTTTGGCATTGACGTTGAAAGTTTGGCATAATCTTTCTTTATATGAAGATGTGTTACCTTGCTGGACCATTTCCTTAAATGATTCAATATGAACACTAAAATTTAACAGGAATAAAATAGTCCATCTTGCCTTCATTCCATTTTACCCAGGAGATCTCAAAACAAGCATAGTGACCAATTAACAAAGAGTGATTGCTGTAGTACATTTATGTAGTGAATAAGGTAAATCTGTTTATTTGAAAACAAGTTTTCAGATACTTCTACAAGATCTTATATAAACTTTTTCCAGTGAAGCTTGAAATTGTTTATTTGATGTTATTAGAAAATTCATTCCATTCAATTATAATGTTTTGGAAAAAAAAACAAAAACAAAAACAAAAACAAAAAACATACATGTTCATTTATAATAAATATTTGCATTTGTAAATTACATTGAATTTTATTTTTCCTATTTTTAGTAATTAGGCACAAGAGGAGTTTATGTGCTTCAATTTGTCTCATTAGATTCTAAATTAGCATTAATAATTATGCAAATTACTATACAGTGTTTGTAATCCCCTCCATTCTTTAGTGCCATGAGCAGGCAACTCCAGCAATGCATTATAATCTACCTTTATCCGGTTTATGCATAGCAATCTAATCTTTTCATTGCTGTTCTATCAACTTAAATGTGTGGCACAGCCACTCATATTTATATGAAATTGTGGGGCTAATTATAGAGATGGGAGATGTTCCTTTTTTAAATCTAAGCATTCAATAAACAATCCTGACTTGTATTTGCAATACAAATAGCAAAATTAATTGATTCCTTTATATTTTATATTATGTATTACATATATGAAATGCTTTATTTCATATCTTTTCCTTTTTCTTTTTTCTTTTTTCTTTTTTCTTAATCAAATTAGATTTACAAAATACTTAATGCTTTTAAAGGTAAAGAACTATATAAGTACTTCAATATTAATATTAAGTTAGAGGCTCAGTCCAGCCATTAATTTTTCTGGAAAGCCAGTTCAAGTAAATGTTTTTTTCAAATTTCTTTTTTTTTTTTTTTTTTTTAGGCACAGATAACTGAGTCTCCCATTACTATTCTTTGATTCCCACAGCTCCAAAAAATTCTGTCTTTATAAATGTAATCAGTTCTTATTTTTCATTTCAGTTGTGTGTGTTTGTACAAGCAGTACACATAAACCTGTAGCTTAAAGATTTTTTTGCACAGTGATTCCATCTCCCCACTGTGGCAAAAAGTGCTGAACACTTACTAATTATTTTCTGTGCATTGGTTTCATCTTTCTCCCCTGGTTTTCATTAGGTTCTGAGCTCATGCCCAAAGCCCTCTCCACCAGGATAGTGGGAGGCATTTGGTGGTTTTTCACACTTATCATCATTTCCTCGTACACTGCTAACCTAGCCGCCTTTCTGACAGTGGAACGTATGGAATCCCCTATTGATTCTGCTGATGATTTGGCCAAGCAGACAAAGATAGAGTATGGGGCAGTTGAAGATGGAGCAACCATGACTTTCTTTAAGGTAAGCTTTATATTCTGTTTGAAAAGATCCTATATCATGACTGTGGGGGGAAAGTCTCTGCATCTTGCTGAGGTGTAGCAAAGGATACTATTCCCCCACTTTCAAAAGCAACTGAAAATCACTTTTCTGAAGATTTCCTGAGATAGCAAATGAAGCAAACAAAAAATCTCTCATGGGCAATAGCATGCAAGTTCTCTGATGATTTTTGCTTAAAGAACTGAATGTATGGTAACAGAGTAGGTGAAGAAACATGAACACTTTGCTTTGACAGATCTAATTCCGTGTACAAGAAAGAGTTTTTCTGAAGTAGGTGTTGCAGTATCAATTCAGTAACATTATACTTAATGTTAATCTTTGCTCAAGAAACTGGGCTTTTGTAAGAATATTACTGGCCGTACAGAGAAAATCTTTTGGACTTATTTTTGAGAAATTTTAAAATTTAATTTGTTCATAAAAAGATCAGATTCTTCCAGTTTTTCTGTTCATTTAAGTCAGTTACTAAGATAATTCCATCTGAAATAAAGTGAAATATGCTGCTGGATTAGAAAGAAATGTTTCTTTTCTAGCTTCATCAAGAATTTAAGTCAGCTCAAATTAAGGAGAAGTATGCATGATGAATGAATGTTTTTTTCTATAACTCCTTATGTTTGATAGCACAGGCATATGCTGGATCATCCAGAGAGGTGTTTAGAGTATGTCTTAAGGTCTTTGGAAGACTTTTAGCTGATATATTCTGTTTTTGTGAGTTACTATGCTGTCACCTAAAGGTGTGAGTTGACCATTAAACTGTCATTTGAAACTAGATAAAGTGAGGTCCAAGAGAAAAGTGTAAGCTGGCCCAGAAATCAAAGAATGTATATGCAGTTCCCCTCAATAGATTCAGAGATGTTCAGTTTTTCATGTACTTGTTCAGTGGCTAAATAGTCACTATTCATTCTTATGATCTTACAGCCAATCCAAATATACACATAGTTTTATTTATTTATTTTAAATAATTATAGGGCTTTAAGCTTCTGCTTGGAAATAAAATTGATTAAACTTCAGGACTTTAGAATGCTTTGGAAACATTTGGAGTATTTTGCAGAATGCTTCCTACAAAAGGATCAGAGGAAGTTAATAGAAGTAACTAATCAATTAGAGGTGTCTTGATGTCAGGAAATATTTAAAGCAATTAAATGAAATTGCTTCTTTCTTTTCTAAACTTTTGAAAGAAGGTTTAAAGACTGACATTTTTAAAAGAATAGGAATAGTTTAAATCTGAGGACATAAAGGGATGATATAATGTATGAATTGAGTTACAAGAAAACACTATGGGGCTTTATTTTCATTCTTGTCAAGAAGAAGAATGAACTTGTTCTGTTTCAGACTGAAACTGTGGATTCTGAAATATTTGGAAGCAATTTTAACTGAGCAGCATCTTTTCCTGTAGTTGCCAGAAGCAACTTTTTAACTCAGTCTTCCTCTCCCCCATCCCCCTTTAATTTTATGCATTATTCTCTCTTTTTCCTTTTGTGTGTGTGTGTATAATCTGTGTTTTTAGCATACAGAGACTATTTCTCTTTCTTCGGATGTTTTTTCCCTCTGCATATTAATATACTGCTCCCTTTTCTGCACATTTTTTTTCTTATCACAGAATCACACAATCACAGAACTGTAGGGGTTGGAAGGGACCTTGAAAGGTCATCGGGTCCAACCCCCCTGCCAAAGCAGGTTCCTCAGAGCAGGCTGCGCAGGTAGGCATCCAGACGGGCCTTGAATATCTCTAGAGAAGGTGATTCCATAGCCTCTCTAGGCAGCCTGTTCCCGTGCTCCGTCACTCTCACTGTGAAGAAGTTCTTTTGCATGTTGGTTCAGAACTTCCTATCTTGCGGCCATTGCCCCTTGTCCTATCCCCACAAACCACTGAGAAGAGGTTAGCTACATCCTTCTGTCTCCCACCCCTCAGATATTTGTACACATTGATAAGATCCCCTCTCAGTCTTCTCTTCTCCAGGCTGAACAGACCCAGGTCTCTCAGCCTTTCTTCATAGGGAAGATGCTCCAGGCCTCGTATCATCTTTGTGGCCCTCCACTGCACTCTTTCCAGGAGACTCCTGTCTTTTTTGTACCAGGGAGCCCAGAACTGGACACAGTACTCCAGGTGAGGCCTGACCAGGGCAGAGTAGAGGGGGAGGATCACCTCCCTTGACCTGCTGGCCACGTTCCTTTTAATGCACACCAGGATCCCATTGGCCCTCTTGGCCACCAGGGCACACTGCTGGCTCATGGTCGACCTGTTGTCCACCAGGACCCCTAGGTCCTTCTCCTCAGAGCTCCTCCCCAGCAGGTTGTCTCCCAGCCTGTACTGATACTTCCAGTTCCTTCCCAGGTACAGGACTCTACACTTGCTCTTATTAAATCTCATTTGGTTTCTTCCTGCCCATCTCTCCAGCTGGTCTAGGTCTCACTGAATGGCAGCACAGCTTTCTGGCGTGTCAGCCACTCCTCCCAGCTTTGTGTCGTTGGCGTACTTGCTGAGGGTAGACACTATTCCCTCATCAAGGTTGTCAATGAAGATGTTGAACAAGACCGGACCCCGCACTGACCCCTAGGGAACAGCGCTGGTCACAGGCCTCCAGCCAGACTCTGCTCCGCCAATCACCACCCTCTGAGCTCGGCCAGTCAGCCAGTTCTCAACCCACCTCGCTGTCCACTCATCTATCCCACACTTTCTCAGCTTTGCTAGTAGGATTTCATGGGAGACAGTATCAAAAGCCTTGCAAAAGTCAAGGTGGATGACATCCTCCGCCATCCCCCCATCTACCCAGCTGGTGATGCCATCATAGAAGGCAACGAGGTTGGTCGAGCACGACTTCCCCTTCCTGAATCCATGCTGACTACTCCTCATAACCTTCTTTTTTTCCAGTTGCTTGGAGATGGCATCCAGAACAATTTTTTATTTTTTTTTAATTGCTGTTTCTGTTTCTGTTTCTGTTTATTTAGATATATTTTGTGTTTTTCTACTATATTGTACTCAAGAACTAGAGAGGATTTACTTCTAACAGAATAGGAATTGCACATCTTGCATAGACCTTTGTTTTAGTGACATGTGTTTGAAATACCCTAAATTTATAACAGAGTTATACTGTCAGATCACATAATTTGGTATTGGTTTTAGTATATCACCAAATTATTCTACTTCTCTATGAATGAAACAGAGAAGGCAGAACAAAACATAGGATTTTTGTGACATGAAAATGCACTGATACTTAAGTACTTCTGTTCCAGATAGCGAACAAATGATTCCAAATGTTTTTCCAATTAATTTACTTTCTTAACTAAGAAGTATGTAATTTAATGGGTATTATTTTGTACCTAGTAAAATGGATCCAAACATAAACATTAGGAATAGGCACAACTGTTCTTGTAGTGAAGCCAATAAGTGAAAATCATACTCAAAAGACAAGTAAAGGGAAACAGTACAATCTAATTTCATTCAGTGTCTGAAGCAACTTCCAGTTCAAAATTAAAGTATGCTTGATGTAAATGCTTTTCACTACAGCTAGCTATATAAGAAATACAATCTAATTAAGTGTATTTTCCATAGAAGATAAAAGAAAATGTTTGGGTCAGTCTATCTGTTCCAGTAAACTTTCTGGCAAAATTCTGTATTTTTAATTAATGAGGCTGAGATATCAGGAATTAAAATATTATAGGACTGGTCAACATATTCTATCTGTATTTGTGTGTTCGCAAAGTAAATTTATCTTGTGTATGTGCAAATTACTTCAGGAATATAATTTCCTTACTTGAGGAAAATGATAATGCAAGAAAATATTTTCAAAGACTGGAAGTGGAATTGCCTTAAAAGTTACTACTACCAGAGTTGACCACCTCGTAGATACTACTATTAAATTATAATATAAAAAGCACTTAAGAACAGGCACCTGATCAAAGAATACAAAAAAAAAAAAAGTATCAGAAAAATGTCTTAATGTACAGAAGTTACACTGGAGGTAGATAGTGAAGAAAAGACATGAGGTGCCTGATTTTTTCTGCACTGAGTGTAAAAACTAGGATAAGTATGTTTTAAACTGGTTTTGGAATTCTTCTGCTTTATCAATAAGCTGGAAGTGAATTTTAAATAGTATATATTAGATTATTTGTTATATGAACAAGTGAATAAAGTAATAAGCAACTCTTCCTTTGTATATGTCATTAGGGAACCAATGAAATATCCTGTGCTGGTGACTACAGTTCAAAAATATGTTTAAAATTTGGAAGAGTTCATAAAAGGTGAAAGAATGACTGTAGGTCTGGAAGATCAGTCTGTTTAATCTGCTGAAGAGAAGGTTAAGAGGTGACTTGATCATGATCTGTAAGTGCCTTAATGGGAATAAGACTTTTGACAGTAGATGGCTGTTTAATCTAGCAGAAAAAAGCATAATGAGATCCAGTGTTTCAAAGCTAAGTTAGGCAAATTCAGACCAGAAATAAAGTGCACATTTGTAAGACTTTAAGTAATTAACCACTGGTAGAACTTACATAGGAGTGGGCTAGATTGATCCATCAGCCATTATGAGGAGAAAGATATAGCATAGCCCAAGCATGCTATCCTTATGATTTACAGTCTACTCAGTGAAATACATAGCCTTCATTAGCTCAGTTTAGACTTTTGTAGTCACCTCCTACTTTAAAAATCTACGGGAATATGAGTTCTGGAGGGGTTGCACAAAGTTGACATAGGGGATAAATTTATCATCTGTGTGTATGTTTTTCCTTAGCTGCTTTATCTTGTTGTAATGAGACTGGATTGAGCAAAGCAGCAGCATTATGTTACAACGTGAAATGAAGGCACCAGATGGTTTCCTAATGTTAAATTAAATTATCATATCTTGGTAATAGTTATTAGTTCCAATCACAGTGAGGTTCAGTAGCTGCCCATGAGACCGACAGTAATTTCCACATAAATTATCTATATAGAAGTCCTTTGAATTTTTTCTTTAAAAAACTTTGGAACCTGGCCAATGCTGTGTGATGCTAAAACAGAACTTTTTTTTTTTTTTTTTTTTGAAGGAGAACCTAAATGGAAATTAGACAAACAAGCTAACTGCTAGATTAACCTGCTAAAGTTAAAATCTTGAAGAGCACCTGGGGTGTAAGAATACAGGTTTAGCCAGGGAGTTTGTAGAGTCTCCCTCCTTGGAGATATTCAAAAGCTGTCTGGACCCAGTCCTGGGCAAGAAGCTCTAGGTGTTCCCGCTTGAGCAGGGTTGGTAGACTAGATGACATCCACAGGTCCCTTCTAACCTAAACCATTCTGTCGTTCTTTAATGCTATTACCATTGTGAATGAAGCTGTTATATGACTAGCAGGTCTTGGTGGGCTATTTCACTGGGAACAATAAAATGACCGTAATATTATCCAAGAATTGTAAGGAAATAAATGTGAAAAGAAATGTTAAAATAGATTCTAAGCTACCTCTGAGTTAAGCATGTTGTTTCCGCTCCTGATACATGTTTTGATGTTTCTCAAATCACTGAGTTTTCTTAGTTACAAATTTTCCTTCTCTTCTATTGGCTAGTTCTACTGGTGTCAAGGCTTTCCTGAATGCTTACAGTGTGAAAATGATAATGAAAATGAGTCTTGTAGTGTTGCTCCCAGAATTATGAATGGAAATTTAGAATGAGTGTTGATGGTTTTCAGGTTTCAGAAGCGTATCTTCCTTATTCTTTGGAATAAAATAAATAGCTTTTATTATTTTCATGAAAGGTACTTATCTCAGTAGCTGTTCTTGGATAAAAGAGTTCAGATTTTTCATTACCTCTTTATTCTGTGGTCTCAGTCTCTGTTTCTCAAAAACAAAACAAAACAAAACGGAAGTGTCTGTTTTCTTTCTGACTGACAGCTGACAGTTCTGAAAGTGAGAAGAAAAAGATTAATTCTACACTGCTTCTATTTGTACCTCAGCTCTCAATCCTCATACACAAAGGAAATACTACAACATATATATTTATAGTGGTCTACAATTTTATGATTATTTTTGTTTGTGAACTTGCTGTGTATATTCGTTTTTCTCATGTTTTTTTCTTATCTGTACCTTTCAATGTCAGTTTCTTTTTTTTTCTTTTTTTTTTTTTTTTTTTCTTTCTATGTTTTTGTACAGTACCATGCACAATTAAACTTTTTTTCGGCTAGAATTACTCAACGCTTGCATACCAAATGGTTAAAAAATATTTTTTCTTTCTCTAATGGCCGTAGGTTAGTGTCATTACTTCTGTATCATGACTTAAAGGTGTTTTCAGCTCTCTGTGGGACTCATATAATTTTATATCCTTGCCTTGCTGATAAGGAAGCTGAAGCACTGAAAGGGAATGCATCTTTTTCAAGATCACCTGGTGAAAGGCAGATAGGGAACTAATTCAGGAAAGCTGACTCACATACCTTAGAATTATCTGATAGAATATTCTTTTTGTCATTTATATTTGCCAGTTTCTTTCCTTTTCTTCTTCAGGACCCAAAAGCTCTGCTTTTCTATAGTGTTCTCCATTTCTTCCTTCACTGTATTTTCTCCATAAAAATCCATGCTGCTCACCCTGGTCAGTTTTTTCCTCTTTTGCCTTAGCCATTTTTTTTTTTTTACCTTTCCCCTAAGGAATTCTGGGGGGACAACAATTCAGTGCTTAGTGCCTAGCTTAATTTTTCAAAATCTCAGTCCATTGTTAAACAGCAGGAAGCTCTGACATTTGCTATCATTACAAAATCCCCAAAATAGACTCTAGGCTGGAATAAGGGGTTTTAGGGGAATTTTCCTATTGCATACAACTGGAGTACAAGGGACAGAGTGCCTGACATAAATAAAAGAGTAGCAGCAAAAATAAAGGTATGGAGCCAATAGAGCCTAAGTGGGTTTTTCAGACCTGAGTTTGAACATTGTAATAGTCAGATGTTGTTCCTCTGTTTAACAAATAAACATGCATTTGTAGGCACATCAGCATATACAGACATAGAACATTTAGTTGAGTAGTACAAATAATACATTATGAAGTTTAGCAAATCAATCATTTGGTGGAATTGCTGCAAGTCAAAGATGAAAGAAACACCACTTCTGAGCTTTTCAAATATCCATTCACTGATGCTGACTAATGGAAAACAAACAAACAAAAAACAAACAAACAAACAAACAAAAAACCCTTTTGAGCCCTAGCCCCCATGTGTTGATCTGGACAATGTGTAAAAAATAATTGTAGCAGATAAAAGAGATACTTGTTCGGTTTGCTTTAAAATGATTTCCCTTTATAGAAAAGTCACATTTTAATGTAACAAACACAGACTTTTCTTATGCATAAAAACATGTGGCACTGATGACTAGAATGGAATGGAATGAATATAAATGCCATGTCACCTCTCTTTTTCTTTCTTTTTTTTTTTTTCTTCCTTTTTTTTTTTTTTCTTTTGGATCATCATACTTCGGACTTATCTACTAGAAACACGTGCAGCTGAATTGCATTATTCCGTTTTCCCTTTATTATTCCCTCTTTGTAGGAACAGCTGTTTGCTTAACCACTACTTCTCTGAATGTGCAAAAAATCAGACAGGTGAAAACCTATAAAGCAAGGTCTGTGGTCACTCCATACACTTAAGGGAATTGAATGTACAATTACAAAGTCTGTGAGAATGAGACACTGGCCATGAGAATGAGGCTTTGTCCAGAGACCTCAAAACACCTGTGTCTCACTGAATTCTGTACATTTCTTTATAAGATCAAGGGAGGTAGGTAGAGTTAGGTAGTTTAGATGATTCATTGACATGGGCTATAACAGGAGCAGCAGTGCATTTGGATTCTAAATTTAAATTGAGTATCAGATAAATTTGGTACCATTAAGTTATTTGAGGTGAATGGTCTGTCTTTTGCATCTTGAGATAGAAAGCAGAGGTAATTCACGTAAAGGGACTCATTCCAACAAAACTCTCTAGGTACTGGGACAAAGTTAACTGAAATGGTTTTATGCTGTCTTGACCCTTTTCCCTTCTGTGGGGTTGTCAGAGCTATTAGTGTTCCTGGAGCACATGTTTGGCTGCCTGTTGCCTCTCAGGGCTGAGGGAAAATAAATCCACTGCCTTCCCACCCTTGTCTTTGTCCATGTCCTTGCCTTTTGCCTTCCCTTTCCCCTTTTCATATTCCCCATTACCTTTACCTTTTTGCCCTTTTCCAACTGTATAGGCTGAAAAAGGTTAACATAGGGTTTAACCAATTTTTCATTTCTACAAAGATTTATGCCCCATTATGCCCTATATCCAGAGAGTAAGCACCCTTAATAAGCTTCTGGATAACATGCAGTATTCATGAATAATTATCACAAAATCACAGAATCACAGAATTGTAGGGGTTGGAAGGGACCTCAAGAGATCATTGGGTCCCCCCCCCCCCCCCCCCCCCGGAGGTTCCCTAGAGATAATTATGCTCTAAAATCACAAGATACATACTTATAACTTACACTTGTCTCCAGCAGCTACAGTTCTTAGAACCAGTGAAACACATACAAAGGCTTTTCAGGGTCCTCTCAAAGAAATATACATAATTTTGAAGTGAAGACAAGATTAGTCATTTACAGTAATTGCAATATTAAATTAAATACTTAACATATGAATTGGGTCCCCACTAGCCATTTTTAAATAGAAACATCAAAAATAAAATAAAAGTTGGCATTAGGAAAAGTCTCCTTTGTCTATGGGTCATCTAAGTTAGTATTTTCTACAGTTCACCATCTGTTTCTGAATTTCCCCAAAATATTCATAGGGGAAAAATTTTTATGCTAATCTCTGCATAGAACTCTCAAATGGGCTAAACTATATAACCTATAGTCCCATCTGTCTTTTCTATTCCATAAGTATTTTTCATTTTGAATTCATTTTGAAGAGCTAAAATGAACATACAAACAAGAAGCTGACATTTGTATTGTTTTTCAAATTTGTGTCCCCCAGTAATATGCATTAATTAGTGCACATACGCTAATTATCCATGCTGTAGACATATCATGGAGTTTATGTGACTAATGCCAATCTTTCTCTGTGTAAGATATGTTGGTATGTTAAAATACAGCAAGATCTAATTGCCACTTGGATATAAACATAGGCTACAAGAAATCAGAGCCCAGAGGGAAAATAAACAAAACATACAAACAAACAAACAAACAAATACAACACTAATCAACTGTACCTTAGCCCTTAGAAAGTCAAGCATGATAATAAAAAAAATATTATTCAGAGGACATTTTGAGTCCTCAATTGCTCAATTGTTTTATCAGCAAAAGACAAAAAAATCTACGACATATACTTGATTCAGTGAAATGTTACGATCTTGATACTTGAAACTTTTGCATTTAAGAGAAACCATTCAATCTTCTATTTTGGCAAATATATATTGATGCCACTAAATACAAGAAAAGTAGAGTCTTTTCCATTTGAAGTCAGATGGAGTTTAACCCATCCTCATCACTGCAAACTACTTCTGTTCATCCATCTCAGTAGTTTTCTCACTGTGTTGATTCAGCATCAATTTGTGAGACACTCTGTGAGTAGTCAAACTCTTCTCCCACCAGGCTCATAGACATAATAGGGTGGTGGCAAGAGTCAGTCCAGCTTTCATATCCAAGTGAAAATGAATATTTTTGTTATTGTTGTAGGTTTAGTTTTCATTTTTGAAGAAAGCTGCTCTGCCTCCTGGAGTGTTAGATCTGATGCAAGGGTAGCAGGGAGTGTCTCTTTCTGTGGCAGGGTGATCTTATAGCAAGCACCCTGTTAGACACAAAAGCCAGGGAGCCTTAGGGAAGTGAGTTCTGTTGCCTAGATATTTGGAGATGTGAGGATGAAAAAATCAACAGCAATGTAATTGCTGGTGCTTCCAGAATGTAATTTGTCTCTATGTACTATTGTAGGTTTGGTGTTAAGTGGTAAGCCATTTTTTTCCTTTCAGTTACTTGATACACTTCACCCTCTGGCCTAACCTGGGTTTGTAATGCAACTGCTGACCAAATCAGTTGTAAGAGAATGGCTCAACACTGAGTTCTGATCACAGGTTTGGTTGCAAGGTTTTTTCCTTCTCAGAAGTGCATAACCTAATTTCTACCTAGCCTCTTTCTTTCCTTCTCCTGCTGCTTTCCCCTAGGAGGTAGGGCAAGAACACTTTCAATTTCTTATCTGTTTTAGCTTTATTCTCTTTATGACTTCCTTAGATCCTGAGCAAGGTGAGAAAGGGAGCAGAACTAGATCATAAGGAATCCTTCAACTCCAAACAGGATTCTCTTTGAAAGGTAGATTTCAGAGTTAGTGTTTGCTTAGGAAATTGAGAATACATCTGAGAACACTTTTAACTGTCTGAGTCTTCCTCTTCAAAGCAAATAGATCTATCACTAAGTAGCCATTAAAGTTTGCAGATTTTATCTATGACTCATCCTAGGAATGTGATTCAGAAACCATTCGCCAGAGCGAACTGTCTCTTGGTTTAGCCAGTCTTGTGTGAGATCCTGCCATATGAGCAACCTTCAGTGTTATTTCCTGCCTGCTGAAGCAGCCTGAAAGCCTCTATTCATTAGCAGAGGTGAACTCTTGGTTCCGCCTTGTCAATTTATATATGATAGTACTGAGGCTTTGTCCAACTGCATTAGCACTGCTTTGTGTATGAGAAATATTTACAGTGCCAGAATTGCCCTGGACACCACCTATAGTCCTATTATACTGATGAATTTCTTCTCCAGAGTTTTTCACTGCTTTGAACAGAATGTTTGTCCAAATCAGTTAATCTATCTTTTTTGCAATGCACCTATGGTAATAATTAAATAAGCTGTATTTGATATGGATGCCTTTCAAGCATTTTTTTTTTTTCCAAATTCATGCATTAAATCAACTTGTATTTAAAGTGTTCAAGGTCCTTAATCTACACAATATAGAATACGGATTTTCACAAAACATATACAAAGCCATGCTTTATGATCAGGGTAACCTACCTATCTGTCCATGAACACTTTGAACCAAAGATAAACAGTAATATATATCTTAGCACTTTTAAATTTCTTCAGATATAGTATATGATCTTTTAATTTACTCACCATTTTCTTGTATAGGAAATTATTGCTATTATTATTATTATTATTATTATTATTTTCTTCCCACATCCTACAAGCTGAGATAGTCACTGTTTTGGTTTAACCCCTGTAGTCAGCTAAGCCCCATGCAGCCACTCAGTTGCTCTCCCCACAGTGGGACAGGAGTAAGAATCAGAAATTTAAAGGTGCAAGAACTCATGGGTTGAGGTAAAGACAGTTTAATAGGTATAGCAAAAGCTGCATGCACAAGCAAAACAAAACAAGGAATTTGTTTGTTACTTCCCATTGGTAGGCAGATGTTCAGCCACTTCCAGGAAAGCAGATCATCATGCATAATGGTTACTTCACTCTAAACATCCACCCATACTCCTTTCCCCAGCTTTTATTGCTACTCATGATGCCATATGATATGGAATATCCCTTTGGTCATCCTGAGTCAGCTGTCCAGGCATGTTTCCCTTGTTGTGCACACCCAGCCTGCTTGCTGGTGGGGCAGGATGAGAAGCAGAAAAGGCCTCGACTTTGTGTAATCTCTGCTCAGCAGCAACCAAACATCTGTGTATTAACAACAGTATTACAAAGCACCATATGAGCTTCTATGAAGAAAATTAACTATCCCAGCCAAAAAAGCGCAACAGTCCTCATAATAACTGTGATAGTCATAAGTAATATATACATGCATATATATATAATGCAGAATTTGACCTATGTTCTCAGAGTAGGTATTTTGTTTTGTTTGTTTCTTTGGTTGGTTGGTTGGTTTGGTTTGATTTGGTTTTGATACAGGAGACATTTACCTTCTTTGACTTACTAGGAATCTTCCAAAATTCTTAAGATACCTCTGTATGGCATGTCTGATTGAAGCTTCATGTATTCTTTAATACATCTCCACTTTCTCAAAAAGAAAGATGCATCCCTAGATGAGCTTTCTTTAAGGAAGGAAGACTAGTACCAAACATTTTATGTGATTTATTGGGAAGGCTGTCCAGTTCTGCTTTTGCTTTCTTTGGCAAAGAAGCTCTGAGTATAGTTGCTTTGATGCTTGAACTTCTAATTTATCTTAGCCAAGTACTTACCATTCAAGTGTATTTTAACTCAGGTTGAATTGCTGAGGAATTTACCTGGACTGAGCAAAAACAACAGTTTGGTTTCTTAATTTATTTTATGGCAACATCTAGTATTTCTGATGCAGCTTTTGTTCAGAGTACAGAGGTACTAAGTATAGTTCATTGTAAATGTGCAATACAGTAATGGTATTCTAGGCTACCTATAAAATTAGATGTTTGCAGAAGAAGCACTAAAATTGCAGTTATAATCACCTCTTGTAGTTAGAGCTGCTTCATACAAGAAATCTTTACTCTGAAAGTAAGGAGATTTTTATTTATTTATTTATTTATTTATTTATTTAATATCCTGTTCATAATGAAGACAGTTTGATACTGTCAGTGACTGTCTTTTAAAATCAAATGATGATCAAAACTGAAAGGGGCACTTGAAGGGAAACTATAAAAATAGAAAACAGACTTAGGAAAGATACAGTTTTGGAAACATGTAGGGCAGGTTTCTCGTCTCTCCAAAATGTAGATACCTGCTCTCCTTTCAGTTAGTCATCTAGTCTCCTTTTATTGGCATTGGAAAGAAACTAAAAGGCACCACAAAACTTCAAAACTACCTTGAGTAACTGTCCTAGAAGGACAGCATCCTCCAGAATTCAAGAGATTTTGCCCATTGACAACAGAGAAACCTTGATTAATACCTTGGTCTGGATGCTTAATAGCTGCAAGTACATCAGATGAGTCTTGTAAAATTTCTGGTCACTGCTTAATCACTAGACAATTTTCATGTATGTATAAACTGCAATATAAATGTAGGGAGAGGTTGTGATAAAAATTATGTATGTAAATTATTTTTATAGGAAATAATATAAATGCTTCTAATCTCATAGCTATCTGCCTAAAACAGTACTGTGGGGAATATTTGTTTTATTTTAGATGATTGGTTGAAAGGCTGTGAAGAGTTCCTTTTCTTGTATTTTGGCACTAAAAAAGAGAGACAAATCTCTTTTAAATTGTAAAAAAAAATCACATTTTGGCTTACAATCTGAGTTGGTTTATGGGCAAAATTCTAGTCTATGTTTTTAAATGTTGTGTGTAGAAAGACTAAACTGGTCACTTCCAGGAAAAATCAGTGTTGCTAAAAGTAAGCCAGTGATTGTAAAAGTTTGTCCAAAACAAAAGTAAAAATAACAACAAATATAATTCATGATTTTGCTTTGCTCACGTGACTCCATATTTTTAATCATATTAGAGGTTAAAAACATTTATCTTCCACTAACAGGGCAGATGTTTCAGTGTCGTCTGCTGAATAGCTTGTCATTTTTTAATTTTATTTTTTTGACATGAGTCCAATGATTTTTTTAATTATTATTAAATTAGGGTAACAGGTGCAGGCTTTTGATACATACACCACTAATGTATTTCCATTGCTTGCATATTTTCTTGGAAGAATGTGGTAAACTTTACATTTTTAGATGCCAGAATTTTCATGGAAATTTTAAATTGAAGTAAACAGTTCCGCAAATCAGTCAACTGAGGTATTAAAGCTGAGTAGGTGTTAATAAAGAAATGTTGACAAATCTGTAGATACATTCAGATTACGATTTCTAAAACCACTTCAGGCTCCAAACACTTTTATGTTGTCATCTTCTAATAAAGAATGTGGATTTCCAAAATTGTGATATGATTTAAGTTACAACTGTTATTAAAGCTTGAAAAACATTTAGAGGAAAGAGACTGTTGTTTAAGGATTTGATTTTCATTTATTAAAAAAGAACAGCAAGAATAAGTAATGAAAAGAGTTGGCATACTAAATTTTTAGAACATGTAATCACCTTTAAATCTGAAGATGAAAACACCGCAGTTATTGATTGATTTCTCTTTCATAAGTTCTATAATCAAGTTCTAATCACATATGTTTGGCTTTCTGCATGCATATGGGAGACTAGTAAACTGACAAAGCAAAACTAAGAACCTTGGTTATAGAAAAATATTAATGTTGCCCACATCTAGAACAAACTGTACTCTCTAACAGAATCTGAATTATTCATTCTCCACTGCAAATTTTATTTTTCTGCACTTTTGGGTTTATCAGTTAAAAGGCAAGAGGGAAAATGGTTAAAATTGTCTTAGAAATTTTTCTAGAAAAACCGTAATTTTCGACCCAACATTGTGAAGTAAGAATTTGGAAGTGCATTGTTTAGAGACTAAAGTAAAATGTATAAATAAGCTTTTATTAGACAGTAAGGGAAAATATGTAAGGGAAAAACTTCCTTTATACAGTGTTTCAAGTATCTTGTTTCATATCCATTATATTTCTCTGTCCTGTACTTTTACAGGTTAAGACTATATTTGCAGTAGTAAATAAAACAGATTGGGACCATTTTAAATGCAAAGTCAAAGGACTCTTTTCCTCCAAAATTGGGTGATGCTGCACAAACACCATTAGGAACAGCCCTGGAATATACCTGACCTCTCCTGAGCTATGGTCCAAATTATCTTTGGGTGGAGGCCAGGTATCCTCTGGGAGGTGATTCCATAGGACAGGCCAAAAAGTTCCAAGCCCCATGCTAAAGTGTTATATACACAGTTATGGTCCTGTATCCTGTCTCTGTTTTATTAACAGTACCAGAGGGATGATTATTGATTTGGATATAATTTGGTGAGAATCTTCAGCAGTTTTGCTGAAATGTTACAAGTAGAATCTGGTTCTACTCCTCAGTGAAAACACTGGTTGAAAAGACAAATACTTTTTTTTTTTTTTTTTTTTTTTTTTTTTTT
>NC_048895.1:74682866-74711565 GCF_011077185.1 Oxyura jamaicensis | reverse complement strand
TTGAAAAGACAAATACTTTTTTTTTTTTTTTTTTTTTTTTTTTTTTTCATTCTGGCCTACTCTTAAATTACTCAACTTTCTTTATTTTCTTTCTTTTTTTTTTCTTCTTAGTATAGTGGTTTGACAATGCAAATGAGTTGTGGGAGCAACGTGTTGAACTATTTTATATAACCTGAAAATCATCAGTTGGAACTAAATCCTCATGGCTATATAAGTAGGAATTAGGTGTTTAACTGCCTTTGTGAATCTGTGTTTAAAGGCATACCAAAAAAAAAAAAAAAAAAAAAAAATAAGCTAATTCCAAATAAGACTCTACAAAGAATCAAAATGTGGCTATTAAAGCAAAGTTAAAAGAATCTGAAGTTTCACCAAGAAAAAATAAATATCTATGATACCAGTTAAATGTTACACAACCAGAGGCTTGGACTAGAGGAAAGATGTAAATGGAAATAAAACACCAGTGGCATGTGTGCCATGGCATCCTTTCATTCTATCTGAAACCAAAGTATTATATTTGATCTTTAATTTAAACATGCAGTTCTCTTCCTTTTGTCATGCTGGTGATTCCCACAGAATTATAAATGAGGTCTATTAGATAATTGCTATCATTTATCACTTTAGTTTCAAATTAAAATTTTCACTAGTATAATATGGGTCAAGAAGAAATTATTTCATTTTACTTGAAAAACCAATCTTTGATGTCTTTGCATTCAATGACAGCAAAAAAAAAAAAAAAAAAAAGCATATTCTTTGTTCTGATATTCTCTAATGTGCATTACTGATTTGTAAACATATGTTTGAATCATATTTTAAGTGATGACTAATTTCAAGCTTATTTCCATAGTGAACACCATGTATTTTGAGATGGATTTTTTAAGTGAGATGCAGAATGACTGCTCATTTGCTTAAAAAAATCAAAACTGCATCTAGTTTGCATAATTTTACATAGGCTGTGGTTTGGTATTAAAGGAACAAACTCTCTTCTTCTCCACATACACACATACAAATGACTACATGTTTGTTTGTATAACTTGCACACAGCCTTTCCCCTGAAGGTATAGGAAGCACATTGCTTTTTTACTGCACTCCTTTTGTTGAAGAGGAAGTGGTGTCATTGAATAGAACTGCCTCATCAGACACTCTACAAGAGTGCCAAGTTGTAGCAATCAATAGGGAAATAGCAGATGTGAAGGTTAGTTGGCATCAAAGAATGAGTGGAAAAGTTTCCTATGGGAAAGAAAGTGCTTCATTACACTTCATCTATACAAAGAATATTGGTTCTATCAAGCTTTCAGAAAATTAGAATATCATGTCTTTCAGTTCTGACAGTCAGTTTAACAACATTTAAAAAGTTAGATATATATCCATTAGGGGAATTACACTAAGTGATCAGTATTTTATTAGGTGTAAAATGGAATGTTGCAATTTCTTGTCGCTCTGAATAGAGCAGATCCAGTGGAATGACTCTGAGACAAAAATTGACTCCCTGGGTGATCACTGTATTATAGATGAGTGTAAATGCTGGTTTTGGAGCATGTTCATATGAAACAAACAACATGTTATCATTTCTCTGGACTATAAATATTTGAGACCTGAATGTTCCTTATTTTGGGGGTAGCTTTCATATTTAGGTTTGCTTCTTTTTCTGAACAATATATGCAACTTTTCAATGCTTTTCCACACAGAGAACTACTGCTGAAAAACAGTTTTGTTACATCAATTCAGTGGTTACTCTTTAGAGACATTGTCCTACAGGGAATGGCAAAACGAGAGAGTCAGTAAACAGACTGATGTTAAGCTGGTAAGACAGTGGATAACATATAATATTTATCTGTATGAGAGTTTACAGTTGCTGATAAGTTGAATGCTTCCTGAGGAAGCTATAAAAAGGAGCAGGTGTAAGTGAGGATAGCCTACTCGGAGGAAAATACTCATTGATGAATTGCTTACTGTTCATTCACTTTGCAAACTTGTAAGATACTTTCTTATAAAGAAGGTTAACTAGAGATTTTGTGTGCTTGAGAATGAACAAGTTTTGTTTTGTTTTGTTTTTCCTTAAAGTAAAACCCAACTTCTTAATTGTGCATCTTTCTGTAAAAACACCTCTAGTTACAGGGATGAATATGTTTCTTATAAAAAGAAGCAATTTTCTCACTTCACCAATCTTTAAATTAAAATACTGATATTGGAATTTCTGTCCCTGGTCTTCTCTGTTAATACTTAGATCAAATTATATTTTTTGGGGAATGTGGAGGAGGCATCAATATTATTTTTTTAAAAGCACTTTTATTGCTGAAGTGCAGCATAGCTTTGAAAATGCATTGTCCATGGTTCTGCAGTTCTGTTCATACTAATAATCAAAAAAGTGCACTAAAGCACTCACTGAAGATAAGGTTGCACTGACAGGTTAGATATTTAGTACCAGAATTCTCTTTCTTCTTACAATGCTGTGTGCTGATGTTTACAGGCAAGTTGCTTCTGCCCTTAGTGCTTACCGGATACATTTGGTGTGAAGGTGATTTTCCCTTTGGCTTTAAGATCAAGCTGAGTAGCCCAAGACCAAAGATCTTGTACCTCTATAAACAACCAAAAACATCATAAAAATCTGTTAAATTGTCTCTTATCTTTTTGCTTCCTTGCCATGTTCAAACAACATTTTGTCAAAGCAAGCACAACAGAGTTAGCAATAAAATTTAGAGCGGTACTTAATATGAAGTTGTTTACAACCTGGACTTTATTAGGCTCTTATTTTAGGTAGTAAATCTGATTAATGGACAAAATAATATTATTATTTACACTGAAAAAGTTAAACGTCATCTTCTTTATGTTGTGAAAAATTGTAAGCACTCGACACTGAAATCTTCAGCTTTTTATTCTAATGAGTGGACACGTTCAAAACTGCTTTGCCTTTCCTGTTTTCCAAGACTTCTGCACTTGCTCAGAAGCAATGATACCCCCGTTCAGCCAGCTATATTGTCTGTTTGTTCTGAGATACACTAGTATACTTGTGGGATGACCTCTAAGTGTGAGCTCTGACAGCTACTCAGATGGTTTAAAATCTGTTCCCTGAATAAAGATTGTTTTAGAGTTGTTGTTCCCCCCACCTCCACCTCAATATGTTCAGTTCACTTAAGTATTTTTATAAAGCATTTTAGTTTTAAGAGTGGAAAAATACAGTGTGGAATAGTGGAAAACATGTAATATGGAGTACATTTCCTAACTGTTTGCATAAATCCTGTTATAATGAGCATTTTGAGCTAGCATTAAAAATAAATAATAAAAAAAAAAGAGAATAAAAAAGAAAATCCCAATAGGCCAAGATTAGTTTCAAGATTTCATTATCACTACAGGTTGGTGTCTTGTTTATTAAATATTTCAAATAAGTTAATTAGGCTATAAGAATTATATTATTTGTCATTGTAAGTCTCCTGACAATTTTCTGCATTTTAATTTACTACCAAAAGAATAACATTTAAAGAATTAAGTTAAACTGCTTTTTCCCCAGGAACTATATCTTATTGATGCAGTAAAAGATTAGAAAGAACAGAGTTGTTTCAAAGCTCAGCTGCAGGAAATTTAATGTGTGAATAAAACCATGTGTCACAAAGAAGAATGTTTATCAGAAGAAACTGATTCTTTAGTCATAGGATAACATTTTATCACAATTCTAAATCTAATAAAACATTTTTTTTTAATAATCCCATGCATTATCAAAGTAATTAAATCAGATGAAAATTCTGCACAATGCTAAAGATATATATATATATATATATTCTGCCTTTTTAATTTTTTTTTAAGCCATGAACTTTGAATCCCTGTTGCAGGTATATCCCAGTGAATTCTGCTAAAAGTTCCCAGATAAGTAAATGGGTATTAGATCAGGTTGCTAATTTGCAAGTGTAGCCTTCTTCATGCAGTTGCCAAAACCTCTTTGGTCTAGATTTTTACTTAAACTAGAGATCCCTTTTGCCAAAGTAGTTTCTGCTAAATTGATCAACAGAAAATACAGGAAAATTTCCTGCAGGATGTTCGCACAAAATATTGATACAGAAATATACCAAATGAACACAGCAGTGCTGTGGCAGGTGCCATCAAATACATTCTGTTAATAAGTTTGGGTTATTATTAAATTCCCCATATTTTGCTGAAGCAAGGAACTGGGATTTGGAAGGTCTCATGGTATATATGGATTCTTCTATAGGTTAGTTTACACTTAGGAGGCAGAGAGTAATACTAGAATATCTGCTGAACTATTTTCCCTCCCCTTGCTCCTTCCTGGCAATTGTTGAACCATACCATTCCTTTTGGATTTGGTAATGTACAGCTGTCTTCTGGTGGTCTTTATAGTCTTGATCTCTCCAGGTCAATTTGCACTCTTGGGACATTCTGAAAAATGAATTCTCAAATTAGAGTTAATTGTAAGTAATTGTAAATTACCTTAAATTGTACCTACATAGAAAATAGCTTTACTGTACTATCAGAAATAAAATATCAAACACTAATGCACTTTCTCATGAAAATAGCATCTTGATCTCATTTATTTACAAGATGATTATACCATTGATTCCTTTGGTAATTTCATAGAATTGCAACTTGGTTACCAGCTGGCTATTGTGCTAGTGATAACGACTCCTGTTGTTAGTTTTCTTCTTCTTCTTCTTCTTCTTTTTTTTTTTTTTTTTTTTTTTAAAGTCCTACATTTGTTTGTCTTCAGTATCTTAAGCACTGCATTAATGTGGTTGTACATTAAAGTTCTACATTAAACATGTGGTTGTACATTAAACTATTCAAATAGTTAAAATCTGTGTGAAATTAGCTACGTGCTGCTATGTCATAAAAGACACAAGTCCTGAACTGAATCCCTGCCGTTTACATGATGAGATGATAAGTGACAGTAGATGCTCTGAAGCATCAATGAATGTAATTTTCATGTGGTGACAAGACTTTCCCTTTGCAGTAGAATCCCACATGTTAATGTGATGATTTGGTTGCCATTTTCTGTAATAAACAAAGTTCGTCTTTCAAGTCCAAACATCTCCCAGTCATGAAAAGCTTTTTCCCTGTATGGGCCATCTGGGGCTTTAACAGCTTGCTTCCCTTCAGCTCTTCTGGTTGCTTCCTCAGCTTTGTGTTAATGCAGTGAAGTTTGTACATCCTCAATCTCCAAAAAGTATAAAGCTGTTTTATTAAAAAGAATCTTTTATTGAAGATTTCAGAAACAAGCAGTTGTACAAAAAAAAAGAATCAAGAAAAAGGAAACAAAGGAAGTAAACTAGGACTAACATTTAAGTGCTGTGTGGCACCGTGAACCTGCACCTGTTTAATCATCAAATTCATTAAACCTAACTGTGACCAGAAAATATGAAATTTGGATCTTAGTTTTGAAGTTCATAATATTTCGAATCTACTCCATTGAATCTAACTTAAAACATGTATAATTATGTTCAAAGTCTGTTTTCTGTCTTAAAATGCCACAAAACCCAAAGGAAATTGGCTTTAGGATATCTAAATATTGCAAGTTTGCTAAGAAAAAATAATAATAAAAAAGAATCAAAAACCAAATTAGAAAAAAATATGGTTTGCCAGACAATAGCTCTTTTATTGTCAAAATTTCTCTTCCCATTGAAACATTGTGATTTATTATTTAAAGGTAAACATTGGTAATAAACAAAGGTAAACATTACAGTTTTAAATTTTACAGGTTGTATATAGTAGTGAAACAAAATGTATTACATTTCTTTGAAAAGCTATTTTCAGACTTACTTATTTTTTTGTTTTTTATTCCTGAAAAATACATATAATGACACAATATTAGAACCCAGTTTCTTGAAAATTCTCTCAAAATCAAGAAGGCTAAGTTGTAGGAGCACACACAAGTTAGAGTGTGCTAGAACACATTTTATGTGTTCTATTTTGTTGTGCTTCTTAAACTGAAAAATGTATAAGCTCAATTATCTTTTTCAGGCAATAAAGAAGAAAATTCTCAAATTCAGTTATACAGACTTTATTGGATTTCTGCCTATGAAACATTTTTATGGAGGAGTTATTCATATCAAAAGACATTTATAATGTTTGATATGTAAAAAATTATTAATACTAGCACTGTTTGTGACATTTATTGCTCAGATAATTTGACACAAGCAAAAAGCTTATTACTTAACATCTTTATCATTTGCTATTTCCTTGGTTTTTGTTAAGTGCATGTCTGTAGTCCCAATGCTGGGAAAAAAACAAGGAAACCATGAAGAAAACAGGGATGTCTGTAGCTTGTGTAGTCTTCCTATAGCTTGTATAGTCTTTTAGCTGAGAAAATAAGGAAACAGAGAGACAGGTAGCCTTGAGTTAGCAGAAGCAAGGAAGATAAGGGATAAAAGGTAAAAAAACAAGGAGAAAAACAGCTCAAGAGTGACCTATAGTAACCTTTTGAACATTAAGAATAATTAACATATTTAAATTACATCCCTAAAATGTTAATGTATGCTAATGTGGGATTTGGTGTTTCCCACCCCTCTGCTGGTCCTCTCTAATGTGCAAACTCAGTAGAGGAAAGTTAGGTGAGCTGTAATAGCCAATCAAATGAAGCCAAAGAGAAAGTTTTCAGAAGTTTGTTGTGTATAAGTAACAGTGATTCAAGTCCGAGGCATGCTTGCTTTGTGTAAGATCACCAAGCACCTGACTCTGCAGTTATATATTTAATTATTTAATTAAAAGACTTTCATGTGGATTCCAGCTCTGTGCTTATTGGCATGACACACCGGGCTTATGGACAACATGGCTACAGGTGGTGAAACAAACTAGTAAAAAAAATAAATCTGTCACTTATAAATCACAGTTGGTAGAACTACTACAGGTATAACTACTAGAACTAATACTAATACAGCAGGCCCTTAATGTTGATTTCGCCCCAACAGCATGACTTCTCCATCTTAGGATATTACTGTAGAGCTCTAACATCTATGTTTACACTTTTCCATGTGCCTAGCATTGATATTTATCACAGATAGCAGAGAGGTAAGTACTTATTAGGTAGCCCTTGTTCAGAACAGTACAATCCCTTTTAAAGTTCAGGTAGAGAGGACACATCTTTTCGATTACCAGATTTCAGACCTGGGGTGTTTTGTTTTCTATTCCTCAGAAAATTTATGTTTAAACTAGGTACTCTCAAACTGCATGCCCTATTTCTTCTTCCATGTATTTCACAGAATCACAGAATCACAGAATAGTCTAGGTTGGAAGAGACCTCCAAGATCACCAAGTCCAACCTCCGACCTAACGCTAACAAATCTTCCACTAAACCATATCCCTAAGCTCTACATCTAAACGTCTTTTAAAGACCTCCAGGGATGGTGACTCCACCACTTCCCTGGGCAGCCTATTCCAGTGACTAACAACCCGTTCAGTAAAGAAGTTCTTCCTAATATCCAACCTAAACCTCCCCTGGCGCAACTTTAGCCCATTCCCCCTCGTCCTGTCACCAGGCATGTGGGAGGCATGACCAACCGCCGCCTCGCTACAGCCTCCTTTCAGGTACCTGTAGAGTGCAATAAGGTCACCCCTGAGCCTCCTCTTCTCCAGGCTAAACAGTCCCAGCTCCCTCAGCCGCTCCTCATAAGACTTGTTCTCCAGACCCTTCACCAGCTTTGTAGCCCTTCTCTGGACTCACTCAAGCACCTCCATGTCCTTCTTGTAGTGAGGGGCCCAAAACTGAACACACTACTCGAGGTGTGGCCTCACCAGAGACAAGTACAGGGGGACAATCACTTCCCTGGATCTGCTGGCCACGCTGTTTCTTATGCAAGCCAGGATGCTGCTGGCCTTCTTGGCCTCCTGAGCACACTGCTGGCTCATATTCAGCTGACTGTCAACCACTACTCCCAGGTCCTTCTCTGCCAGGCAGCTTTCTAACCACACATCTCCCAGCCTGTAGCTCTGTTTGGGGTTGTTGTGCCCCAGGTGCAGGACCCGGCACTTGGCCTTGTTGAACTTCATGCAGTTGACCTCGGCCCATCGGTCCAGCCTATCCAGATCCTCCTGCAGAGCCTTCCTACCCTCGAGCAGATCGACACATGCACCTAACTTGGTGTCGTCTGCAAACTTGCTGAGGGTGCACTCAATCCCCTCGTCCAGATCATCGATGAAGATGTTAAAGAGGACTGGCCCCAGTACCGAACCCTAGGGGACTCCACTAGTGACCAGCCTCCAACTGGATTTGACTCCATTCACCCCAACTCTCTGGGCCCGGCTATCCAGCCAGCTCTTAACCCAACAAAGTGTACGCCAGTCCATGCCATGAGCAGCCAGTTTCCTGAGGAGAATGCTGTGGGGAACGGTGTCAAATGCCTTACTGAAGTCAAGGTAGACCGCATCCACAGCCTTTCCCTCATCCACTAAGCATGTCAACCTTGTCATAGAAGGAGATCAGGTTCATCAAGCAGGACCTGCCCTTCATAAACCCATGCTGACTGGGCCTGATCGACTGCTTGCCCTGCAACTGCCGCATGATGACACCCAAGATAATCTGCTCCATGAGCTTCCCTGGCCCTAATGTTAAACTAACAGGCCTATAGTTCCCCGGGTCTACCCTCCAGCCCTTCTTGTAGATGGGCGTCACGTTTGCTAGCCACCAGTCAAGTGGGACCTCCCCCGGTAGCCAGGACTGTTGATAAATGATGGAAAGTGGCTTGGCCAGCTCCTCCGCCAGTTCTCTCAGTACCCTCAGGTGGATCCCATCTGGCCCCATCGACTTGCGTACATCCAAATGCTGTAGCAGGTCACCAACCATTTCTTCATGGATTGTGGGGGCAACATTCTGCTCCCCATCCCCTTCCACCAGCTCAGGGAACTGGGCATCCAGAGGACAACTGCTTTTGCTGTTAAAGACTGAGGCAAAGAAGGTGTTAAGCACCTCAGCTTTTTCCTCATCTCTGATTACTAAGTTTCCCCCCACATCCAGTAGAGGGTGGAGATTCTCCTTAGTCCTCCTTTTTGTGTTGATGTATTTATAAAAACATTTTTGTTGTCCTTAACAGCAGTGGCCAGATTGAGCTCCAGATGATGTTTGGCCTTTCTGATTTTGTCCCTGCACTGCCTCACAGCATCCTTGTAGTCCCCCTGAGTGGCCCGCCCTCTTTTCCAAAGATTATAAACCCTCTTTTTTCTCCTAAGCTCCAGCCACTGCTCTCTGTTCAGCCAGGCTGGTCTTCTTCCACGCCGGCTTGTCTTTGGGCATGTGGGGACAGACCGCTCCTGAGCCATTAAGATTTCTTTCTTGAAGCCTTCCTGGGCTCCTCTGTCTTTCAGAACCGCCTCCCAAGGGACTCTGCCAACCAGTGTCTTGAACAGCTCAAAGTCAGCCTTCCGGAAGTCCAAGACAGCAGTTTTGCTGATCCCCTTCCTGACTTCGCCAAGTATCGAGAACTCTACCATTTTGTGGTCACTCTGCCCAAACAGCCCCCTCAGAGAGATTTCTAATCTGTCTGATCCCTTTGTGTCATTTGCACATAATAATGAGGTTGTTAAATACAACTAGACCTAACCCTGAGCCCTTTAGACACTTATGCTGAGTCTTCTGTCATTAGTAATATATGGTCCTTTTGTTTTAAATTGTTTCATTATGCTTTAAAGCTATTAAAGCCATAGTTTACAGCAATTGTTTGAATTAATTTTATGATGTGAATTTTATGAGACATCAATGCATAGCTTGACATGTACTCTCGCTTCCAGATAACTCTCTCATAGCTTAATCTGGTCCTTTGCTGCCAGACCAGAGAATAGCAAGTTATCATTCTCCTTTGCATCCTGATCTAGTAGGAGTTACCCAAGTTAAATAGCTTATGGCTAGTGATATCCTACGTAAGGTCATTCTTTAATACGTGAGTGACTTCATTTCATTCTATTCCTTGGATATGGTTGACAGAATCAAAAATTCATATTGAAACAAGCAGGAACAAAAATTTGCCTTAAGATGAAAAATACAATCAATTTATTCTTATTCTCTCTTTTCTTGGATGAGGGGATGCATAAATATCCTTTCAGGCCCAATGACATATTTTCCCACAGGTTTAAATTGAGAAGAATTTTCCAGAAGGTCAGGTGCAAGTAGAAGGTGGAAGACTTTCTTCTCCCTACTTCTCTTTCTTTTTTACCTTAGCCTATCTGAAGTCTCTGCAACATTGAAAGTGTATGGACAGAGAAAGTGCTCAGGGTCACCAATTCCCCCATACTATTCCAATTGCACTGCCTAGTGAAAGTATCTTGTCTTTGCAGTTGAAAGGTCTCTGAATGTGTTTTGTTTGATTGTTTGTCTGTTTTCATTTTGTGTTTTAAACATATGCAGAAAATAAGCTTCCAACAGAAAATAATTATTTCAGTGGAAAAGTTTGTGTATCTCCTGTTAGTTTAATAGTCATTGGTATCAGATTCCTCTGGATTAATTCATCTTGTGTAACTTCAGAGGTCAGAAGCATGTCATCCAACCTGACCTAGTCTTTTACTTCACTTTGGTAGTCAGTGTAGCCTTGGGATAGCTTGCAAAATTGTTCTCTGGAACAATCCCTTATTCTTTTTCTGTTGAATACAATTGAATTCTGTATGAGTAGCTTAGAGCTTAGAATAGGTATCTTCTAAAGTACTAAAGTAAGGAGCATGATTTTCTCCCTAAATGTATTTTTATTTCATTTTCAATGTCATTTTCATTTGAAAATTTTGCACAAAAATACCTTTAAAAGTTTGAACAATTTATAAACCCATTTACCCATTTAAGATATGTGCCAGCTGGATACCTCACCCCTGTTCTTTATGAATTTGTATATTCAGTGTCTGTTTTCTTTTTCTGTATTTTAGTGGTCCAAAACTATAACTTTAGTTTTCTATTTACCAACTAAGTCTACAAGAATTGTTATTGTGACATATTGATCTCTGTGTTAAATATACTGTCCTACTGCTACCTTGAATCAAGTGTGTTTTTCTTATAATAACAAATGATGAAGGAAATCATTCTGAGTTTATTATACAGTATTTTTATTTTAAGATAAATGGTAGTGCTGATATATAGATTACAGAGTATTAGTATTTCATTATTTTTTTATGGTATGCCTCCCAAATCTATCTATCTAAAATTACTTAAAAGAAATAATGTATCTAGCATTTCTCCTCCTAAGATGACATTTGTTCCACACATAATTTAGATACTAATTGATGCTTTAGTGAAAGTATAACATTTAAATCCTCAGTTGCCACCTGTACCTGCAGACAGCAATTTCCTTAGTTTCCTAAGAAAGTTTGCTTCTGATATTATGCAGAAGTGACTAATCCTGGCTATTCTGAAGTGCCTGTTCTAGGGTGTGCTGGACATTCCTCAGGGACTGGTCTGGAAACAGGATGACTGCATCTTCTCTTACCCCTACAGTGACAGCAGTGCTGTTATAGCTTGGATTTACCTAGTGACTCAGTTTGTAGGACATACATTAGAATTTTTTAAATGTTAAGACATTCAGAGGGGAGAATTCTCTCAGTCCATTCCATTTAGGATATCCTATTTTTGTAAATTATCGTGAATGGAAGAGGAAATAGATTAATATTATAACACAAGAGAAAGAAGGCACCTTGCACACCTGAAATTTCAATTTACTCCATTGAAATGCATATGTTTCATTTCAGATGAGCCTTTGTTACTCAGTTTATTCAGACACACTGTTAAGTTTTCTGTCATTTGATTAGTTGGTTACACTCAGAATGGGAAAATATTCCCACTTGTTTCAGCATCATATTCACCTTGCTAAACATAAATTTGTTTAATCTATTTCTAGTTATTCTAGTTCTAGCCTATTAGTTAGAATTTAGTCAATTTGTTTCTTTTTTTTTTGCAAGTATAATAGATATACTCCCTTCTCTTTTTGGGTATGATATTAAAGTTCAAACTGAGGCCATCCTACTTAGACCAATGAACATGACTGTGTGTTTATTATTATTATTACTATTATTATTATTTTATTTATTTGTTTAATAGAAAGCAAAAAGAAAAAGACAAAAAGAAAAAATTGCCACTTCAAAGCTATGGTTTTCAGAAAGACTGGTGTAGCTTTAATTTGTACTCTGCCTATTTGAATAAGGTATTTAACATAGTAATTACTTGAGTATTCATGTTCAATAATTGCTATAGCACATCTGCAGAGTCTAATTCTCCTGCCTTAATATCTGTAAAATATACAGTGTATTTTCTGTTCATCATTTTAAATTGTCTATTTAGTAGAAGTAAACATGCAACCCCCCAAAAAAAAACGTCCAACGTAAGGTAATTAAAAATGTATATATTAAAATATAAAACAGTAATTTTGCTCATTGCTGTGACTTATCACATTTTGCATATTACTGTGATGATGCTCAAGTGCTCATATCATCATGTAATAGAAGTAGCCAATGAGTTAAAACAAACAAAAAAAAATGAGAAGCCTCCCAGCTGGAACTGACTATTACCTCTATCAAGCATATCCCTAAAAAGAGATGAAGTGAGGGAAAGCACAGTCATCGTTTGAAAAGGAATTCAATTCAGACATCCAGGATGCTAAAGAAGAGTGCTAATCAGTAGAGTGTGTTTTTAAAACACTAGGTTGTTAGTTGACTCTTCCTTATGGCTGCAATATTTTTCACTGCTATTAGCTTTCTCATTAATATGATCCCAGAAAACTGAGCTGAATAATCCCTATCAGTGACATTTAATAACACAATGGAAATGCCAATAAAAATTGTATATATAATGGTATATTATAAAAGCAGATAAATAATTAAAATTGCTGGCTGTACTGCTTCCTATTACAAAGTAAATGATTGTCAGGCAACTGCCTGTTCTCTCATGAATCTTGAATTTTTGTTTTCAAAGCTGTTTCCTGTAGCATAGTATGGTCTGTCCACAAAGAATATATTGAAGATGGAGTTGTTCTCTAAGAGAAACAAACTGATAGATAATAGTAAACATACATTTTAAAGACCATAAATGAAGATGAATGATATAATTAAAAAGTAATTATGAAGGGAATAATTGATAATAATGGAACTATTCTGATTTTGAGAAAACTCATTAACATAACTATATGTCACTATACAGGTCAATTCAACTGCTCTGTAAAGAAAAAGTATGCAAAAATAAGTATATTGAAGTATGTTTGTTTGTCTGAAATCGTAAAAATCAACTACTTCAATGAGAGTGTAAGTCACTGGCTTTAATGTAAGTATGGGCTTTAGTGGTTGTTTGCACCACTGATGAGTTCTGTAGGCCCACAGCACAAAGGAACAGCAGTGGCTTTCTGTCCCTGGTGCTGACACTATGCCAAACACGGTCTAAATTATGACAGCTGGCTGGTTATGACTCCCAACAGTGCTTTGTTAGCAAGAAATTGCCTGAGCACTCCAGTACTTCAGACATGCCGAGTAACCATATGGAAGTTAAGAATTTGGCTTATGGTTGTTATTGCCATCATGACATGCCAATTGTACATTCATTCTCTAACACTGTAGATACACATTTTATCTTCATGTATTTTGGACACATTGTAAGTTTCTTTCTGTTTATGGTGGTCTTCTCATTCATTAGGAGAACATATACAGAAGTTAGTTTAGAGTTATTTTTAGCTAAATGAAATTCAGGAGAGTCGTATTATCTTGACTCTCTAGACTCGGTTTCTAAAATATGTAGACCTTGAAGCTCTGTCCTAGAAAGGCATTAAATCATCAGTCTTCTGAGTTGAAATGATATAAATCTAGGAATATGCCATATGCTTTTATAGTAGTGATGTTAGAACAAGCAAAACTTTTCCCGTTTGGATACCTCTAATTTACGTAAATCAGAGCAAGTGGCTAAAATTTAAGAGTATAACAATGGCCACCACTGAAACATTTAGCTCAGTATCTTGTATATGATCAAGTTGTCAGTCTAGGGTGAAACGTGAAAACATGGCATGCACACAGTGATACTTGTCTCAACTGTTTGTGACTTGTAGCTTATATTCTTCCTGACATAAAAGTGGCATCATTTTGTTTAGCAACTACATTGCTAAAATAAGAGGAATCAGAAAGCAGAAACTATAAAGGGAGTGACTAATCAGAAACGAGACCAGATTAAGTCCTTGCATTCAGTTGGGTTACGTAAGTATTTGATGCTACATTTGAAAACACTTTCAAACATTTGTCATCCAGGCTTTCTGCAAATCATCTGAGTCCAAATTTTGTTTTGCAGTAGAAATGCCAATCAGTGTAGTTACTGTTTTTGCTTATATTTCAGGAACAGTAGAAATGGGTCTATAAGAGGCTTGCAGGTCTCTATTTTCAGATGCAAAAAAGCAGAAACATTTCATAGTGAAGTTAAAGTTGCTAGGCTAACTGTCAGGTAAGGTCTAGAAGAATTATGGAGGGTCAGACAGACTGTGCCTCCAGTGAGGGCTTGGCAAGGGGAATAGGATCGTTCCTGACATGGAAGTGAGCCGGACAGCTTGGCAGCTAAGGTCAAGCTTTGTACATTGCTCACCTGCTGCCTTCATTCTGGAAACAGTGCACAGAATTTCTCCCAGTTTATTCTGCAGCCAGCACTGACTGTGGCCTAGTAAAGGGCTCTAGGAATGCAGTCTCGTCTCATCCCTGCTGTCAGCTTACTCCAACTGTTCACACACCCGGTTGAATGGACCCTGTCAAAGTAATTTAATGATGGTAGAGGTCAAACCTGTCTTCTCCCCTCCATCTTGTTTGGATTATTTTGGTTCTGATATTAGGTTTTGCACATCTGCACTGTTAAGTTATATATTCAGTAAAAGAGCAACACACATTGCACAAAAGTACAAATAGTGTGTGAAAATTAGAGTGAAAAACACCACCATATAGAGTATATTTAACTGTATCTTTACCTTTTAGACTGCACTCACAGCCTGCTAAGTAATTGGACTTTGAATATGTAAGCTTTTTATTCAATACTTCATGACTACTATTCTGTTGTAATCTGTGAATATGACTATGAAAAAATATATCAATATAGAGATAGATCTTTTTAAAATGTCTGGTAACTTATACATATGCAGCTGGTGGTATACTGTCTTTGAGCTTATCTCATGGTAAGATGATATAAAAGGTTTAGGCTCCCTTGGCTTCAGAATTATCTTCCTGCTTTCTGAGATGTGATAGAGGGGAATACTGAATTAATGTGATACAGTAGATAACACTAGTTATTACGTGCTTCCCAGTGTATCTCTACTAACAGGATGTGGAGAGGGTTGTTAAGGAGAAGAAAGGTTTTATTCTGGAAGGGAAAGACCAATAACTGTGAGTTAACATGTACATAATAGTTCCTCTATCAGCAGTCAGCTATTTGTTTTTGCCACCTGGGTGATCTCTGCTAATGATGTGAAAACTGTATTGGACATTACATTGTTTTTTCTTCTGTTAGCCCTATCATACTTCTAGGCCTAAGTCCAGGGCTGGAGTCCAAAATTCCTGAGTTCAACCTTCTGTTTATCAAGTGATTATATCATAAGTTCATGCTCCTTAATACCTCTTTTTACTTCAGTTTCTGTATTAAGATAAATGAGATAGTATTTACATATTTCATTGGATGATGTTAGGAATGGTTCATATTTATTTAGTACTTTGAAAATTTTTAATTATTTTTATTCTCTGCTTGAAGACCCCTCTCAGTAAAGAATATGAGTTAGGGAGAGAAGGCTGGAGGATGCAAGGGCACATTCATTGGAGAATTCTAAGTCAGGAATTTTCTCCATTTCTTACAGCTATTCTGAACTATAAATACCCATCTGCCCTTGCAGTTGAGAGACCTGTGTGCTCTGTCATACATAGAAGGTTGGCTAATATTTTATAGAAATCCCAAGAATCTCTGTCATCTCTGTTCCCAGCTACTCTCTGTGAACTGAGGACAGTTTCGAGTTTTTCCTCCATTTCAAGAACTGTGATGGGTCATTTAATTTTGTGGTTTACAAGCAGATGAATTAAATAAAAAGACAAAGTGAAATCATAGCAACATTTTTGACAGCAAGGAGCATAATGATTCTATTGTCTATCATGCTTAATTCCTGTCATCAAGAGAGCAACTCACTGTACCTTTATTTTCTGAATCACTTCAACAGAGATCACGAGATCAAATTACAAGGAGAGAAAAAAAAAAAAAAAAAAAGAAAAAAGAAAAAGAAAAACGTGAATGAACTTAAGGAAAAAAAAATCAAACTACTCTAAGATTAGGTTAAATAGTTAAACTGAAATATTCCCATGGTAGAAATCCATAGTTACAAGTCCTAGAAATATTGTCATAAAGAAATTGCAATGCTGTTATAACAGTGTGTCTTCAACACAATCTCACCTATGTATCCACAAAATTTTGTTAATCCTCAGTACAGTCTTTCAGAACTAAGTTCATTACCTTTTCGCAATAGGTTAACCTATCGGATTGTCACAGAAATTAAAAATAGTACAGGATTATGTGAGAGAGAGAAAAAAAAAAATGTTAGCTTGCCTTCCAAAATTTCTCTGATTCTAACAAAGTTGAAATAGATGCTTTAAGATGGATCACGAGAGCATTTGTTGCTGCTGAATTCATGGGATTTCCCTGACTCTCAGGTTGATAGTGTATGCTATTTGTCTCCAGTGATTTTTTTTCCCCCCATTTCACTGGAAAAATAAAAACATAAAAACATTTGATGTTCTTAGGCACTTCTTAAATTCATTTAGTAAGTTTAAACATGAATGATCATTGTCTTAAAAATCTATAAAATAATGCAGGAGTTTAGAGGAAGGGGAGTCATCCAGGATGAGGAGTGTGAGTAAACATGTATTTCATTACCCATTTTCATTTGTTATGAGAAGGACTTTAAACATAGCAAATAAAAATAATCCTTTTTTTATTTATATTTTGGAATTTTTTATTTTTTTTTAATGCAATTTATATACATAAGGTCAGATTGAAGAGTTGTAGAGACCTGTTAGACTGTCATTCATCAAGTGTCAGGTAAGTATCCTCATAGTATCATTTAATTCTGATTGGTAGCTGTTAGGTGCTCACCCCCATCTCATTTTTTCCCTTAGAAAATTGCTCACTTTCAGCTTGTTATCTCTACATTCTGTATCTTATACCATTAAGGCAGTCTGGCAGTGTCTGACAGAAAGAAGCTGGAAATTGGGTAGCCCGCAGAGCATGTCTTCATTCTGAAGCTTTTTTGCTCTCTGCTCCTGTCACTGGAGCTGCTATTCGCAGTGTGTAAAGAAGTCTTGATTGGTAAGCCTTCTGTTAGCAGTGTTTGATCTATCATTAGCTAATTGACTGATTAGATAAAATTGTCCTCTCTCTAAATTTGTTGTGAATAGTTATTTTATTTCTAATCTACTCCCAAAGAGCAATGTTTTCCCATTGTTGTGACGTCCATCTAATTTGGCTATGATATGTTATCTGTGGTTAGCCATGTATTTCAGACAGATTGCAATGTTCTGTTATCTTTTTTTTTTTTTCTTTTTTTTTCTTTTTTTTTGACAGTTGATTATATTTAGCATTGCAGGTGTATTTCTTTAAAAAGAAGCTAGTATCAAAAAGAATATTAAGACTGTTTACTTCAGTTTCCAAAGTTCAGAACAAGAAATGTAGATGTAAGTCTTCAGAAGTCTGAAGTTCTTTTATACATGTTTGATTTAAAAATTGAAAGGGTGTTATTTTGTAGATTGTAGGTATGGCATTTTTGCAGGTTGCAATGATAGCAATAAAATTTTATTAGAGATTCACCCATAAGTTTTCTGAGATTTAAGCCATTCAGTGACAGAAAACATGCAGTGACAAAAACCTTTACTTGAAGAAACTTCTAAAATTAATTTCTATTCACTGCATTAAGTTCCTAATAAAAGGGCTGAAAGCTGAAAGCTGATGAAATTGGTGTATTTCATCTTTATTTCCTTTTTAAATCTTAAAGATTGAATAAGAGGGGAGAGGGAGAGAGACAAGAATTAAAAACCAAAACAAAATACTCTTATACACTCAATTTACTTCCCTTCGACATTTTCTAATGTTTTTAAATGAACTTCCCCTGCTGGGATCTGATTTTCCATGGTATGTTACTTTTTGCTAAAATGGGGAAGGGTAGCAGCAGCAGCATGGAATTAGGCTCTCTGGGCTCACACAGGAGTGGACAAAAACATGGTAGAAAGCTGCGTACTGCTACTTATCAAAATAAAGGATTTTGAAGAGGATCACATAAGAATTAAGCTATTTCTGTTTTTTTCTAGTAAGTATCAGAGTTAGACTTTTTAGTAAAGACATCCCAATCCAGCTTCAAAGACCTGTCCCTTTTAAACAGTAAGACAACTATTTATTATAATAGTCAATAATATGTGTTTATTTTCTATGATAGAAACTTTACTCTAGGATGGAATCAATGCAGTCTAAATTCTTACTGCCTTTTTGTTCTTCCCACTGCATGTTAACACTTGCAGGACTTTGCATTTAGCATAAATCAATATGCCAAATATTGTTTTAAAAGTTATTAAATACGCTCCACAGGCCCCTGCTACCTTGGTTCCAGTAGACAATGGATGTGTATCCATCCATTACTATTGAGAGAAATACATCCCGCCTGTTATAGCATGTGTCTAACATTCTCTCATGAACAGGTTAGGAAGGGTTATGCATATTAGCGCAATATCTGCCTATGAAAGCACCTAGGTATCTGTGTGTATTCCTTAAACACAAAGAGATCCTTAAACACAAAGAAATCTGGTCTCCTACACTTTTTGCAAACTGTTTCCTCCATGCTCAAGCCATCTTGAGCTGACAAAATATGTTGTCTACAAACATATATGTTTGTCAAAATATGTTGTCTACAGATTTATGGTTTGTGAACATAAAAAAGAGGCATAAAAAAGGAATTCTCATGGAAGTATATTTGCTTTTGCCTTTTGTGTTTCTTTTGTGTGTTGTCTTTACTTCTACATGTAAGGAAATTACACCTCGGCATTCAGGTTTACGCTAAAAGTCTGAAATACATCTTAGCAATAATAAAATAAAAAAAAATATCCAAAGCAAACACAGAAGAGAGACTAAAAAATTATTACTTAAAAAGCAATAAACCTGCCTATCTTCAACAGAAACTTGGGCTACTTAAAGGTGACCATGGCATTAAACATGTTTTAGCTTTTTGAGGTAAGAAAAATCTCTTGACTTATTTGAATAACTCTGTGTTACACTTAAATATACAATCTTAATTTTTGTCTGTGAAGAGGAAATAAAGACAAACTTCCAGGAGAGTTTTCAAAGTAATACTGCACCATTTCTTCTGATTCAGCTTTCATTTCTCCATAGATCCTTGCTCTTATTATCTAAAAGCCTTTTTGCAGACTATTGCAGGACCCTAGCAGGAGTCAGTCAAATGTAATGTCTTTTTGTCTTTGTCTTTTTAAAGAAAAAAAAATTGTTTTTATGGAGCAAAGTTCATTCTGTTGTTTGCAACAAATATCTTGGGATGCTGGAACAAATATATTTGGGCTAAACTGGCTAACCAGCCTTTGAAGGTAGTTTTTCTTTAGGATGTGCATGTGTGTAAATGCACACACATCCAAGTTACTTATAAAATCATATAATTTTGCTTCAGGCAATCATTTTGTAGAAAAATTATTTCATTTGTATTTTTTAGGCCATTGCAAATAATGTACTTTTATACCAAAGTGTCTTGGTAAATGAGGGACCTTTAAGTACACAGGATCTTTGCACAGTCTTGAAGTGCATTCTTGGTTGCATTAGAACCTTGTGCCTGGAACTGGTATGACTGAATATGACAGCTACAGCCTTCTTTTGGCTAAAGCTAAAAATGAGGATAGTAGTAAAATTAATAGTAAATAAATAATTGAAAAACATATTCACACTTAATAGAGTCTTTGCCTATTTCAGAATGATTCAAGTCTCTTGAATGGAGTTGAGATATCTTATAGAATAAAATGCATGTGTTCCTTCACCTATGGGGATGCTGCTGATATATATAATCCATACGAACATGCAAGTACCACACTTATTTATCTATAACATGAAACATTACTTCATACTGGAGTTTCTTGAGTCTTCTGCACCAGGTGGATACTGGCGGCAGTTCCGGTAGCCTTCATGAGATTTGCCTGTTTGAGCTACTAGTAGATTATAAGCAAAGTTTCAAAGTCACACCTTATATTTTGTTGTGAAGAGGAACTGAATACTGATTGAATGTGCTGTACAGGTTTTGTTCTGTTCATTCAGAATTCTCTCCAGGCTCTGGCAATATATGCCCATACTACACCTCACAGCTAGTATCAGATGTTAATCCACATGCTGTAGAATACAAACTACATGCATATGACAGAGTTGTTTATTTATCTGCATTCAGCCTGTGGTTCTGATGTATTTTGCATCTTCAGAGCTTGGCCTGTTTGTTCAAGACTAAAGAATAAGCCATTCATTATTGAAGGTGTCTGCCCTTCTATGCCATTTGGGCTAGCAATCTCCAAACAGAGTTACAAACCTTAATTTTTAATTGAAGTTTTAAAAATTGAACCTCATTTTAAATTGAAAATTTATTTATTTATTTATTTATTTAATTGATGGAAAGGCCTCAGTTAGAACTAGGTAGTGAAACCTGAAAATCATCAGGAATTTCAGCAATTCAGAAGGTGATTGCAAATATTTTGCCCTAGTCTTCATCTCTTATTACTCATTAGTACTTCACTAGTTTGTTTTACTTTCAGAGATTAGAAATATTTTATTGTTGGTTTTGTAACTGGAGAAGTATATTTAAGGTGTATATCTAAGGAAGATGAGCTAATTTTAGGAAGAAAAATAATTTGCCACCTTTAGAAGTCCTGAATGGTTTCATAGAACCACATACAAATATCTAACAAATAGATTTCTTTTTCTATATTTATTTATATATGAATATGTATTTTTATATGCAAAAAAAAAAACAACAACTGTCATATTATTTAGTGGTTCTTATAACTACCTATTTCCTGATCTTCAGGAAAAGGGATTGATAGTACAAGCAGTAAATGAACAGTTAAGATCAACCAAAACATTTAGTTTGAGAATGATATCTATGTATTCATATATGAATATTATATACACATTATATATAATATATATATATTATACAATATATATATACACATATATTATGATTCTTAAACATGTAAAGTGTCAGAAAAGAATTAATGTCATGCAGGTCTTAAATGAGACAGATCTGTTTATAAATACAGGTGTTTCTAAAATAGTCACAGATGCATACCTTAAGTACTCAGAATGATATGCTATCCCTTTAAAATAAAAGACTCAAAATGACATTTTTCTGTAGCAAATTATAGTAATTTTAGTTACTAATATATATATATATAAAGAAAAGCAACCTTAGTTTTGAAACAATTACAATATCAGTACTATTTATGTACTGGTGATTTGAGAGAGGGATTGTTGCATGATAATTTTGATAAGAAAAAAGTTTGATAACAATTGCTGTGTTAAATATTCAATCATTTTTCTATATTAAATTTTTGCAGAAATATTTATTCTCAATTTACTGATATTTAACCAAGACAAAATTTAAACAACATTCATTAACAAATAATGGACACATTCATGAAAAAGTAGGTCTTTATGTGAATGAATGCATTTCTCATCTTTTACCCAGAGGCATAAAATAAAAGTGAAAGCATTTGTATTTCTGATTGCCAAAGATATGTACTTTTTTTCTAAGACATTCTTCTGTGTATATTTTTCTTTAAGGATGATTTTTCATGTTAGTTTGCTCAACTGTCATGTCTCTTATTTATTTATTTATTTATTTACTTATTTATTTATTTATTTATTTTGCATCGACTGTTTTCTGTCTGAGTTAGAAACCTGTTTGTACCCATATTTATAGATTCCAGGCTCAGAGCCAGTTACCTTGGAAACTATTTAAAGTGCATCTTCTTGACTATTTGTTCTATCAAATTACTGAGCTGCCTTCTTTCCCCTTTCATCTATTGATCCACAAAGCATGGTACTAGCAAACAGACATGCCCAGCTTATTTTTTATTACAATTTATTTTCTTAGCTACTCAAAGTGACACTATGCAGTAGCTCTCTGTTCATTTTCAGGTAAACGTTAAATTTCTACCATGTATATTTTTTGATGAGAAAAAAAAAATAAATATTATACAGGATACCTAGGCACTGTGTTCTGCTAAGAGCTATTGTTGCAAGCAGTGATGTTGCACAGCAGTAATTCATGCAATAAGAAATTTTCTTTCTCCAGAGAGAACAATCATTACTGTTTCACTTTCTCAGGCACTTCCCTTTACTGTGTTATGGAAACCACCAAAATGAGTCTGGTGAAGAAAATGATTTAGTTGATAACAATAATTATTTTGGGAATGACAGTCTTCGAACAGTATAAATAAAGTCATTTGACACATAACAGTATAAATAAAGTCATTTCTCAAGAATCAGAATTTCTCAAGAATCAGAATTCTAGTATTATATTTAGGTAATTGTAGGTTCTTATCCTTATATGGTCTTGTATATAATAGCTCTTTTGAAATTCTTAGTATCTCAAGATTGGTGTTTTGGTTCTATCTTCTTGTCTCTCTGTTTTTCTATCATATTCAATCTGTCCTGAAAATCTTCACAAAAATAGTGGTACTCCTATTTTGCACTGAGAGTGTCAGGCAAGTGGAAATTATGTTTATGAATACCTTTTTGTTAGAGGGAAACTCAAATTATTAGAGAGAAACTCAAATTGAATGTGCATGTGAGAGCTTCACCTGTGTATCCTGACTTTCTATAAACAAATTAATTTTGTAACATTATCTGATGTATAAATTTTGTGATTTCTATTGCGGTCTGGAACAACAGTATATTTGCCATCCTCTTACAGAACAGGAACTACCACTCCATAGTTTGATTTTCATTACATGTTCTACATCCATTTGAATTAATACCTTTTAAATGGATCTTGCTTGGAAGAAGTCTACAGAAGAGCATTCAGGAAGGGGGAAGTGTTTTCATTAACATGTTATGAGCTGTTTCTCTGTTCCCTTACCAGCTTCAGTGTCAGCAACATTCCTCCTAGAATGGAAGATGAACCTTTTCAAATTTTAAGCCCTTTTAAACTCAAGCTAGACACTTGTTTTAAGGATCAGGTTTATAGGTTGTTAAAGTCTTATCTAAACCTAATACTGAAGGAAATACAAGCCCTGTGAAGATAATATTTAACACCAGACAAAAACAGAAGAATCATGAGTTTTCAACTGTGTAGTAGGAGAAAATTAACAAAGTTACTGGGGGTTTCTTTATTTATTTTTACTCAAAATGAGAAAGTTAAATGCTAATTGTAATGTAAAGAAAATACTATAGTGTTTGTGGCTTCCATATATATATATATATATATATATATATATGTATCTGTTATTTGCCAGTTCATTAGGCAAAATCATTTTGGAGTTATCTCTGTATTTAAAGGCCAAAAGCCATCAGGGATACCATAATACCTGGTTATTATCCATTCTAGTAGGATAAACTTATCTATAGAATATGCTTGCTGGAAAAAAAAAAAAAAATAAAAAAAAAACAGCCTAAATTACAGATCTGAATGGACGGAGTGTGCTGATCACCAGATGCTATCACATCTGTCAAAGTGAACATGAGTATAGTCTTCTAATAGACCTTTTGTAAATTGGCACCTTCCTGGAAGGTTTGGTACAAGTCTGTCAGATAAGCATAAAACAGAATTAAGTTATAAGAATATAAATGCAAATTCATTAGATTATTAATTGCTTCTGGCTAAGAAAAGATATTGAATGCATAGTGTTAATGCACACTACTAAAGTTAACTTGCTGAGAGGAAACAGTAAGTGTCAGTTGTCAACTGTCTTATGACTCAAGTTAAAAGATGTTTGTACAGATATTCACCTTAAAACAGTTTTTCTTCATTTATTCTGTTGCTGACAGATAACGTTTCTTACCTATCTTTAGCAAAATGGTGTATCATTCCAATTGATTTTTTGATCTTTGCCCTTATTAGAAAAAATATTTTACTGGGCACCATTTTAAGCAATCTCAGCAAATATTCAAAATAGAGATGAAATTGTTTCCTTACTTCCCCCCAAAGTTTCATTCTGTAATGTTGGATGTTTCTGGTACTCTCACTGCTTTGGCTGCTTTTCTTTTTGGATAATGCAAAGAAATCAGCCAGAAACTATGTTTCCCAGTACCTTTTTTGCTGAAAAAATATCAAAATTACATTTTGCTGCCAAAATGTCCCTAACTGACAGGTTAATGCAGGGGAAACACAGAATCTGCAACATGAGGTATAGCTACACCCAGCAGTTCCATGCAGGAATGTCATGTATCCTTAAGCATTCTGATAATGTCACACAACTGTTATTTTAATCAATTTTCTAGGAGTTACTCTATTACATACCAACCCATACAATATTTCTGTAATGATACATGGATTTCCTTTAAAGCATGTCAGTATATAGTGTCAAATATTGATTTGGTTCCTCCTTTGGACTGTATTTCAGAACTCTGATGCCATGTTCTACAGAGTAATTATTTCAAGATAAGCTTGAAGTAGTTCATTGCTAATATAGCATTCTATGCAACCACAAAAAATCATGGATAATAATGTGTAATTGCTCTTAACATGTAACTATACATACATAAATACAAATTAATATTTTGTTTAGAAATAGAAGTATATAAATTCCATCACTGGAAGTAATAGAAATATTTAACTAGAAAGCCTAAACTAAGTCATCTCTAGATGTCACATTGCATGATCTTACACAGGATTTTTTTTTATGCCAGCTCTGGAATTCTCTGTCAAAAAATCCTTTTTGTAAAATAAAAATCTTCCATGGTAAGTTTTGATTTTTATTATTATCTTAATTTTTCTGCCAACAAAAAGCACTATGAATTTTTTCCCTCTCCTATTTTTTTCCCTGTTGTTCTGTCATTTTTGTTTCTAACACATTATTTTATTTTACTTATTTTAAACTTGATTTCACAGTTTCTTTTTCTAATTTTCATCACAATTTAGTTTGTCTGCATTCCTGAAATACCAAAATTTTCTATAGGACAGACATTAGATTTTTTTATTTATCTCAGGTATTTAATATGCTTAGAAGTTTCAACTTTGGGGAAAAGTAAGGGATATACATAACACCTTACTCTTCCTTTTCACTAATTTGTAAAATATTTGTTTAAACAATAAATAATAGAACAGTATACTACCTTTGTAGTGGAAGTTTTCCTTTTAGGATTTTGAATTTGAAATCTAATCTAAATTCACTGTTCAGTTTATAACTAAAGTTTCATAACTCTCAAGAGGGGCATGTGCCTGCCATATTTTTGCATGTAGTTAAAAAATATATAAATAAATAAATGATGTAATGACTGACAGAAGGTTGCATCAGTCTAATTTCTTATTTCCTTGTTTTGGTTGATATGGGTCTGATTTCTGTCATTGAAAATGACATTTAATAAGAGTACATTTGAACTTACATTTCCATGAGATATGCACACAGAAAGAGATAAAAATGGGACTAAATAGGAGGTCATAGTATTTTTCACCATGATCTGTCCAAGAATTCTGGGCAACTAACAGGATCAGAACATTAATAATTTTTAGGTTGCAATGCTCAGACCATACCAGAGTGCAGACCTAGTAGACCACCTCACCATTGTCACAGAAATCAGTATTGGTTACTACAGCCAATGTAAATTGTGCTCAAATTAACATTACTTTTGCAAGTTAAAGTTTAATCTAACCTTCTAACCTGATCTTAGAGAAGATATAGTAGCCAAGGTCCTACTGAAATTACAAGCTGAAACATTTGTAGGTAGATTTTGAACAGCACAAGTTTTTTTTTAGTGTAGGATGGTGGAAATATAGTGCATTTTTTTTTTTTTCATTGTTTTTGTGTTTACTTGGCCTCTGCAAAAACATATCAAATGTTGGAATGCTAGATTCAGTAGTTTCAGAAGACCACACACAATAATGTTACTCAAAATGTTTTTTTTTTTTTCTTCCTTTTTTTTTTAAAAAAAATTTTCTGCACAGTTCAGTTATCTATTAAGACATACCTCTGTAATCAGCAATAACAAAATAAGTATTTTAACACAAAATTAGCTTGAGGAATCTGTGAGAAAAAGTGTCTTTGGCTGGGTTTTGGTGTATAATGTAATGTAATATATGCTAATTTCAGTGATTTAAGTCACTGAATGATCAAACTGATAAACTAGAAATGAACTTTCCCTTCCCTTTTCTTTCCTTGATAATTTCCAATTACTTAATTCCTACTACTTTTGAGAGTGTCCCTCTGACAAATTTGGAATTCACCAGTTAATAATACTGGAAAGTGAATCCCTCCCCATTTTTTCTGGCGTGCATTTGCAGTTCTGGATGTTCCAAACCATAAATGAAGCAAAGCCTGTGCGGACCTTTCTTTAGTCTTCACAAGTTATACTGTGTTCTATTCTCTATTATACTGCATCACTGGCTGTATTTACACTGCATATTCTCTCCTATTACAGGTGTCCAAATTGCAGTATGCAAATAAAAACATAAATTGTATCTTACTCTAGCTTTCTTCTTGTTATACAAATTTGTCAGTACTGCAACTTTCCCATCAACTTCTTAAAAGTTGGGCTGGGACTCTATGTACCAGTGTTGAAAAATTACTCTAAGCTAAATCTAAAAAGTCTACAATTGCACATACTTTCCATACAGATGGACAGTCTAACACACATAAATTCATCTATACAAAGCTGATGTGTTTTTTAGTAATCAATTTGTTTGAAAAGTTGCTTCATCTTTTACTGTGTTATGTCATCCCAGACTTTTAAATTTTCTTTTTATTTTAACCTCTTCATTGTTCAATGAAAGCAGCATCTTAAGTGTTTTTTTGGCTATCTTCTCAAGTATGTTGTTCAGGAGACTACAGATGTTTCAAGATAAAACTGCCAGGATTATTCTAAGACCTGACAGATTTGCTAACAAACAAACTGTTTTTCTGATCAGTATCCTACCACTCCTCTCTACCTTTGATATGAACCACATATGGCATCAATCCTGTTTGCCTGAATTAACTCCAATTTTCTAGTGACCATGGTCAGACAATTACAGAGAAAAACTCAGCTGTTCTTAGCCAGCACATATGGTCCAGTATTGTTGGTATTTACTTACTATAATAAAAAAGTACAGAATGCTAAATCCAAATCACATTGCAGAATACCTCAGTGGTGGATGCTAATTTAAAGCTGTCAAATATTTAATGTGAGATACTTTATAAAGCAATCCTTGAAATAATTAAATTATTGCTTGTTTTAGATGTTCAGAGGTTTTTTTTTTTGTTTGTTTGTTTTTTGTTTTGTTTTGTTTTGTTTTTTTTTAACTGGGGGAAAAAACTTAACAATCTGTCCTGGTACTACTAGACTGATTTCAGTTAAGTTTAGGAAATCTATGAAGATAATTAATTCCTAACTGTCTTGTGCAACAAATTAACAAATAATAGTTAGTAGTCATTCTATCAGTTCTCCTGATTCAAAGAAATTTTGTATGGTATGATTTTGGTTCCTAATGTTGCCTGATGAGTTTCTTTCAAATCACAACACACCCATAGAGGTTTTTTTAGGTGTAATGTTTTCATTAATGTCTAGTGTACAAGTATTCATTTTGCTTTGAGCATCACACAAACATCTTCCATGCCAGTTTAGATGCTGTGATAATACAATCATTAAATTAATTCGTCATTGTAATAAATTCTCACCTCATTAGAGGTAAATATTTAAAGAAGTATTTATGAAATTTATGCTTAGTTCCAGCTTTCAGAAGATATGTGTATAATGATTGCTTCCAGTTACAGCACAAAACAAGTGTAGAGTTTTGTACTGCAGTTTGTATCAGAAAGCAGGCAGAGTGAGCAAAAGAGAATTTATCTTTACTGAGCATACAGAATATAAATTCAATTTTAAAAACAGATTATATTTGCTTAATGTCTTATTCCTACTTATAAAAGGAAGAAACCTACAGAAATATGAGAAATATCACACTTGTAAAAAACACAAAGTGTTTTTACACAGAGAACCATTGTGATGTTAGCTATAATTCAGTAGAGGACTATAAATCATTCTGATATAAAAAGCAAGTAAGTTTTCTGATATCCATTAGTGATTTTGGAGCTATAAAATCTTTACTTATTTCTAGGTCAAAGATGATAGTGAAAACTTATTTCAATAACATTCATTATTCATTTATTTATTTATTTTACCCATAAATTACCTTAAATATTTATCATTTTTTCAAAATCTTTGCTTTTTAAAACAGGAAGTCAGCACAATCAGTGCTGTAAATTTCTTTGAGCTCTGCATTCTTCATTCCTTGTAGCTCCATTCTTGGCAGAAGCACCTTTCCTACCCTTTTTTATTAGTGCTCTATGGATCATGAAAACTACCGTTATAAAGGAGAGAACACTATATGCATTGGTTTTATTGTTTTTATGCTGACACAACAAAATCTAAATTGGCTTGTTCACTTAGGGGTTTTCAGGCCTCAGCAGTTCTGAAAAAATAGGGAAAAGCCCAAAAGGAAAAAAGGAAGGGGAAAAGGAGAAAGAAAGAAAGAAAGAAAGAAAGAAAGAAAGAAAGAAAGAAAGAAAGAAAGAAAGA
>NC_048895.1:74646855-74682766 GCF_011077185.1 Oxyura jamaicensis | reverse complement strand
TCTGTTAGGAAGGAAGGAAGGAAGGAAGGAAGGAAGGAAGGAAGGAAGGAAGGAAGGAAGGAAGGAAGGAAGGAAGGAAGGAAGGAAGGAAGGAAGGAAGGAAGGAAAAAAAAGGAAGAAAGAAATACCCTGAGGTCAGAGTCAATGAGAACATTCTGTTTTTTTATTTTATTTTATTTTTTAAAGTGTCTTTTTCACTTTTCTTTGATCACTAAAAAATATCTAGTCTCATAGTTCTAGGAGACATTAAACAAATACAGGACTACAAAGGTAATTTTTAGTACTAGTGATAATGTGTTCTGGAAATCAGATGATACTCCGAAGCTCGGATATATTAACAGAGTCTGTCAAGTGGTAAAGGACAGTTAAGCTGATTTAAGTTTGGTCTGTTTTCTAGTGCGGGTGGAAGAATATATATTTTCTGTATGCTTAAGATGCTAGCGATTAACACAATGCTCTGTAAAAAATATTCCTTAGCTTATAGGAATGATTCAGACTTGTGCACTGCACATCTGTGAATTCGAGTTTGGAATGTCTGTGGAATTATATTATATTATGGAGGCACCAGGTGCATACATGCAATTAACACCAAATTGCATTTTACACATAATGTGATCAGTAATGTCAAATATGGTAAATATACTGCTTCTGCTGCCTCAAAAATCAACATTTACTTTTGGACTGTAGAATTAACTAAGACTCATCTGAAACAAGAAATTATTTTAGTCATTACAACTAATTTACATGGATTGTTTAAAACAATGTGTGGAAACAGGACATGTACTGTGAAAAGCTATAAAATTAATAAGATATAATAGCTTCCATTGTGATTAATGTAGCTGATTATGATATTTACTATTATTTTAATATATTACTCTTTAGCTCAGAAGTCCTAGTAAAAGACCAGGATCCCATTGTTGTCTGCTTCAGAAACATTGAACAGTTTGGAGAAATCAGTATCTATTCCAAAGAATTCAGTCATATTAAGAACGAGGATAGGTGGATTAGCCTAGCCAGGTATAAATTACAAAACCAAGAAGAAAAAAAAAACACCCAAAGGAACAAAAACATCTTTGGTCACTGATATATACTGAGACAGTAGAAGTCAGCCTTTACAAATTTGAATTTGGTTCCAATTCAGGGAAATAATCAGGCTATTTGTGTTTATTTACAATTTGTTTAAACTTGTGCAAGTGCTTTTTAGTGCTTTTTAGTGCTTTTTTTTTTTTTTTTTTTTTTTTTGACAGCCTTATGTTTTGAATTTCCTGTATTCATAATGCTTGAGCATTCCTAAAACATTCTTTACCTAAGGCTGTTGGTTTGTTCTCTGAGCCTTAAGCTAGTCATACTATGATTTGAAATGTATTAAATTAATTAACTTTGTTTATCTATTAACTGTACTAATCCTCTGTGGCCTACAATATTGGAGACGTATCCCAAATGTTTTGGAACAGCTGTGAGCCATAAGAAGAAACGTTTGCTTTACCTAAATTTGACAGCTAGTCTTCTTCCTTTTCAGAGAGATTTTTTGAGATACGTTAGTGCTTTTGCTATTATTGACAACACCAGAAATGCATTTTCTAGCTTATTCCATAGCTATGTGGATTTAAGGCATATGTCAAAACAAAACATGAAATGAACAAAAATGAATAAGGAATGAATGAAGTAAATGTAGTTCACCCTTGATTTCTCTACTGGTGTTCAGGATTTCCGAGGGGTTATGAATGAAACAATTGGGATGAGTGTATTTGAGTTTCAAAGAATTTAAGTGTGATAAAGAATATATATTTTCCTCACTAACAGTAGTCTTGTCTTTGGCTTTAAGTGTAAACTTCATAAATTCACAATGTTTTTTATTTGTTTGTTTCAAACAGGAAATTATGTGTGTGTGTGTTTTCCTGGGGGGGGTGGGGGGCTGGGGGTGGGGTGGGAATAATAATAAAAAAATCTCATTGCTTAACATCATAGTTTGCAAACTCTCTGGAAATATTTATTACTGTATGTAACTTTATGCTTATCATGAATCACAGAAATCAAATGAAAACTCAAAGTTGGAGGGTACCTCTAGAAATCCCTTCTTCTTATTAGAAGAGATCTGCTTTTCTAATTGAATGCAGGACCTTAGATTATTTTATCCAAGGCTTTGTCAAACTGTCTTGAATATTTCCAGTGAGCAGATTCCACTGCTTCTCAGGCTACCTATTCCAAAGCTTAGAATATACATTTATATATATATATATATATTCACACAGAATTTTCCTTCATTTTTCTTCCTTTCTTACTTTCCCTACCTCTTGTTCCATCATCTCTTATTCTGTCACCATGCATCCTAGTCAAGAATACCTTCAAATTATCTCTAACCTATTTAGGTAATGAAAGAATGTAATAGAATTCGGTGTAAGCCTTCCTTTCTGTGGGTTGAACAACCCCTTTTCCAAAACTTACTTTGTAAGTTAAGATCTCCAACCCTTTGATCACCTCTGATCATTTGGACCAAAATGGAACACAACATTCCTGCTATGGCCTGAGAAGTGCCAAGACACTCTCCTGCCAGTCAGTTCCCAAGCCTGTATTCCCTGATGCTTGGGATTACTCTGTCCCAGGATAGGCTTTGTATTTCTCTTTGATAAGCCTCAAACAATTCTTGTTAGCCCAACTCTTTAGCCTCTCGAAGTCTCTTTGAATGGTAGCTCATTCCAGTGTACCTATTTGTCCTACCACAAACTTAGTGAGGACACTTTCAATACCATTTTCCAAACAGCATATCAAGATATTGAACAGTATCAGATCCAGTTCAGACCTGTGAGGCACTCCACTCATGCCCAGATGCAAATGTGGCCTCAAGCACCACATTTCAAACTCAATGCCTTAAACCAGACCTTCACCTGTAGGAGCTCCATCTGATCAGTACCAGCATGTCTTCAAAGATATTTTGGGAGACTGTGTCAGGAACCTTGCTAAAAGACCCATATTGATGGGTCTTTATGAATGTACTTTTTGTATGTCATTCTAATTTTCACAAAAATGTAAGTCGTGATCTTGATGAAGTAGTTCAAATGAAGTGACATTCCACCCTGTGTTTTACAGAAGGTAAGAATAAACATGTATAATTGTTTTTAAGAAAAGTGATTTGAGACCACTAACAATGGAAAATCAGAAAAATAAAAAACATGGTTGTTAAAGGCACTGACAAAAACAGAAAATAGTGTGGTAGAATTAGCAATCTGTTATTTTTGTTGGTGGTGGTAGGTTTTTTTTCTTGCCATAAGGATTGTGATGGTTTAATTCATATGTATTTGATAGTGCTCTCATAAAATACATAAAAACTGGTCTTCTGATTTATTTATTTATTCCTTGGAATGTAATCTTAATTAACTTTAATTTTTCTTTTGAGCCTTTTTTGAGTTAAAATCTTGCACGGGTGCAAGGAAACCTAAGGCATTGTCCATGACAACCAACTACTTTAGAAGCCAAGAAAGAAATTGGATGCGATCATTAAAATAAAAAATCTCCATTAGTGTATCAATAACAGTGTATTCTGCACAATTCTTTGTAGGAATTTGACAGAATTTACCTGGCACATTTTACTGTGCAATTATCCAGACTTGCCTTGTATCATAAGTTCTGCTTCCCTGTCCTTTAATCCTTGTTTATTTTGGCATTCATCCAACATCCCGATATTTTCCTAACTTTGTGCTCCAGAATCTCACTACTCAGATCTTTGTCTTTCCTAGCCAGTCCTTTAGGACAGAGAATTAACATATTACTAACAACAATTCCTCTTGTTTCTAGCTTCAAACGTATACATAGCATCAGACTAACTTAAAGCTTTTGCCATGCTTCCTTTTGTGATCCTTGACATGCACAGTTATCTTCCAATAATCTTTAATGTATGAATGCTGAGTATGTCACTGACAGTATCCTCTGAATGTCACTGAGAACTTCTATTTTATGCACCAGCTACATGAGTTTCTTGATTTGTTTAACCTTTTCATGTCCAAATTCCATTTTAGTTAGTTCTCTTATTTTTCTTCCAGTGAAATTCAAATGTTGCAAGGCAGCTTTCTTACTGTTCTGCATTGTCTTCAGCATTACTGAGGGAACACAAGCATGATAAATCATGTAATCACAGGTTATCTTATGCAGATATCATTTCCGGTTGTTTTCAAGTTAGGTTGGATTTCTAGACAGTGATTTCCAGTGAGATGAAACAATATGGTGAACTAACCCAGATATATAATACACTTCCTTGATAGAGTATATAATTTGATTAACTGGATTTATTTGCACACAATGAAAGAAGATGAAAACATAATGTAAATTGCAACATCTGCTTCCATCATGATGAATGACACAGTCATAACCACCAGAAGCATTATGCACATATCAGAGTGTCATTCTCTTTATTTCAATGTCAGATGGGCTCCTGATGCTTTTGATTGTTCTGGATTCTTTAGTTTAGTCAGCTGAGTCTGCTGAGTAGGTTGCCACACAAAGTGGAAAACCATTTATGTTTATATTTTCATGAATCAAAAGTTTAGTTTTGTTTTCTCATATAAGCATTCTCTCTTGCGCATAAAACAAATCTCATAACCTTTATTATAAATTTTTTGTAAGAATTTTTGACCACAACTTAAAATCTAGTGGTCACAAATACATGGGCTCTTTTCCTTAGCATAATTTCTGTTCTGCCCTTTAGCTTTTAGGGATGGAAGAAAGCAGTGCAAAGATATTGTAGCATTTTGCTTACATGACAAAACAGAGATTACTGTGCACTTTCTATCACCCTTGATAGCTTCGCAGAGGAGATCCATGTGCACATTTTTTTTAGTCTTTGCGTTACCTAGAGTCTCAGTGTATCATGTTAATACATTATTTTTTATTTTTATTTTTTAGTATTACAGTAGCTATGCTATACTATGCAGAGGTTTTCTCTTATTTTGTTTGTGACTTTTGCTCCTTAATTTTCAGTAGAAGCTGAGGCATCATCCTAGCTGATTAAATCAGTCATCATAATATGAGCACATTCTATCATTTAGAGGGTATTGTCTTTTTTCACATGCTGTAATGCTTCAGTAGAGAGCAATCTTTCCCCTTGCTAAGAAGTTTTTATCCTGGCAATCTTTTTTGCAACATAAATGTAGAAATATTTTTTGCAATATTAATGTAGAAATACTTCTGTATTCTGTATGCTCATTCTGTATTCTGTATGCTCATTCTTTCCTTTTTTTTTTTTTTTTTCCTTCAGCAATGTATCTTACAGTTTACCCATATTGTTTTGTCTGCCATTTTTTTGTTTGTTTTTTATATTGCTCAGATTATTTACAGTGGTTAAAATTTTTGTTTTGTGTACTGGGGTAAAGATTGTGTGGCAAAAGGATTAAATGATAATATGGGCTCTTAGCAAAATTTTACAAATATTGGAAAACATTCATTTTCCATCTTTTCTGCATTACATAGTGATATAGATTCCTGCAGGGCTGATGTGTATTGCTTGAAGTATTTTATGCTGCAGTACAGTATTAAGTGCTTCAAAGAATTATTTGTCAAAACAAACCCAATGAAGAGAGACCATACCTGTTTGGTCTTCTTAATTTGTGCGTTCACAGTATATTTTGAAGTAAGATGATCTCCTCTTTTGTTGTTACTAAAATCTTTTGCAATCAGTTGCTTATCTTGCTCTGTACAGGTCAATGAGTTAATGCAGAGTCCTAGAAGTCTTCAGTTTTGTTAACATTGACACTAGAGTTCATTAAAATCCTTGATTTGCTAAGTCCCCAGGCAAACTGAAATAAGTCTTGGACTGTATCTCAGCAGGGTGACAAAGTCATCTGTTCTTCTGAATAAATGCTCTTTTAATTCCACATACACTGCTAATTCTCATTTGGGCAGAATTTATGGCTGCCGATGAGCTGAACTTCAGAAAGATTTGTAGTGCCAATCTTGGTTAAGTATCTCCACCGGAGCTGATAGCAAAGTTATATTTAAGGCTGACATTAGAAGATGAAAGATGCCTTAAAAAGTCCAGTTGTACCATTCCTCAGGCTGTATCTCCACATTTTATTTACTGGGCAAGAGTTAACATGGCTGAACATTTTCTGATACATCTAAGTTTGAAACTTTATTAAGCAGATGGGGACAAATGTAATATGAAATGGTCAGTCAATGCCTTCACTTTATCCAGTAGTTATCATCTCTTACACATAGTTTTTTTTTTTACAAAGCTGAGGTAAGTTTTGTTGTTGTTGTTGTTTGTTTGTTTGTTTTAAAAGTTTTATGTAGAGAAAGGCAGCTGGGTAGCAATACTTTTGCCAAAGTGTTGTCTCATTTGTCCCAGTCCTCTCTCTTTTCTATAACACAATAGTGCTTTGCATTCAGGGAATATTAAAGCAGAAGACATGTACTCACCTTTAGCTGTCAATTTATCAATGACAAACTAGTATTAGAATGACCAGTGCGTTACTATTTTTAGCTAAAATCCTTCTCCAAGTATTTTTGCGGTGTGTGATGGATAAAATGGTTATTGCCCCCTCCCTCATAACTGTTTTTTCCATAATCTGCCATCTGTACTTGCTTTGCTTACTTCAAATTGCTACACTCTGCATTAGGTTTTTAGAAATGCTCAGGAGTAGCGGAATGATTGAAATAAGCATGATAATTTTAAATGTGCCAGAATCCAAGAGATCCTATAAAACTCACCAACATTGTTGATGAACTTGGTTATAGTTAAAGCCTTAATAGTTTTCCACTGACTTCAAATATTTGTAGGCCTTCATCCTAGACAAATAATAACATATAAACAATATATATAACATATAAACAATATATATATAACATATAAACAATATAAACAGATAAACATTTTCTTGAGAATCTGTCCAGCTGCTTTGTTTTCCACAGATGAGATGAAAGATACAGACACTCTTAGAGGCATCCCATGGTAAAATCTGACATGTAGTAAAATGTGATAAGAGCAATTTGTAAACTGAGAACTTACATTCATTCTTACAAGTGTTTTATTGTTATTACTGTTATGTCTAATATTTGTCTTTCAGAAATCCAAAATCTCCACTTATGACAAGATGTGGGCCTTCATGAGTAGCAGGAGGCAGTCAGTACTTGTTAAAAGCAACGAAGAAGGTATCCAGCGTGTGCTTACCTCTGATTATGCATTTTTAATGGAGTCAACAACCATTGAATTTGTCACACAGCGGAACTGTAACCTAACACAGATTGGAGGCCTGATAGACTCAAAAGGGTATGGTGTTGGAACTCCCATGGGTAGGTGATATGTCAACCATTTGTTCTCTGTTCATTAATCTTAGTTGCTGTAGTAGTACAGAAAAGCTCCAATATCCTATTGCTTTCTCTACATTGCTAGCAATCCCTCATTCTCTTTTTCCTACCTAAAGAAAAATACTACATCTTTTATCAATAATTTTGAACTGTATTTCATTTTCTATACAGAAAAAAAAAAAAAAAAGTTACCTTAGATGAAATTGGACGTTTTCATATGATGTTTCTCGTACATCATGCCAAAAGAGCTACTGAATTAACTTTTTGGAATATGCTTTTGTAGAGAAATTCTAATACTGTAAATGTTTTCTAGGTCAGGTGTTCTTGTCTGCATAAAAGAATTTGGTTGCAAGATTAGAAGCCAACAGCAGACACTTGTTTGGTTTCTAGAATCTACAGGCTGGAATTCAATATGTGCTGAGGTTCTGGGTTCCTGTTGTCTGCAGTGATTGTTGAAGGATCTGAAGGATCAACACACTGAGGAAGTGTGTTGAGGATCTGGCTTTAGATTTCGGAAAAGATAGGAATAGAAAATGCTAAACTGTGTTAATTATAAAAGTACTGACAAAGGGTCTGTCAGTATTGCTCAGTGATCCTACTTAATATTGTAATATTCTTCCACTGACTTTTTTGCAAGGCCAATATTTGTCTTGTTTTAAATTTATTTTTAAGGAGAATTTATCATTTTGTTGTTGGTATGAATATGTTGTTGGTTTTCTCTCAAATACATCTAACACTTGTTATTGATTTTATCTGTGTTAATAGTATATAATAAACCATTGTGTAGGTGAAATGGAGTCAAATACTTTAAATTAAGAACATGATAATGAAGGTTAAGAAATAAACATTAATTACTAGAATATCTTGCATAAAGAGCTATCTAGTAATACCAAAGATAGGTCTCCCTGTATGTTGTAGATATTTACTGAAACCTTAACAGCATCTTTATACTTTTAATGATTTCAGTATAGTTATGAAGTGGACATCTCCTGAAGAAATTATGATTCTGTCCATTCTGTCTTTGAACAGTTAGTTGTTAGGAAAATATTTTTAATCGATATACCGCTTCTTTCCATCTTGCTCTAATATGGCTTCTTATATTGCTGAATATGTGCTATAGCCATGTAAGCACCAGACACTACTAGACTCCTGTCCCATTGTTATTTTGGTGCTTAATATTTTCTGAAATATAAAACATGTTTCCATTTTATTTTGAAGATGAAAAACATCTTCCAATTAGACTTAGTATGAGGAAAATTAAATTTTGCTAAGTTTAAAATCCTTGAATAGGCTGCTTGAAAACTTTTGAAGTATCTGAAGCAAGCCCAAGTAATGGAAGTGTCCATGGAAGTTCCCAAGTGATAGGAAACTGAAAAACCAGGCTGTTTTTAATTGCTTTTGCTTATGTATAAATTGGAGAAGCAGCATAAACATCAGAGAAAACAGATGAAAAACAAAGATAAAGCCATAACCAGACTTCTAGAATAACCAGTTAAGTTTCAGAGGAATTATTGGATACAAAAGATAAGACAATAGGTAGACTGTCTTTTGGGCTTTGTATCTTACTTTATTCAGGGAGAACAGGCACTACATGTACATTATTTCCCCATTAACTTTGGCTCATATCAAAGACATTATTCATCTCTTAAACATCTGCAAGATTTCAAGTAATAAAAAATTATCTGGGTCAAGAGAAATAGTGGTGTTATACAAAAGGATGTCAGCTGACAATTTTCTTGAATAAAAACAAAACAAGTAGAGAACATACCTGCAGGAACCATAGAAGGAGGTAAAAGAAGACTTGAAACAGTGATGAACTTAGCAAAAGAAATTAAAATAAGCTCAGTAAAACAGTTACGGTCTTCATAAAAGGAAATAGAACATAAAATATAAATTAAGATTTTCATAAAATAAATTAAAACAGCATCTGGAACTTGCACAGCTAAGAATAAGAGATTATTCCTTTGTTTGGGCATTACCAACAAAATGCTATCCAGAGGCATGAGCTAATATTCACAGAAATTTTGTATTTTGTATGTTAACTGTATAGTCTCAGAGTAAGGAGATTGGATTGCTTCTGCTAAAAGAAGGCATACTTCACACAGATTTCAAGGCAAACCTTTTGAAGAAGCGTTTCTACAGTGCCTTTCAGTTTTTGTGAAATATATTGCTCTGTTGAAGGTAAAAAATCTTACAAAGCTGAGTATAATGTTAATTAGTTAGTATGTTATAGTTAATCTCATTTCTACAGGAAAAAATGAATTTTAGCATTGTTAAAAGATCTTTTGGCATAACTAAATCTACAGAGATATATATTATTTCACGATTATGGAAGATGCTTACGGACATGAAATTTAGTAATACCTTTGTAGAGTCAATAATGCAAAAGTAACTTGCCAGGTGCTTGGAAAATTGTAGTGTAATGATTTCACAAGCAAAGTACATATCACTACTCATGCTTTGGGAAGCTAGTCACTAACACATCTTGGAACAGAAAGTTATGAAACTATTTGTTCAGACAGAAACACAGTATCTGAAAACTATGGATGTTATCTCCCCAAGTTTACAAAAATATCCAGCTTATCTCTTGGAATAGTGGCTTGAAACAGCATGAAAAATCAATTTTGTAGAATATGTTTGTTATAGACCTTATGCCAAATACAGTAGAATGAGTATGGTTGCTTTTGCTGAACTTTGTCAAAGGAAGTTCCTTTTGAAGGCTAACAGAATAATAGTGAGAACATAATTTGCTTTAGTCTAAGTAGCAAGAGAGCAGGAGAGATAAAAAACTTTCCTAACAGAAAAACAAGCCAACAGAATAGTTTATGATAGAATAATTGTTTGGAAAATCCAAACTTCTCCTCCACTGTGGGATCCCTGCCATGGGATGCAGTCCTTCCCAAATTGATCCTATATGGGGTTCCCATGAGCTGCAAAAGGACAGCCTGTTCCACTGAGGTCCTTTCCATGGGCTGTAAAGGAACTTCTGCTCCAGTGCTTGTAGCACCTCTTCACCCTTCTTCACTGACCAAGGTGTCTGCAAGGTCATTTTGTACTCCCCTCTCCCAGATGCTGTTGCATGGTGTTATTTCCCCTTCTTAAAAATGTTCTCACAGAGGCACAACCGTCATCATTCACTGGCTCAGCTTTGGCCAACAATAGGTCCTTTTTGGAGCCAGCTGGAACTGGTTCTTACCTAACATGGGGCAAATTCTGGACTCCTCACAGAGGTCACCCTTACGTCCTCAACCACAACCAACCAACATCTTGTCACATAAGCCTAGTACATAACAAAATGCCCCCTCTACAAAATCCCCCTCTACTCTGTAGAGGGGGACATTCACCTCCATGGACCTGCTGGCCACATTTTTTTGATGCAGCCCAAGATATGGTTGGCTTTCTGGGCTGCAAGAAATTTTGCCAGCTTGTGTTGAGCTTTTCATTAAGTAAGACTCCCAGGTCATTCTCCTCTGGGTTGCTCACAATGAATTCTCTGCCCAGGCTGTATTTCTGCTTTGAATTGCCCCAGCCCAGATGCAGGACCTTGCACTTGGCCTTTTTGAACTTTTTGAATGAGGTTCCCACATCTCAAGCCTGTCCAGGTCTCTCATGATGGCATCCCTTCCCTCCAGTATGTTGAAGTGTACTTATTTTGCACAGTGTAATTCAATTCAGCATTTTTTTTTAATTAAGCTTTAAAATAAATATTTTATTTTTGGCAAATCAGAGCCAAGAGAGGGGTTGGCTTTTTTTTTTTTTTTTTTTTCCAGTTAGCTTTGTAGCATGTAATTATAATGTTTAGAGTAAGCACATTTTGAGGACAGTATTCATATAATTTCATCAGACATAGAATCTAGAAAGAGTATTTCACGCTCCACCCCTTTATATTAAAGAGTTCATTGCAGAAAAAATGGGTTTCAGGCAATAATTTATGATCTGCTATTTCATATCTTTTCTAGCAGTATGATTTCATAAATTATTTATAAGCCATTAATAAATATGGTATAAAACATTTCTTCTATGCCAGTGAGAGTTTGCTGGATTCAAATGCACTTTAAACAAACAGTGTAATCAGTGAACATGTAGCGCAATTATCATGTTATATTCAATAACAATATATATATAAGACACTTGATTTATATTACTTATGTCTCTTGGGAGTGACCTGAAAAAATATTCTCGGTAAAAGTTCATAATGTTGACATTTTTAAACTTATCTGATCATATTCTCAATGCAAGTATTTTACAAAAGATTTCATTACATGCAATTTTTTAAGTACGTTTCCAAATATAGAAAGTTGTAAATGGCAGCACAGAGAGAAATATAGACTATTTAAGAACAAAAGCTTTTAAAAGATGAGTAAAGACTAAAACTTAATGTATTCTAAATGCAATCAAATAAATTACTCTAATTTCTTAAGTATGCGGTAGTAAGTTTAAAAAGATATGAAGAAGATCTCAAGCCTTTATTCTTTTAGAACTTGTTCAGCCTGCTCCCTTGTTGCATTCATAATCCTAGTTATAGGTTTGCATCCTTCTTTTGTAATCATCCAAAAATTAATGTACTTCCCAAAGCTTCGTTGGAAAATAAAAAGTAAATAAAATTGGAGAAAATGTAAGAATAACATATCAGCATCCTACAGATGTGTAGGTTGTTGTCTCCATTGTTTTGACTAGCTCTTAAAAGAAGTGAGAAGTGAGGGGAAAAAAAAAAAAAAAAAGAGAGAGAGAGAAAAAAAAAATAAGTCTGTCGGGATGAATTTTTCCATGTAAAAACGATGAAATAAAAGAAGTAAAAGAAATTTGTGCCTCCCATTTGTCCTATCTCAAAATGCAGAACTTGAGCAGTGTGATTTTCATGGTCCTTTCACACTGGTGCTTCAGTGTTTTCCTCTTTTTGTCTTTTCATTTTGTGTCACTCCTGGAGGTCTAGACTAAGAATCAATTGACATTTTTCAAGATAGGTACTTACTGTAGCTAGTGCTACTTTCTGTGTCCCAGCATCATTGTCTTTTCACACCTCCACCAAACTGAAAAGGACATGTTTTTAAGGGGCATGTTTTTAAAATAATTTTCCTTAAATCTCAGGCAAGATTAGAGAACAATGACAATGACTACACTCCATGAAACTGATCACATTACTGCCACATTCTCTTCAATTCATTTATGCATTTGATAGTCAGTGATCAATGCAGAACATAATTTTAAACATCTTTTTTCATCTTTTTTTTATTTTATTTTATTTTTGTCAGGAGAAACAACAAAGGTTTAAATGTTTCCATTAGTTGATTTAAATATTGCAAAATTTTCTAAATTCAAAAGTGCATGTTGCCTTATTTTCTTGAAGAAGTACAAGAAATTAAAAAGAATGTCCTAAGTCTCTTAAATGCAGTTTGTGAGTTCTTGCTTTGCTTCTACTCCTGCAATAACTCAATTGTATCTGACATTCATGGGTAAACAGGTCTATACTTTTAACACATCTTTTTAAAAATGTATTTATCTAATAATAATAATAAAAAATAATAATAATAATAATAAAACAAAGCAACAGGCATGAATAACCTGGGAACCTTTCAAAAAGCAGACATTTCCAAAATTGTAAGGAATAATAACTTAAATGATGTAAATTTAGACCCCAAGATTGTTAACAATACTCTCGGTTAACATAACTGGAACCAAATTCTTATTTTAAATATTGAAAAGCTGAGATGTTTAAGATTTGCTAATTTGCTTTGGTGAAAATATATTCCTGGACTTCCTATGTAAAGTACTAAAAACTACAGTTAGCAGTGGTTTTCAATTTAATGACTTGACATTTCAGACTTTGCAAATATTTTCTGTTTATATTATATAAAGGACATCGGAGGATATCTGAGCTAAGCTCTCCTTGTCTACTACATGTTATAAAGTACAGATGGTGGAGAAAAAAATGCATCTTACAATTGGCATGCTGTTTAATTAGAAAGTGTGCATATGTATCTGTGTATATATCATACATTCTTAGGTAAATTTCAAATAATGGGTGTAATGAATACTGTGCAAGTTTTGCATTCATTTGATTTTACTGTTAAAATCCCTGAGTTTTCCTGTAGTTTCTTATTACCTTCAGACTATAGAAATTTTGTAATATGAACATTTTTTTACCAGTCCTTGGTGACTTGAGATTTAAACAGATCTGTCTCTATAGGAGACAGATAAATAGTACCTGTACCAACACAGGAGGCCTTTTTATTCTGCTTGCCTGCACTTAATCTGCAATCCTTCATATAATTTGAACTGTAATATTCATCACTTATACATGCATAAAAGTGCTGGGCTTCAGTTCTTCTGTAACTAAAACAAATTAATACATTTGTCTTCATTAGCTGAACATGCAGAAAATATAAATTCAAATTATTTATTTTTATGCAGGTCAAACCACGTATTGAAACTAATTCGAGAATTTCAATGCTTGAGCAGTTAACTTATTGTTGCTGAAATGTAAGAATGTGTAGCTAACATATTTGATGAAAGAACCGTGTTTTTATAGTTACCTCAAAAGTATGTGTTGACGCATGATAGCTGACTGAGCATTACATTAAATTGCCAAAACACAGCTTCCAGTGGCTGAGTAAACTCTCAGTTGGAGAGGTGGAATTTCCAGCAGAATATTGTAGGACAGCTGTAACTGAAGTAAAGACATTCAAGCTTCAACATTGACATTATAGTGCTCAAGACCATTTGCTGCATTGTAAAAGAATCTTCTACAAATACAAAGAACAGAACACATTGCCCCTGTAGTCACTTTAACCTTGTGAATCAAATTATGGGAAATAAATCTGCATGGAAAATCAAAAAGAAGTAAGCTCCTTATTTATTGGAGGGATTAGAAATATATGGAATGCATAGGACTGAAGCAGATGAAGCTTCTAATTGTCTCCCCTGGATGCAATATGAAGTTTTGCAGGAATTCTGACCACTCCAAAGTCTGAAGTTATTTCTGTTTGTATAACTTAAACAAAGATTACCGTGATTTAAGATGTCATTACAGCTAGATATACCTAACAGCTAATTCATACCTCACCCATGATAAAAAAGCTAGTGGCAAAAACACAGACAGGTATTATTTTCAGAATTTCCATTAGAGCTTGGCTTGGTAGGCAAGGTATTCTGGAAATGCATGGACTAGGTTTTCAGGGCTGCACATTTTGTTATGACCCTAGACTTTTCTTTATCTTTCACTACACTCTTGCCCACCTTCCTGAAAACTATCCATGTAGGACTGCATGTAATATTTGTTAGACTCCTTCATTCAGCTGCATGGTGCTGTGTAGTGTTAGACAAATATTTCCCAAGGATGCTGTATTTGTAGGCCATTTGTACGACTGATACAGGTTTGCAAGGGGCAAAAGCAAGGTTTTCACACTTTTCTACCTTAAAAAGTTCTATGTACATTCAAAGTTTATTAATATAGCACTTGTTTTCTGTAAATATGGGGAGTTTAATTAAACTCTACACATCTGGGATGCATTGCCATTAATTTATTTGTATGTTAGAGGTAAGAATGCTATAATGTTTGAGTATGTCATACATATAAAAGAACATAGGCTAAGAAACTGATAAATGCTTCTGGTTTACTTCACTTAACATGGCAAAGAAAATCTTTTATCAAAGCTACATTTCACAGAATCACAGAGCGGTTGAGTTTGCAAGGGACCTCTGGGGGTCCTCTCCTCCAAAATTTCTGCTCAAGGAGGGACACCTGGACCTGATTGCCCAGGACGATGTCCAGATGGCTTTTGAAAAGCTCACATCCATCTCCTGGTGTAATGCAATGATATCCTGTTTGTTCTATACTGTTAAAAATACATGGTTCTTTGCTACTTCTTAGGGAAGTGGCCAGTTTTGCTATTGAGGACATCTCTTCAGTGGCATACTTATAAATTCTCTATATCAAAGAATCACAGAATCACAGAACTGTAGGGGTTGGAAGGGACCTTGAAAGGTCATCGGATCCAACCCCCCTGCCAAAGCAGGTTCCTCAGAGCAGGCTGCCCAGGTAGGCGTCCAGACGGGCCTTGAATATCTCTAGAGAAGGAGACTCCACAGCCTCTCTAGGCAGCCTGTTCCAGTGCTCCGTCACTCTCACCGTGAAGAAGTTCTTTTGCATGTTGGTGTGGAACTTCCTGTGTTCTATCTTGCAGTCATTGCCCCTTGTCCTATCCCCACAAACCACTGAGAAGAGGTTAGCTACATCCTCCTGTCTCCCACCCCTCAGATATTTGTACACATTGATAAGATCCCCTCTCAGTCTTCTCTTCTCCAGGCTGAACAGACCCAGGTCTCTCAGCCTTTCTTCATAGGGAAGATGCTCCAGGCCTCGTATCATCTTTGTGGCCCTCCACTGCACTCTTTCCAGGAGACTCCTGTCTTTTTTTGTACCAGGGAGCCCAGAACTGGACACAGTACTCCAGGTGAGGCCTGACCAGGGCAGAGTAGAGGGGGAGGATCACCTCCCTTGACCTGCTGGCCACGCTCCTTTTAATGCATGCCAGGATCCCATTGGCCCTCTTGGCCACCAGGGCACACTGCTGGCTCATGGTCAACCTGTCGTCCACCAGGACCCCCAGGTCCTTCTCCTCAGAGCTCCTCCCCAGCAGGTTGTCTCCCAGCCTGTACTGATACTTCCAGTTCCTTCCCAGGTACAGGACTCTACACTTGCTCTTATTAAACCTCATTTCTTTGATGGGCAGGTTTCTTCCTGCCCATCTCTCCAGCTGGTCTAGGTCTCACTGAATGGCAGCACAGCTTTCTGGCGTGTCAGCCACTCCTCCCAGCTTTGTGTCGTTGGCGTACTTGCTGAGGGCAGACACTATTCCGTCATCAAGGTTGTCAATGAAGATGTTGAACAAGACCAGACCCCGCACTGACCCCTAGGGAACAGCGCTGGTCACAGGCCTCCAGCCAGACTCTGCTCCGCTGTGGTGGTTTTACCATGCTAGGCAGTTGAACACCACAATCGCTTTCTCACTCCCCCTCCTCAGATGAGGAGGGGAAGAAGTAAAGGAAAGAACGACTCACGGGTTGAGATAAGGATGATTTAATTAAAGAGGGAAATATATATATATATATATATATATATATAATTAAGGAAATATTATTATTAATTAAACAATTCAACTACAGGGAAAAAAGGGAAAGGGGAAGAGGGAGGGGGAAAGGGAATAACAAAACAAAACAGGTAAAGGCTATGTGGAAGTGCAGAGGAAAGAAATTACTCTCTACTTCCCACAAATGAGCAATGCTTGACCACGTCCTTGAAGCAGGGCCTCAACGCACGTAGCCGGTGTTCGGGAGGAGGACAGACGTTTTTGCAACGAGAGCCCACCCCTCCCCTCTTCTTCCTTTTTCCACCTTTTATTGCTGAGTGTGACATCATATGGTATGGAATATCCCTTTGGTTGGTTTAGGTCAGCTGCCCTGGTGATGTTTCTTTCTCACTTTTTGCCCACCCCCTAGGAGGGTCAGAGAGAGTCCTGATGCTGTGCCAGCACTTCTCAGCAGCAGACACAACACTGGTGTGATACCACTGCTGTTCTAGCTACAAGTGCAGAGCGCAGCACCGTATGGGCTGCTGCAGTTAAAGTTAACAACCCAGCCATACCCAGTACATCCGCCAATCACCACCCTCTGAGCTCGGCCAGTCAGCCAGTTCTCAACCCACCTCGCCGTCCACTCATCTGTCCCACACTTTCTCAGCTTTGCTAGTAAGATGTCATGGGAGACAGTATCAAAAGCCTTGCAAAAGTCAAGGTGGATGACATCCTCCGCCATCCCCCCATCTACCCAGCTGGTGATGCCATCATAGAAGGCATTGGTCAAGCATATGTAACTTCAGTACTTCTGGGACTTTGTTATCTTAGTTTTATACAGATGCTTCAGACATAATTTTATACAAATTTTCATTTGTATTTTAAATTTTCATATGTAAATTACTGCAAATAGAAATTGTTGCATCCCTCATTGATTTTGTTGATTACAGAAAAGTATTAAGGTCTCCATGATCTGTGTAACTAGACTGAAGGTATTAAAAATATTCTTTTAGCAGAAGTTCTCATTCCTGCAAACTGCAACTAGAGAGAGATCAGAAAATAATGTATAGTTTATGTTCTGTAGGCCCTCCAGTCCTAGCTTATGATGGAGATAGTTCATGGAGTCAATGGAGAAAATAAAACACTTGGAACCCAGGGAAGAGGGGAAAGACCAAGTCAGATATTTCCACACTTGACTTCTCTTTTTCTTCCATAATCAATGGAAAATTATAGTCTCATCTTTTCCCTCTGAGTTTGTGATGGAGTTTTAAACATCTTGGTGTCTGTGTCCCTGCTCCTTTCCCCAGGCTCAAGTCATTCCCCATGCACAGACTGGTAAGATTTTTTTTCCACTGCATGTAATTTCATTTATATTTGAAGTTCACATTTCTGCACATTAAAATTATTGTTGCATGCGCTTTCTATGAATCAGACAGAATTTTACTCAGTTATGTTTTTTTGTTTGTTTGTTTTTTTAATTTATGCTTTACTTTATTCTTATTTATACTGTTTTTATTTTCCACATGCATTCATACACATGGTCAGAGAGCCTTCAAATTGCTGTTCACATTATTTTTTTCCTCCTGAACAGCAAATTCTCTTTAGTGAAATACTTTGGTTTTAAAAAAGTACACAAACAGGACATGACCTTCCTGCAACACCTCATGAAATGGCTTGACTCATCTTGCACTGGTGATGGTGAAAATTGGCGATAATTTACAAAGCCTTTAACATTTACATGATGACATTTTTCATTTCTGCAAGGAAAACAGCAGTTTTAAATGTGTAATCTGTATGCTGTGTCTATTTTCTCTCTCTCTCTCTCTCTCTCTTTTTTTTTTTAATCTCTTTGCATGGTAACTGTCATCCACTGATTAGATCACAAAATTTTTAGACACTTCAGGGACTTCTGGGTAGATTTCCCATTGCTGTGACTTGCAATTCAGCATGACTAAGAAACAAACATAGGAACAAATAAAACATTAGGAAATAATATTGTTGTGATCCTTCTTTTGTTCTTTTTATAACTATTTGAATCATTAAAAACAACATTAAAACTGACTTTTTTCACATACCAGATTATTAGGTCTACTCAGACTCTTCATTGCAAAATGTGAATCAATGAATTTATATCATTGTAAATCATTCAGAAATAAAACAGAGAACTGCTAGCTTTTTCAAAGGTAGAATATTTAATTTAATAGCAGCAGTATGCAACGTTGCTCATCCCAAATTAATTCTTACTTACAAGTCTGCCATTTTTAAGGCAAGCTATTAAGACATAACAAATGCAAATATTGCAGTAGAAACACCAAAGGCCCTGTAATCTATTGATTCCAGTAATACTTGTGCAAAATTTTGAAAATCACCAACAGAAAGTGGTACAAATACTGTTGAAGTGAGTCACTATTAAACTGCATGCTTCTAATGTAATCCTCATAAACTTAACTATTTGTAGACAAGACTATCTTGTGCTTTATGGCTTCTGACCATGAATTCCTTAGTAAAGCCATTTTTTAAAGACTTCAAATGGACTGCAACTGTTTTTTTTTAATTATTATTATTATTTTTATTTGTTGTTGTTGTTGTTGTTTGTTTGTTTGTTTTTACAATTTGGCCCCTGGAATACATAAATAATAAATGAAGAATAGTTGGTACTGCCTATATTTAAATCAAAAGAAAGTGTAGAAACTGAGTGCAAATCAATTTAATTAGAAAACAGCTTGTCAGATCAGAAGATGGGTTAAACTGGGTCCAAAATTATTTCTCAGAATCCTATGTTATTTTGGTTGTTGTTGTTAAATATTTGTAGGCAGTGTAGCCCTGAAAATATCTCCCAAAGATTATAGTATGCACTTACACTTCCCCAGGCTCTTGTGGACTAATCACTTTCCTTCTTCCATTTGACTGAAGAAAAGCGTTAGGTACAGGATTTTGCAGAATTTCAGAATAATCAGGAGGGTCTGAAATCATGTGACTTAAGCTCATGCTTGCACAAAGGAATAGAAACGAGTTTGCTCTCCCTTCTCTCTGCTTTCCATATAGTCTTATGTAAACACACTGTAGTTCCTAGTACAATCTTTTCTAAGGAGAGATATGCTAAAACCCAAGTTCTTGCAATATTACTTTGAGGCTAGCTCTTCCTGCCTTTTATTTTTGGAGTAAAGGAAGAGTGCAGGGTATTTTATAATTAATTGTTGTTTCTATGCTTTATTTCCATGCTGGCACATCAACCCTTTGCAGTTAGCTATATTCTCATGATAAGTTATAGATATGTAACAATAAATTGAATGCTATGTTAAAGGAGAAGAAATTCCAAATAAAATAAAACAAAACAAAACAAAAAATACATAATATATTTATATTATATAAAATATAAACTATAAATTATCACAGAATCAAAGAGTCACAGAACTGTAGGGGTTGGAAGGGACCTTGAAAGGTCATCGGGTCCAACCCCCCTGCCAAAGCAGGTTCCTCAGGCTGCCAAGGCAGGCATCCAGACAGGCCTTGAATATCTCTAGAGAAGGAGACTCCACAGCCTCTCTAGGCAGCCTGTTCCAGTGCTCCGTCACTCTCACCGTGAAGAAGTTCTTTTGCATGTTGGTGTGGAACTTCCTGTGTTCTATCTTGCAGTCATTGCCCCTTGTCCTATCCCCACAAACCACTGAGAAGAGGTTAGCTACATCCTCCTGTCTCCCACCCCTCAGATATTTGTACACATTGATAAGATCCCCTCTCAGTCTTCTCTTCTCCAGGCTGAACAGACCCAGGTCTCTCAGCCTTTCTCCATAGGGAAGATACTCCAGGCCCCGTATCATCTTTTATTATCCTACATCTATATCTATTGTCCTAAAAATGCCTTCCTTCATCTCCTTCAGAGCTGACAAAAATACATGAAATAGTCAAATCTCTCAGCAGCATCTCTCTAGCAGGATTCTGAGATATTTTGTTTAAAGTTATGAAATTAAAGAAAATACATTTTATCATTCAGTCAAAGGAAACACCATAAAGATGATAGCTAGTAAGTAGCATTATTATTACAGAAGGAAAAAGAGGAGGGATTATTTGTAGACCTGCATTCATATCACATGAAAGAGGGGATGCCATGCCTTTTCAGCTACTTTTTTTTTTTTTTTTTTTTTTTCCTTGTATTTCTTAATGACTTTAATGAAAAGTCTTTTGTTCCTGTTTTTGAAGGAGGAGAAGAAAAATTGTCTTTGTTCACTCCTTAAACATTACACAGATCTTAACATAGAAAAAGCACTTCTAACTCATGTGATTTACTTTGTAACATTCAGAAAAGTAAAGCTTTCTCCATTGGCATTCTTTGTTAATTAATTTAGGTTTTAAAGTACTCATTGAAAAATTCTTGTGCACTTATAAAGAAAAAGAGAGCAGATGACATGAGGATATGACACTACCCTGTGAACTGCCCATATTGAAAGGTTCAAAAGCTGTAAAATTATCATGTTATTTTAAAATACTTACTTATGAGAAAGAAATACATTAAAAATATGAAAATTCACATTCCTGTTATCCAAACACTTAAATTTATCTTTCTGAATGCATTACCTAGTAATGGTAATAAGTAAGTGTTTGGAAGGTATTGTAATTGTCTGACAGTGTATCAGATACAGACTTTTGTGGCTTGGTCCTGAAGCATAAGTTGATGCTTCTTTCTTGAAATAAAGTAATAACAGTATAATGTGCTTATTATATAAAAAAAAACTACAGCTTTAAGGTAGCAAGCTATGAAGCAACAGCCTGTAGATTTAGTTATATTAGACTAAATCTACTGCAGAATAATTAAAAGCCTGATATGAATTAAAAGGTGAATACTCTTTGGCTGGATTTAATAGTTTAATAGACCATGGGACTCAATATGATAAGACTTGCTTCATCAAGTTGCCTGGCTTACAAACAACATCAGCTGGATCAAGTTTTGCACATACGTATTTATGTATATACATGTACACATGTAGGTTTGCACTTATACGACCAGTGGGACCATGGTTAAATGTACGTGTTTTTTCCATAAATATTAGGGTTGCAAATAAGAGGATATATATTTTTTTTCCCCTGTAGCCTTCATTGCATTGCAATTTTATTCTTTTCTGGTATAGCTAACTTTCTTTAAAATATACACCACTGCAATATATGTTCCCTGTTATCTCTTTAGGTTCTCCATATAGAGACAAGATCACTATAGCAATTCTACAGCTGCAAGAGGAGGGCAAGCTCCACATGATGAAAGAGAAATGGTGGAGAGGCAATGGCTGCCCAGAGGAGGAAAGCAAAGAGGCCAGTGCTTTGGGAGTTCAGAATATTGGAGGAATCTTTATTGTCCTGGCAGCAGGATTGGTGCTTTCTGTCTTCGTGGCAGTGGGGGAATTTTTGTACAAATCAAAAAAAAATGCCCAGTTGGAAAAGGTAAATATTGTCTTTTCCTATTACCACATTTTATATATGGTCTAGTTAAATAATATTTTAAACTTTTGGTAGGCAAAATGTAGGTCCATACTAATTGTTTATCATATAATACAGTATATAAGAAAGGATCACAGCAAAGTTCCCAAAGGTTACATTTACAGCTTTTAATTTGTGTTCAATATGTTTAATTGTAGCCAGCTTTCAGGACAAGTGACTATTTCTCCTCTTATTCAAGCCTGAAAAAAGACAGCTTTTTACTTCTGGAAGTTCACTGCAGTTAATTTTATGGATGAAGAAGAAATCCGAAACTGTAATGGGAAACAAATTAAACTTCAGCAGATAATTCTGATTTTCAAAAGACAAAACTGTCTGTTGCTCAAAGCCAAAATATACACGTCTCTATAAAAATGTTCTTTCAGACATCTATACTTGAAAAGTTGTCCTGGTAGCATCTGGAAAAGCTTACATCACCATGAATTTTTGTGGGTTTACTACTGATTATGTTATAATGTCCTGTCATTTCAGACTGACTTGGTTTTGAAACTTCTAGTGTTAATTTGCTCTCATCTTACAATTTATGCAACTGCAATACTGTAACTGTGCCAACACTGATAATATCTTGGGAAATTCTTAGCTGGAAATATAGTTTTTGCATAGTGAATAAATCAAATAAATCTATCTGTATGTATGCTTAAACCTAAACTCAAACTATATATTTTACTGCTGTGCTATATTCTGAATTTTAAAAATGGAGATAAGATGTTTATTACATTTTTTTGTGACCTATGGCAAGACCTATATGTTTATTTAGTAACTTAATTTAATAAAAATCTGTAGTAAATCCTATCAGTATATTTATATTTATATATTTTTTTCCAGATGCTACTAGTGAATTTTTGTAACTTGAATTATTACTCAGAAAAAATAATATTTGTTATCACTTCATTTGAGGCTACCTTTCAGTATGCAAGTGTCCTTTAATAAATAAATTGTTAAAAATATTTTTTCTACTACACACAAAGGCAGTGTGAGGTCACAGGTCCTAAACACAATTTGAACATGGGTATGTTTGATTAAGTTGTTAAAAGCCCATTTAGAACCTATCCTTTATGATACTTTAGGCTGATTCCATTCTGTTAAAGTGCTTTTGAAATGTAATGTTTCTGAAATGAATTTATGAAGGAAAAGATAACTATTATCTAAGTACCCCATGCAAAACTATCAATTTGTAAAGTGGATATGAATTTCTTATGGGCAGCAACTTGGTTTAACTTTTCTGGACTTTTAACAGATACTCAGAAAAACAGTTTTGATAGTGGTCTCGTAATATCAGTACTTCAGTGTTCTGCAGGGTGTGAATATATAACTTACTTGACACTACCAGCATGTTGGAAGTTGTGTGAGGAAGTAAACAGAAAAGGCATACAGAAACAGGAGTTGTTTCTCTAAGCCTTTGGTTTGTTGTTGTAGCTGTGTTCTTTATATATATATATATATATATATATATGTATTTTGTACATATATATATGTATTTTTTTTCTTTTTTTCTTTTTTCTTTTTTTCTTTTTTCTTTTTTCTTTTTTCTTTTTTTTTCTTTGTTTTGTTTTTTGATCTATTTGCTTCTTCTTTATCACTAACATCACTTGTTAGTGATGGATAGATATAGCAACAAGTGGAGGTATCTGAACTTTTTACCAGAAGTGTTTCATCATACATCAACTGTTGATGTAGTTTTTAAAATTTGGGATTAAATCTGAAGCAGATGGAAGGATTAGGTCTTTCCACTCACCTCCTTCCTCATCTCCAATTTCTACTCTTGTATCCCCTCTCCATAACACCCAACTATGCTGATCTCAGGAGGAGAACAGTAAAATTTCTCTTGAACTTGACTTGTAGAATAAAACTACGAGGAAGTGATGCCAGCATCCCTGTGTATGACCTTCTCTGAACCACCATCACCCATATTTCTCCCAGCACCCACAGACCTCCATGAATGTCTTCTTCCTTCCTCTCTAGAAGTAGCAGATCCCCTTTGCCTAGGAGAGAGGGGCGTTGCAGCAGCCAAAGAGGAGATAAGCAGGACTGTCATCTGTTTCCAATCTCTACATCTTTTCTGTTGTCAGTTTGCATGAGTAAACCATGCAAATAACACAGTCTTGGCTTTTTCACAGGGAGGGAGAAGACACCTTTCTTTTTTTTGGTAACATTTATTGTTTCAGCCATTTAGACTCAGATTATCATTCTAGCATTTGTATAATGCATGTCAGTATTTGGAGATGGGTAGGATCAAGGGTCACATTAACAACCAAGGAAATGAAAGAAATCAGATTACTTCAGTTGCTGAATATATGGAGTACCCTGGGATATAAATGGACATTAACACATATGTCTGCATTATAATGCACAAAATATAGAGTTGCATTTCCTTTGTGGCAGTGGGGAAGCAATGCAGATCTAGATGATTTTTGAGTGTTTCAGATGTCAGCCACCATCCTGGAGTGCACATGTAAACAGAGATAGTGGTTAGTTTGGAGGAGTGACATCTCAAAACTGTTTGGAGGAGTGACATCTCAAAAGGAACTGAGCTGAGAAAAGCATCAGACAAAATTGTGTTATTTGCCAAAAAAACATTACATCTTGTAAATAAAGTGACTCAGAACATGCATGTTCCTGATGTGCTAAAAAATCTCCAGGAAATATGGGACACTAATTTTATCCCTTCTGGGAAACAGATGCCAATAACCAGAATACCACCCATACATTCATGCCAGCACAGCATTTTCTAGACATGGAGGAACTCCTCTTTTATTGATACCTTTCAAAAGCAAAGATTATCCTGGATGTTATCACCATTAGGCTGTTAGTCAGTAACACTTGCTATGGTCAGTTTGTTTGAAAAATAAGTGTCCTAATTTACTAGGTATTTTCTAAAAGATTCAGATCTGATATAAAAAAATAATAATAATAAAATTTGCTATCATTTATAGCCATTCAGAATTCATCGAGCCATCAGCAGGTCATACCTAAATCTGCTTAGGAAAAAAAAAAAAGCATATGTATATTTTATTAATTTTGATCTGTTAAGCACTTCAAACAATGTGAAATGAGACACATATCAGCATTCTATCTCTTTAGAGGAGATCTGGTCAGAGGTTCCCTATAACACAAAATACTAGTTTAAATCTAACGCTGAATCAGTAACACTGTTGTGGTTTAACCCGGCTGGCAGCTAAACACCACACAGCCGTTCGCTCACCCTCCCCCCTCCCTCTCTGGGATGGGAGAGAGAAATGGGAAAGTGAAGCCTGTGGGTTGAGATAAAGACAGTTTATTAAGATAGAAAATAATAATAATAATATGTACAAACAAGTGATGCAGAATGCAATTGCTCACCACCCGCTGACCGATGCCCAGCCCAATCCCGAGCAGCTGCCCCCCCCACCCCAGCTAGCCACCCCTAGATACTGGCCAGTTTGGGTCAGCTGTCTTGGGTCTGTCCCCTCCCAGCTCTTGCTACACCCCCAGCCTGCCCGCTGGCAGGACAGAGCGAGAAGCTGAAAAGTCCTTGGCTTAGTGTAAGCATTGCTCTGCAGCAATTAAAACATCAGCATGTTATCAGCACTCTTCTCATCGTAATCCAAAACATAGCACCCTACCAGCTACTAGGAGGAAAAATAACTCTGTCCTAACTGAAACCAGGACAAACACCAGCAAATTGTTTCTTGAGTTGTACAATCAAATTGTAACATAAGAACTAGATGAATTAGCCTCTCAAATAAGTATTCATTTATAATGGATTGTAAAAGCAATAAAAACAATAAATTGATGTTAAATTGCATTTTATACAGATTTCCCAAGGAAGACAGGAACACTTGAATGTGCTATGGTAAATATTTGTATGCTCAGCTACACAGTTGAATGGAGAAAGATCAGTCTGGATAGTTTATCTCATAGGTATACTGAATGAGTCCTTAGCATTTTGCAGCATTGGACCCAAGGCACACATTATTAATTGTGAATATACATGTGGGTTACATATAGTGTTTTACTTACAACTGCAGATTCCACTGAAGTAACTAGAAGTTTTGAATGCTTAACTGTGAACTGTATATGAGACTAACTATATCTTTGAAGATAACACAAACTTAACTGGTTGACCTAAATATATCATTTACAAAAATTTCAAACACCCACAGAATACAAGAGCCATGTTTTGGTTTTGATAATATAAGGACAGCAAGAATAGAAGTCTCTGATCTTATCTGGTTCAAAATGCAGCTTTACTGGGCTGCAGAGGCATTAGGTTATGGTAGTATTCAGATTTTTATTTTTTTATTTTTTTCTATAATTGACAATAATTCAGAATTTTTGTCTGTATACCTCAAACACACATGGTAGTAATGTCATAACCTGTGGTATTTCAAATTAAATAACCCCACTAGTCCTATCCAGTACCTAGTCTCACTGATTTTTTGAGAGGGAGTATTAGGAATGGGAAAGCATTGCCCTTGTCTGGCAGAATTGTGATATTCCAGTGAACATAGTGGGAAGAGTTCAGAGGAAATGGCAGTTCTGAGGCTGTCCCAATTGCATTCCTTCAGAGTAACCCACAAGATGGTGCCTTCTATTTTCTCAGAGGGAAATTTAATTGTTACTTTTTAATAGCGTTTATGTCACAATGCTCTTTTTTTTTTTTTTTTTTAATTGCAGTCTTTTAAAAAAATGCTGAAGGCTTGTACTCTTTCCTATTGTTTATAATATAAACATCCAATTATGTCACCTGCTTGGAAACATGTTATTAAGTAGAGCTTTTTTATCCAATCTTGACTATAAATGTTCTGCCATTTGCATTTTATAATTGCTTTTGCTGGTGAATGACCTGCTCCCTGATTTTAACAGGTACTCTGAGGGCAGTGAATAAGCACGTTATATACAGAAGACATCTAAAACAATTACTACATCCTTTTTTGTTTCTGTGTTTCAATGTGTGATGGATTTATTTACATTTTATACATTTATTTTTATACTGATAATATTATTTTCATAAAGGCCAGGGAAAACATTGAACTTGCAGACCATTAATATTTAGCATAATATATTTATCTCAATTTGATTTAGTCTCAATTTGAGCATTTCTTGACCTTTCCTTCATTTTAATTCCTAAAAAAAAAAAAAAGAAAGAAAAGAAAAAAAAAAAAAAAAGCCTTCTCTGAGATTTCTTAGATTATCTAGATTATCTCTGTTTTGACACCATTGACACCACCTTCACACACAGTGATCAGGTAGCTACTATAACTGTAAACTGTTTGGTAGAAAGTACTTGTTCACTGCTGAAAACTTTAGGATGAACTTCACAGCATTACTGAAGACAGTGACAAGTATATATAGAACATTGCATGTTGTTACCCTTGCAAGTGGTTGCACCTATCCTGACCATGGTTTTTTTAGGTAACATAGGCTTGAAAAGTAATCTTGAAACGTGTTTTTATTGACATAATGGACCCACACCTTTGCAAGAGATTGAGATGAAGAAGCTGTTGTGCTATAACCACTTGAAGTTGATACTGTGTCCTTATTGTTCTTTTCTCAAATGCAATTTAATTGTTCTTGATTTGTTTACATGAAGTTAGTGTAAATGCTAACATGGGCTTTATTTGCCAAGCTCTTTCTATAGTCTACACCAGGATAAATTTAATTAATTATGACTTAGAATGGTTCCTTTTAGAATTGATATGAGCAAAGTGCATACATTTACCTTGTCTTAACCAGAATGGTCTTTCAGGAAGAAGTTAATCCATATTGGAATATTGTGAATGTTTCTTTGTCAACAGGATAGTGGGAAATCAGTATTTCCATTTTTAAATTACTGTCCTAACAAAAATGTAAAGCAAACATATTACAATAATTTTGCATGAAAAATCAAAAGATTTTTAGGATACCTTCTTACCTAAATGGATTTTAAGATCCCTTCTTATTTTACCACATTTTTAATTATTATTTTAATAATTTAGTTTTCAGTAAACTCTTTCATAAAAACTGTAGTGTTACTGGAGTTCAGAGAATATTCCTAATAGTTTAACATCAAAAGCCTTTGATATTTGGGACAGTAGTTTATAATTGTTCTGGGGCAAACCCAAAGTAAATCCCGGCACATATAATTTTTTCCCCTTTCAGGGAAGGAAGTTCAAAAGATTTTAAAGTTGAAAATATGTTACTCAGGTTAAAATAATAAATAAATAAATAAAGAGATTAAAAAGAAAAAAAAAAAAGAAGAAGAAAAAAGAAAAGAAGTAGAATGTGGGGATTAATGGTAAAACAAAGAAAAAACTCTGGGATTTATATCCCAAGTAACTTATACAACATAGAGTCAGTGATGTCATCTGTATTACCATGTCATATTTTGTAATGGAGTAACCTCAGAATTTTTAATGTTGACTGGGAGAAACAGCAGTAGCTGTGACAATTCATAAAATGATTTTTTTTTTTTTTTTTTTTTTTAGCTTTGTACATTGCATTCTGCAGATATGCAGTTGGAAAATTGGGAACTTGTATCATCTTATATTCCAATGAGCACTATATCTGGATGTATAGGCTTGTACTGTTTGTGTGTGTGTGTATGTGTTCAGATTACTTGAGGATGAGATATTAATTATAAATAAATGCCCTCATGGAAACCACTTAGATATTATTATCTTCTAATGGCAAGAACTGTTAAAAAAACAACACACACAAAAAAATATCTTTTACAGAAAAGGGTATGAAAACACAGAAATGGAAAAAAAAAAAAGTAAAAAAAAATAAGCACTACACTATGTCATTTTAAAAATCATTTTCAAACAATAAAACATTAAAAACAAGTTCTCTATTTTGTTTTTTGATTGTAGCTCAACCAATATCTATTTGACAGTAGACCTTGCTACTAAGGTATTTTGAATTTCTTAAGTGGTATCATTCAGGAAACAAAGAACCCAAAGACTGGAAATGTACACAAAACTGTCCACTGCAAAAGCACAACTGTTGAAATGTGATTTCAAGAGACTCACTATCACCCCAAGGATATTCACCTGAAACTGCAGGTTTCAGTTACGGGATATTTTATATTTGGCACGGAAAATTTGAAATTGTATAAATATTGTTGAGAAACTTGATGTGTCATGTATTTTATAGCAACTACTTTTCACTTCCACTCATCAGTAGAAAGAAGAAACATTCAAAGTATGTAATTATTGGCTCCCCTTATTTTTATTTTATTTTATTTTTTAATTCTCAAGGAAAAAAATGTCATTGTAAAACATTTATGTCTAATTTTTCTGTGTTCCTCTAAATGTTTCATTAGCATGTTACATCTACAAATATTTTAGTATATGAATATTAATATTTGCATTTTGAATTAATCAGCTAAATGTAGTATAAACACTTAACCATAATATCAAGATATTTCATACCTACATTTGAATCAGCAATCTTAGAGGTAAATGAAAGTTTAGTTCATTGGAAGTAGGTTACTTTCACTTCAGCATAAGCCAGCAAACAACAAGCACTTCTATTTATTCTAGACTGCCAGATGAAACCATGTAATTATAAAGAAACTGATGCTAACCATTTTGATATTATGTAGTGCAATGTGATGATAATCATATTTCCAAAACAGTATAAACTATTGGCATTAAAGTAATACTAATAGTCTCTCTCTGTTCAACATGATTTGAGGCCATGCCGGATTTTTGTTAAGTTTATACTATCACACTGAACTATAAAAATATAATATATTTTTACAGTGAATAATATACAGTGGATTTAAGCTCAGGAAATATTAAAAAGGGTGTTTAGACACAGATATACTTAGCCAAGTTGTATGGATTTTCTAAAGTGACTCTGTGAGATGGGCTGTTTATTTTCAAATTAAATTATATGGTGATACATAAGACATTTTAATCCAGATAGATTTATACTCCAAAAGACTGATCACATATCATCATCATTTCCTTTCACTGTGCCTGAAGATCAACAGACCTGACCCTCCTTAGACAAACAGGAAATGAGTTTAGACTGAGGATCAGAAATTATTTAAGAGGTGAATGAACTTTCACAGCCAGTGGGTGATCTCATGTGGTGGATTTCAGTGTAGTCAGGACCATCTCTGCTGAAAGTCAGAGAAATATCCTACACAGCTGTGATCACAAGATATGGAACTTTTAAGATGTTACATTGGATATCATTCTAAATCAGATAGGCACTACTGTATATGCTATTTATTTTCTCAGTGCCATTTATATGTCTGAAGTGTTATGAATTGCTATCATCACTTATTGAACATCTGCCAGTCATTTGTAGCCATAGTTCCAGGGAAGTTCCAGGGACTGCAACAATCCATTCTGGAAGAGGACCTGGACTGGTGTGGCAAGCTTTACACCTGTAGAAATTATTGCCACTGACCTAAACCCAGATGACAAACTGTACTTGCCACTGATCCAATTTGGAAATCCAGACCCAAACTTACAAACCTGGGGGAATCTGAGGTTTATAAGCCTCTCTCATAAGAGGTGGAACTGAGTAATAAGGGTAGATGATAACTTCTGAATGCTTCCCTTTACTTGTGCAACATAACACCTATCTCCATGGGTTTGAATTTGCATCATACCCCTATTTCAGCCAGGTACTGGAAGCACAAAATGACTGCACCATCCTGGTCTGACAAGAGAATAGGACTGTGAATCATCTGAATGCTGATGACACCACAGCCCAAATTATTTCATTATCTCCCCAGTGGCCTCATATACATGTTAAAAGGAGAGATGACAGGATGAAACCTTGTGGAATCCCGCATGAGAGAGAGCCCTCGGGGCTGATGAGCAATTACCCTATGCCATCCTCTGGGATTTCTCTGAGAGGAAAGAGTGGAACCACACAAGTGCAATTCCATCTGCCCCAGCCTAGGTCCACAGGTGAGTCAGAAAAGCATCATGATCAGTGCAATGATCAGAAAGGCTGCTGGCAGAAACTAAATGAAGCCACCTTTGAAAAAGCTTTCTACAGTGATATGAGTTCCCCATCAGCCTCAGGAGAAAGTGTAGCTGCTAGGCTTCACTTAGGCTGGAAACCAAGTTGAATGGTTTCAGAAGACTTTAAATGGAGTCAGAGTTTCTTTACAAGAAGTCTAATTCACCAGAGTACAAGTTATTTTGTCAGGGAATAAATTTTAAAATTGTGGAGTTACTGAATTTGGTTTTTGGACATGAATTAATAATTTTTTAAGAAGGTAATTAGGTAATTTAAGGCAATCTGGATTTTTTCTGTCCCAGAGGAAGATATTAACAGTCTGTTCTGGAAGAGACATGTTTTTTTTGTTTGTTTGTTTTGTTTGTTTGTTTGTTTGTTTGTTTGTTTTGGTAGTGTGGATTGGTGGTTTGGTGTTTGTTGGTTGGTTGGTTGGTGAGCTGGTGAGCTGGCCCAAACTTATATAGTGTATCACTTATCATGTATGTCACATATAACGTATCGTATAGCATATATCACGTATAAGGTATCATGTATCACTTATCGTATATCACATATAACGTATATCACTTAAGTTCATCTCACAACTCTAAAACTCAGGAGATTATTTCAGGTTGTAGAACAGTTATTTTGTTGCAGAAAGGGCCAGTACAATCAATCTTGTTGATTCTATCTATAAGATAGCTAGAAAAGTCCTTGAAACAATCAGTCAGTGTTCAAGTCAGTTCCAGTGTGAAACACATCATGCTTCACCAAGCTGCCTGGAACAATTCTAATGTTCTTGACATCTTAGAAATTATGGTTGACTTACTTTATGGAATTATATTTTTAATTATATCTTTCATTTTGCTAGATTTTGATGTCTGTGCTTGAATAGGTGATGAAATCTTCCATCTATCTTGGCCTGAAACTAACTTCTTAAAATGGCTCCCAGTTCTCCTCCTACCAAAAAAGCACCAATTGCTAAAACTGAAATTGGCAATATATTGGTGATATTTTCTGCTAATTGATGTGAAATTAGTTTTCAATGTACCTGTACATTACACTTGCTATGATTTGAAAATATACTACATCAGAAATGAGTGGAAAAATATTTTTAATATAACCATATTATGTATATATAGATATTATACATATATGTGTGTGTATGTGCATATGATTTTTAGTATAAGACTAGGTATACTAAGGGAACTAGAACTCTAATCTTTACAAGTATGCTCTATTTTTAAAAAGTAATGGTTCAACTACAGTTGAAATAAGGTCTATCTTTCTTTAAGTTTATTTTAATTCCATTTATTGCTCATCTCCTTGTGATCCTATGTAAAAATTCTTAGCATTTGTTATTCTGTCGAGGGCTTTAAGACTGACAAGTTTTTCATACACATTCAGAATCCCTGGCAAATGGAAGGAGAAACAGATTAGAAGGGAGGTTCAGGGCAGAGCTGTGCACTCAGCATCAGTTAACTTCAGGAAGATGAAAAGTGTTTTGATTGATATGTCCTACTAAGTGCCAGAACACTTACCCATAACATATTCAGGATTAGGGCTGCTACTGCTTTAAGAAAACTTAACAAAGCTTCAAATAATATGTGACATGCAAGACTGGAAGTAATGAACTTCTGAGTAAATCTTCTAGTTTTGTACTGAATGTTGACAGCCAACTATATATTAAATCAATTAAAGAGGAAAAAAAAATATAAAAGAGCAAACGTTTGGAGACTTTTATATTTAAAACAAACAATATTATTCACTTAACTCAGAATAGTAAGAGCAATGCAGGCTTGCCATTCCTATTTTCTTGTTTCTCTTTGTAGGACATTAAAAGTAAAATTTATGACGGTAGCTTCATAACTGTGTGTCTCACATGCTAATATGATTTCTAATTACCTTTCTAAATTCTAGTAGTGTAATGAAAACAGTTAAATATTGTTTAGCTTTCTTATTAATACCTAGATGCAGATACTTTTTTTTTTTTTTTTTTTTTTTTTTTCAGGCTGTAGTCATGCACAAACTTGCTAGTAAATAGATTGTAAACAATGATTACATTCTGCAAAACAGTTATCTTGATTCTATGTGATCTGTGAGCTGTCAACTGTGACAAAGAATGAAAGAGGTATCGGTTACTTATTCACACTTAAGGAGATGAGTTTTTTCAGAATTGTTTTGTGTTAAAAGGCTAAGAACTATGGTGCTGATTAAAATTTTCTTCTGTGAACTTTCTGATTAGAATTGCAGCCCTATTTTCTAATGTTTATAGCGATTGGTGCCACAAAATAGTTGTACTTAACTGTGTTTGTGTTCAGAGATCTGTATGCTTTCCTTCAATTCTTCTACTATTTGACTGTGTCTAAGGTGACTTGGAGGCAACATTACTTTCTGGTAGCATTTAAGAAGACAACGATATTTTGTAAGGGTTGGTGAAAAATCAATAATAATTGATGTTCTTGTAATGTGCCTGCAGTGTGGACGGTAACTTGGGGCAAAATGTTATTTTTCTTTGGAATTAAGAGAAGGATCTTGTAATATCCATTAAAAGAGCTCATTTTCATAGTATGCAGTAATTTCTGAAATACAGTCCGTAAAATTTATAAAATTTTTACTGTTAGTCCCTAAAAATGGTCAGATGATATCAGTATTGAGATATTGGATCATATTTTCTAAAATCATGCCTGAATTTATCTACCTCAAAAAAACAAAAACAAAAACAAAAACAAAAAAAAAAAAAAAAAAAAAAAAACTATGTTAGAGATGCTTCTGTATTTCACATCTTATTATTCCAAAAGGTATATTCTCACAGTGTGAGAATGAGTGTCCATTGCAGAACTTGCTTCATGTAGCCAGAGGGAAATGATTAATTTTGTCTTGAACTTTACCCTCTGAAGTAGTTATGCCTGACTGTACACCAAAGAGAGAGACCTTCCTCCCCTTTGGATTTTCTACTTCAAAATTTTCTTAGTTGTAGATGGCTAAACCCTTTCAATCACAAGCTGACTAAGTATCAAACTTTATTTCAAACTCTGCAGGAGAAAAAAGTGTTTGAAAGGAAGAGTACCACAGCCTGAAGAACATTACTATTTCCTTCTCTCTTGCCTATTACCCTGTTCATACAAAAGATTAGAGAAGAGGACATTCATTTGGGGGATTTGTGGGATTCAAGTTCAGTTCTATCCCATGTCTGAGACAGCTACCTCTTGCATTTTATTTTTATTTTTCTACTTTAAATATAATTTTCCATAAAAATATTAAATTCTGAAATAGGAACTAGCCCTGAAGGCTTTCCTCTGCCACTGAGTGTCTCAGTGCCTGATCTCCAAACTGCCTGCACTCTCCTTTCCTCCCTTTCTCCCTCTCTGCCTCTGTTCACTGCTTCCATGTGAAGTGGAACAGGATCAGTAGGAGGAAACTGCAAGTGTTTTTATCCTGATGTGGTCTAATGCCCTAGACTATGCTCTGCTGACACACACTGGAGTTTAGATCTTCCTCTGGCAGAAGACACTATTGAATTGACACTCTCAAATGTGTCTCAAGTTCAGCTCACATGCTCCAGCTGATGAACGGCTGCATGGAAAAAGGTTGCAATGTCTGCCATAAGTCCTTCTTTAGCAGTTGCTATATTTTTTGAGAAACATTATTTGTTAGGTCACTTCAGAGCACATCAACTGAATCATGGATTTTAGGCATGGAGCACTTGATGATCTGATGGGTTCAAGAACTAAACCATGTCTTAGCAGAAGTTCTCACGATGATGGTCAAATGACAAACCTGTAATGTTTAATGTGGACAACAGAGTACCTTACTGCTCAGAATGCCTTCAGCCCCTGAGTCCTCCAAAGAATTAGGTAGGGTAAGATGCTTAAATGCTTTCTGGACCTAATCTCCAAACTCTAGCTTTGTATGAGAAGTGGAGATTTAACAGTTTTGACAGTTCTTGACTAAGGAGAGAAATTAGATGATTATATATTGATTGATGATCTATCACTAATCACAAAAAGTCAATGATCAACATGTACTTAGAATAATTCCAGGTGCTCTGTCTTCCTTCTTTAATTTTTTAAAAAAATTCATGCACTGTAGACTAGTTATTAAGAAAGCAAAACTCAAAGGATTAGATTATACTTCCTATTTGCTTTGGGTAAATCAATTTGTCAGAGGCTTGTCATAATATCTTAGGCTCTTGAATTAATTATTTGATTAATACATTCCTCCCTTAGTTGGAAAACATTTAAGTTGAAGCATGTGTTAAAGTGAGACAGGCCCCCAAAATGGAGATTTATCTTCCTCCATATTTATCCCATACTTCAATTCTCAGACTGAGGAAGGGCTAACAACTCAACACCCATTCAGCAGTTGAGAATTCAGTCAGATGAGGGGAATAAGGGAGATTTTATTTTATTTTTCAAATTTCTTGCACTGAAGAAAAAAAAGCTTTGAGGATCTGATGATGGAAACGTGTTTATAACCTGTTTTTCTCACACTATGCTCTTTGTAAAGATGGAATGAAACAAAATATTTTTTGCAGATATATTCTTCACAAATGATATTCAGTAGTAAAATAAGTGTTTAGCTAAAGAAGATATTGGAAATAAGGAAGTAGAATTATTTATTTATTTCATTAAAGGGTCTGCATTTTAACAATAGTTAAACAGGTAAATTTTCTACTCTGATGCTTATTGTTTTGTTAAGGAACAGCCATTTAAACCATATAGAAATGAAATGTATTAAGTTGAAATATGGAAAAGGAAATTTTACTGAATACCTAATATACACGTTACATTCAGACACTGTCCTAAAAGGCAAAACTGTGTTAACAGAACATTTGTTTGAAATATTTTTATGTATCATGTGCATGCATAGTCAGTAGCTGGCAGATAAATAATTGTAGACACAAGGTAAATTTTTCAGTGAGTCATTGCAGCTTGATAAGTCATTTTAATTATTATGCAATGCATATTTAAAAGACAGTAATTTATTATGAGCTCCAGGCTGAGACAAAGCAAACTTACAGGACTAACATGGCTGTGCCAAAGGAATGAATCTGCTTCTAGGCATTGCAGCTAGACATTTCTTACAGATGTGGTTCTTTTTTTTTTTTTTTTCCTTCCTTCCTTCCTTCC
>NC_048895.1:74635025-74645967 GCF_011077185.1 Oxyura jamaicensis | reverse complement strand
TCCGTCCTTCCGTCCTTCCGTCCTTCCGTCCTTCCGTCCTTCCGTCCTTCTGTCCTTCCTTCCTTTTTCCCCTATTTTCCTCTCTAGAGGTCCTTCTGTAGTGCCATGGTAGACGAGCTAAGGATGTCTCTGAAGTGTCAGCGTCGATTAAAACACAAGCCACAGGCCCCCGTTATTGTGAAAACAGAAGAAGTTATCAACATGCACACATTTAATGACAGAAGATTGCCGGGTAAAGAAACCATGGCATAGAGCTGGGAAGCCAAATACCCCAAGCACAAACTGACGTCTTTTTTTCCAAACAACCTTGCGAGAATGTTTCCTGTGGAAATATGCAACCTGTGCAAAATAAAATGAGTTACCTCATACCGCTGTGTCTATGAACTAGAGACTCCGTGATCTCAGCAGTTGCAATGGCCAGACTCGAATCACAAGCATCATGGATCAACCAAGTTATGCGGGGTTACACTGTTCGTCATGGGTTTCCACCATTCTGAATGAATGAATGTTCCATGTGAGTTTTGTGGCTGGTTTCAAATGCAGTCTCAGTGAGAAATTACAGGTTCCTTTTAAAGTTCAACGGTTGCCAGGAGATGGAGAGTAAATATCTGAGATGCTACTAACTACAGAAGGAGTCTAGTAAAAGTAGTATCTCAGAACTGTAGTGGAACAAGAAACTATATTTTCTTCTGAACTTCCAAGCATAGAAGAGTAGGTACTTGTAACTGCCATCTGGACAGGCGATATGAGCTTACTGGATGGGAGAAACGTTAAAGCAAAGAAACATGAATCCCGTGAACAGGATAAATATGGGAATGCTCACCTGCTTTCTGGACTGTCTGTGTCACTGAACTAAGTAAATAAATAATAATTAAAACAAACAAACAAAACAACAACAACAAAACAAACAAAAAAGACAACAACTCTGATTCACCTGGGCTGGAACTGTGATCTAAAAAACAAACAAGCAAACAAAAAACACCAACAAAAATAATCCATAATTTTGACCCAATTTTTAGATGAATAAAAGTTTTGTGAGTACAAAAGAATGTATCTTACAATCTTTAGAGAAAGGCAATTACTTTTTTTCTTTAACTATGAATGGGGGACGGGAGGGGTTTGGGGAGGAGGAGTCTATTTCATGCACACAGGGCTCACAGTTTAGTCTGAATGGGTTTTGAAGCCCTTGTTCCTGCTACTAACTGAACTCAATGGAGCCTGTGCAATTCTCGCTAATGCTGGAAGTAGGATGGGTCACCTAAGAGAAGTGAATGTGGAGAACTTTAAGGAGGACTGCATTTTTCAATACAGTCACAGTACTAAATGAACAAAATTCTTGAGCAGTTTTTTTTTTTTTCAAAAAAAAAAAATGTTCAGGTTTATTTGTGGAAATGCAAGATTTCTATGAAAATAGTTTTTGTATGGAAATTTTTGTAATACTTTTTATCAACAAAATAAGGACATGTGTTTCTGTCAGGGGTGTGATGCCAAGCATGAATGGTAGTGCGTGTGCACCACCAACGTTTGGTGAAAACTATTTTTATCAAGAAAAAGGAATCTTAGAAGAGTCATATTTTCAAGTTAGATAATATAAAAACTAGGTGCACTACCACCACTGCTTACCATGCTACACCCCTGGTTTCCACTAGGCTGATAACATGCTATCATGAACAATTGTGTGTAAATGGTAAAAGACACAGACCTCTTGACAACATTGTGATAACAGTTAAAGTGCAGTTTTCTGTTTTGAATCCAATGCACAAAAATAAAAAAAAAAAAAAAAAAAAAAAGGCATTAAAATTATGTCAGTTTTAGTTATTTTGTTTTTGCTGTGTGATTTGAGCAACATATGTACTTTCTGTCAGTACTGGTACTTATAACAGCCTCAGCTTAGTGTCCCGTCCTCCTGATTCTTCCCACTAAACATGTGGCCGTAAAGTTTGCTGGGTTTCCTGAGGGAAATCAATAAATCATGATAAGTTTTTGCAGGATGGCTCTTAGTTGCTACAAAGTTAATTTTTATGTCCTCCTTGTGGTGAGTTCCTGGACATAACAGTTTGAAAGATTTTGATTCAGCATCCTGCCCTGCAGATGCTGAATCTTGTACCTCCATCTACTGTAAATTTATTTGTATCTCAACAAAAAAAAAGTGTATATGATGGCTATGTAGGTATGTTATGTCAAGCAAAAAAAGATTATCAAGATTGTCTTTATATGGAAATAAATAATTTGGTTATTTAAAAACAAAACAAAAAACTAACAATTATCATAAATAATCTCTCATTGGTGAGTAATGAGATCATTTGTTTGCTGGGGCTTAATTTTATCTTCTCATCATCTTTCTAGGACAGGAGTATAAGATACATAACCCAAATTTTAGAAACTATATAATGAAATTTGGGGGGAAGGAGGGAGGTTTGTGTCTACTACCCAGTTCTCATAAATCTTCATAGAGACTGAGCTGGCCATTTCCATTGTGAATAGGGATTGAAAAAGCAAAATCTCTGATGTTTGTGAGAGTTTCATCCCCATTTATGTGATAACAAAGAACAAGTTATCTTTGTCTGAAGTAAAAACAAGATAAAAACACCTTCAGCAAAGATTCTGAAAATTAGTATGCTTACGTAATGCATATTTAAGTTTAAGTTAATTCTTTAAAATACAAAGGGGTAAAAAGTAATTGTCATACAACATAATGAAAACTCCTAATTATGATGGTTTGGAATGGAAAAAATAATTGGCTATTGAGTTTGTTTGATGATTTACAATAAAATTTGTAAAATCATGAAATAAAATGCTGTATTATATTTAGACAAAGTTTTTTTTTTTCTTTTTCTTTTTCTTTTTCTTTTTCTTTTTCCTCCATTAAAAGTGTTGAAATAACCAGGAGTTCCATTCTCCACTTGATGTACATGGCTAATTCTTATTAACCTTTATGTGAGACAAAGTAAATGTGGATGTAAAGTATGTCCCAAATATTTCAATGGGTAATAATCCTTAAAAGAATATGAGTCCCACACAGAAGCAGTGTGGCTTAATTAGGATTTCAGTGAGAATTTCAACCTTCCATTATTAAAGCAAATATTCAAAGTAACCACAGATTTGTATTTAAAATCCAGACTAGAAACGCATGGCTCCACAGATTCATAGTAGTATATTAGCATTTCTTAAAAACATATGCTAATTCAAACTGTTACTTTTTTTTTTTTTTGTACAATAATAATTATTTATGCATTTTTCACATAAATATAAGACACTTAAAGAGAAAAAAAATAACAATCAGTTGAACCCCAAAGTAATAGAAAACACTACTAGTACTTTTTTACTCCAAAAAGTTCAATGGTTCATTTTTCCTTCACTGTTTTGATGGAAATCATCTGTTCTGAAGAAAACTTCCTCATTTTGGAAGACTTCTGAATGCTCATATAGTACAAATTTCTACAGTGACATTAAAGTCAATGGAACTACACCAACTTAAATCAAGTAAGTATCTGCCACCCCTGAAGATTCAGAAACTATCTGTACATAACTGTTTTATGTTGTTTCATATAACAGATCAATTAGTCTGTTGATTTCTAAGGACAGGATGATCGATGCTTCTCTGACTGACCTTGAATGTCACTCTAAAGACTTTTAAAGCAACTATATCTCAATTTTATGGTGGTACCTGGTAGATGACAATTGGAGGTAAAAACACTGAAAGGAGAGCTTTATTACAACAACAACAACAAGAAAAAACAATCAAACAAACAAGAAAGAACAACACACACACACAAATTTAAAGATTGTCTAGACACACAATTTAGATTTCAGGTTGCCTCAGCATGGTTATATAGAAATAGATAGCTATATGGATATTATAGAAGAAATCACCCATACACACAAAACAACAACAACAAAAAACACACTATCTTTTTTATTAATGTCATTTGTGAAAGAAGACAGTAGAGAAAATTCTGGGCCAAAAACTTGGATGCCTTCAACAGAAATGTGGTGCTTTATAGTAGATGGGGACTTGGCCTATTATAGACATCAGCAGGCTATTTTCGTAGTATTCTTCTATTACCTAAACACAAATATGAGCATATCCAGGGAGTATCTGGTAGTTTTTTTGTATGAGATACTACTTTTTGAAGTTTCTATCTTAATTTTAAGCTGAAGAGCTCAGTATATGTTTGAAATAACTTTTTTTTTTTTTTTTAATGTTTATATTAATTGAGACTCTGTGCACTAGTCCTTCCTGCCTTCATCCATACTCTAACCCCTCCAAAAAAAAAACACATGAAATAGCATTCTTCATCCCTATTACACTATTTAGTTAACATTTCAGAGTGAAAATAACATAATTCACAAAGGGAAAAACAAAACAAAACAACTACCAAAACTTAAACCCTCAAAATGAACTAGGAGAAATGTCATATTATACTACAAAATCAAAATGTTTTCAGTGAAAAAGTGTCATGAGCAGAGATTATGGTACACAAAAGAGGTAAAAGATCATGCTATAAAATAATTTTTGTATTATTATTATAGTAAAGATATTAGAAAAATGTTACAATTACTTTAGACACGACTTAATCTCCAAATACAAAACATAATGACTGAAATGCTGGCTCCTTTGAAAGCAGTAACAAAACTCCTATATCAGAGGACTCAATATTTTGTCCAATACATCAGCAAAGGCTGTATTCAGACAATTGTTTACTGATACAACATTAAAACCAAAATAAGATACCAACCTGTGTTTAGGTGTGCAGGAGCATTTGTACTTTTTGTCATATTTTCAAGGGTGTAAAGGAAAAGTGGCTAAGGTTGACTTGTTTGACATCCAAGATCATTGCTTTCCAACCTCAAGCATGTTGGTAACCTTTTCCTTTCAAACTTATTTTCAAAACCTTTTTCTTATGTCTTTCCTTTAATATGTAGTCCTAATTAAAAATAATGTTACTTAAGCACCTCATCTCCCCCTAGTTTACTTCCACCAAGACAAACACACTAGCTTTTCATGTGACTGTAATCTACTGTCCGTCTCTTCATTTACTACCCCTCTCTCTCTGTCCTCTGCCTGTTATCTTCTCCTGTTGTTCTGCTTGCCTAGACTGTAAGCTCTTAGGGGGCAGGGAATCTGTCTTTGACTTGGTCTATGTAGCACCATGAACTATGGAGCTATATAAATAATAAAAGAAGTAGATCTTCTTAAATGGTGTTTGAAGTGATAGTGATATGATTGACTGCCAGTCTAGTATTATATTGTTTTATCTTGTTGCCTGAAATCCTAATCACTACAGCATAAACAAAAATAAAACATAAACAAAATAAAACATAAACAATAATAACAAACAAAAATAATTACACTGTCACAGAAGAGCTATCACACCAACCGAACTCACTGGAAATTTCCCCTACATGGTCAGGGTATAGTAATATAGAATATCATATTCACACAGCTTCTGAAAATGTTTTTATATGAAATCATTTACATTAAAAATGAGACGTGTGTTAAAGCATAAAAAGAAGGGTTGTCCACAGTATGAGCTTTGCTAAACAGAACTTTAAATTGTTCAAACTTATGATTAAGTTTGAACAATTATGATTAAATAATTTGTTATGTTGAACACTAAATACCTTGCCTTCCTTCATCATAGCTGCCCACTTAGTTCAACAAGACTGTTGTCAAAAAACTATGTTAAACGTACTTTATTAATCACCTTATAGACATAATTAGACATTTTCAATGAAAGATAATAACAATTAAAACTAAGGAAATACTTCATCGTATTTCTAGCTAACATCACTGGCTTTCTATGACTGATGAAATTACTATATAATGGGAATTTGAGAAAAATGCTCAGTGTATATAAATGAAATGAAATTATGCATCTTATCTTAAAGCAAAACATATCAGCTTTATCTTTCACCATTTTCTTCTTCAAGAAATACTGCTCTAATGATGAACTTCTTTTTTATTGCTTAAGTGTAAAATGGGAATTGGGGAATTTTATATGCATAGATCTTTCAGGATTTTTTAGGGCCAAGGGAATGCCTTTCTTTCCTTTTCATATATCATATTCATAATTACATTTCCAGCTACTTAGGATCTCTAGCATGAGATATGACTAATGGAAAAATCTTACAGCTCCTTCTTTGCCACGACCACAGCAGTTTTATGAGAATTAGGTTCATGGGAAACTGCTTGGAAGAAATAAGAGACTTAGTCCTACATTAAGCTTACCTGAAAGTTTCTGTAAAAACACTAAAGATGGATAAAGGTTGACATTCACAATGTTCCTTTGGGTTATATCACCTATCAGAGAACAATTTCATATCAATTGTTAATTTGATTTTTTTTTGAAGGTGCAAATCCAAACCTTTAAATGGATTAATGCCAAAAGTTCTTGCTGGTCTCCCATGACTAACCTGCTGGCTATTCAGTCCAGGGAGTGGAAAGCAACCTAATGTAGTGATGGCATCTGTATCACTCTGTTTTTGCTAACTGCTAAACTTTATCCATGCTGTCTATGTCATTTAGATAGGTAGATCAACAAACAACAAAATTTCTAGTATGTACATCTGCAAAGCCATTTTGTGTATTAATGTCTGTAATAAAAATACTCGTTTTTGTTTTGTAAAAAATTAGTTGTGGGCTTATCATAGAGGCATCTCTCCTATAATCATAGCTCACAAATCACAGAATTATTGAGAATTATGGAATCATAGAATGGCTTGGGTTAGAAGAAACCTTAAAAGTCATCTAGTACCAATGCCTCTGTCATGGGCAGGGATGCCACCCACTAGATCAGGTTGCCCAGGGCCAGTCCACCTGACCTTAAACACCTTGAGGGATGGGACATCCAAAATTTGTTTAAGCAACCTGTTCCAGTGCCTCACCACTCACTCAGTGAAGAATTTCCTCCTAACATTGAACCTAAATCTCCCTTCTTTTAGTTTAAAAGCATTCCTGTTTGTCCTATCACTATCTGCCTGAGTAAAGTCACTCCATATTTTTTATAAGCTCCCTTTAAGTACTGAAAAGCTGCAGTGAGTTCTCCCTGGAGCTTCTCCAGGCTGAGAAAGACTCATAGAATCAGAGAACAGTTTTGGGTTGGAAGAGACCTTAAAGATCATCTAATTCCAACCTCCCTGCCATGGTCAGCCACACCTTCCACTAGATCAGGTTGCTCAAAGCTCCATCCAATCTGGCCTTAAACACTTCTGGGGATGGGGAATCCACAGCTTTTCAGGGTAACCTCTTCCTGTGCCTCACCACCCTCTGAGTGAAGAACTTCTTCCTAATACCTAATCTAAATTTAACCTTTTTTTTTTTTTTTTTTTTTTTTTTTTTTTTTACTTAAAACCATTGCTCCTTCTCTTATCACTACACTCCCTGACAAAGGGACCCTCCTCAGCTTCCTTGTAGTCCCCTTTAGGTACTGGAAGATTGCTGTGTGATTTCCTCAGAGCCTTCTCTTCTTCAGGTTGAACAACCGCAACTCCCTCAGCCTGTCTTCATAGGAGAGGTGCTCCAGCCCTTTGATCATCCTCATGGCCCTCCTCTAGATTTGTTCTAATAGGTCCATGTGCTTCTTGTGCCAGGGGCACCAGGTGGTGTCTCACAAGTGCAGAGTAGAGGGGGTCAATCACCTCCCTTGACCTGCTGACCACACCTCTTTTGATGCAGTCTTTTGATATGCATTCTTCTGATACCGTTGCTTTTGATATGGTTATCTTTTGATGCATTCTTTTGATATGGTTGGCTTTCTGGGCTGCAAGTGCACATTGCTGGCTCATGTGAAGCTTCTCATCAACCAATACCCCCAGGTTATGCCCCCAATACCTCCTCAGGGTTGCTCACAATGAATTCTCTGCCCAGGCTGTATTTGTGCTTTGGATTGCCCCAGTCCAGATGCAGCACCTTGCCCATGGCTTTGTTGAACTTAATGAGGTTCACACAGGCCCACCTCTCAAGGCTGTCAAGGTCTTCTCTCTGTATAGCATCTCTTCCCTCCAGCATGTCGACTACACCATATAGCTTTGTGTCATTAGCAAACTTGTTGAAGTTGTACATAGTCTCATTGTCCATGTTACCAAAAAAGATCTTTAACAGTGCTGGTCCCAATACTGACTCCTGAGGAACACCACGCTTTACTGATCTCCAATTGGACACTGAGCCTTTGACTGCAACTTTTTGAGTATGACCATCCAGCCAATTCCTTACCCACCAAGTGGTCCATCCATCAAATTATTTTCTCGCTCCAATTTAGAGACAAGGATGTCTTTTAGGACACTGTTAAATGCTTTGCACAGGTAGGTGATGTCAATTGCTCTTCCCCTATCCACCAATGCTGTAACCCTATTGCAGAAGGCCACCAAAGTTGTCAGGCACAATCTGCCCTTAGTACAGTCATGTTGGCTATCACCAGTCACCTCTTTATTTCCATGTGGCTTAGCATTGTTTCCAGGTAGATCTGCTCCAGGATCTTGCCGGACAGAAAGGTGAAAGTGACTGGCCTGGAGTTCCCTGAGTCTTCCTTTTCTCCCTTTTTAATAGTGGGGGTTCTCTTTACCCTCCTCTAATTAGGGGAACATCACCAGACTGCCATGACTTCTCAAATATGATGGATAGTGGCTTAACAACTACATCTGTCAGTTTCCTCAGCACCCATGGATGTATCTCTTCAAGTCCTATGGATGTGTGCACTTTAGGTTCCTCAGCTTGTCTTGAACCTGATCTTCTCCTACAGTGGGCAGTTCATCATTCTTCCAGTCTCTGCCATTGTCTTCTGTGGTTTGGGCTTTGTGGCTAGAATACCTACTGGTGAAGACTGAAGGCAAAAAAAGTATGGATATGTTGGGCCAAATGGTCTTGAAAGTCTTTTCCAACCTTAATGATTCTATGATTCTATGAAAAAAGTCATTGAGTACATCCACCTTCTCAATATTCTTGCTCCATGTGATCCTGGAATGTTAACCAGCTTTCTTGGACTCCTCTTCCCTCCAGGGCTTTCTCCTACGGTTCTCTACCAAGTAGATCCCTGAAGAAGCCAAAGTTTGCTCCCTCGAAGTCCAGGGCAGCAACCTTGCTGTGCTCCCTCCTCACTGCCCTCTAGAACGTTGTCTCACTGCAACCAAGGCTGCCCTTGAGTTTCACATTCTTTGCAAGCTCCTCCTTGTTGGTGAGAATGAGGTCCAACATGGCACCTCTTCTTATTGGCTTCTCTATCACTTGCAGAAGGAAGTTATCATTAATGCATTTCAGGAACTTTGTGGATTGCCTATGCATTACTGTGTTGTTCCTCCAACAGATAGCTGGGTGGTTGAAGCCCTCCATGAGGACCAGAGCTTGTGAACACGAGGTTGCTTCTATCTGCCTAAATAGGGCCTGACACACATTGCCAGCTCTCTCAGCCCTTCTTCATAGGAGAGGTGTTTCTGCCTTCTGCTAATCCATGTGGACCTCCTCTGGAACACTCTAACATATCCACATCTTTTTTTGTGCTGGGGGCCCCAGACCAAAAGGCAGTACTCCAAGTGGGGCCTCTTGAATGCAGAGTAGAGGGGGACAATCACCTCCCTTGACCTGTTGGCCATTCCTCTTTTGATGCAGCCCAGTATGCAGTTGGCCTTCTGGGCTGCAAGCATGCACTGGTGGATCATGACAAGCTGCTTTTTTTTTTTTTTTTTTTTTTTTTTCTCAACCAGAACACCTAAGTCATTCACTTCTGGGCTGTTCTTGATGAGTTCTTCTCCCTGTCTGTACTTATGTCTAGGATTGCCTCAAACCAGGTTCACTGAGGCCTTGCACTCAGAACATCATTAGGTTCACATGGTCCCACTTCTCAAGTTTGTCCAGGTCCCTTGGGATGGAATCTCTTCTGTTGTATTGACTGAACCACTCAGCTTAGTGTCATCTACAAACTTGCAGAGGTTGCACTCAATCCCACTGATAATGATATTAAACAGTACTTGTCTCAAGACAGACCCCTGAGGGACACCACTCATCACTGGCCTTCACCTGGACATAGAGCCATTGATCACAACTTTCTGGATGTGGCCATCGAGTCCATTCCTTATCCACTGAATGGGCCATCCTTCAAATACATCTCTCTTCAATTTAGAGATCAGGATGTCATTCAGGACTGTGTAAAAAGCCTTATAGAAGTCTAGGTAGATGACATTGGTAGGTCTTCACATGTTGATTGATGCAATCACTCCATCACAGAATGCCACCAGATGTCAGTCAGGAATAATTTACCCTTTGTGAAGCTGTGCTGGCTGTCTCTGATCACCTACTTCTCTTGCAAGTGCCTCAAATTTGCTTCCAGGAGAATCTGTTCCATGATCTTTCCAGGAACAGAGATGAGGCTCACTGGTCTGTAGTTCCTGAGGTCTTCCTTTCTACCCTTTTTAAAAATAGGAGTGATGTTTCCCTTTTCCCAGGCACCAGGGGACTTCACCCGACTACCAAGCCTTTTCAAATATGATGGAGAGAGACTTGACGTCTACATCAGTGTGATGGTTTCGCTCGGGTGGGTGACCGAGCTCCACCACAACCGCTCTCTCACTCCCCCTCCTCAAAGAGGAACAGGGAGAAAATACGATGAAAGGGGCTCAAGGGTTGAGATAAGGACGAGGAGATTGCGCAGTAATTATTGTGATGGGCAAAACAGACTCAGCATAGGGAGATAGTAAGATTTATTGCCTATTACGAACGAGCTAGAGAAGTGAGAAACAAAGGAAAGAAACCAAAAGCACCTTCCCCCCCCATCCCCCCTCTTCCACCTCCTCCCCCCGAGCGGCGCAGGGGAACGGGGGAATGGGGGCTATGGTCAGTCTATAGAAATTCTTCTCTGCCGCTCCTTCTTGGTCACTCTCGTCCCCTGTGCTGTGGGGTCCCACCCACGGGATGCAGTCCTTGCTGAACTGATCCAGCGTGGGCTTCCCA